>NC_053494.1:69258734-69599448 GCF_905171775.1 Rana temporaria
ATGAGTTATGATGGCAACTGCCAATGGGAATGAAACCATTCCTATCAGTTGGTTTGAAATAAGTCTGGAAACTGAACTTGCGATCGACAAGTCCAATCTCAAGATCCAAAAAATTGATTTTGGTGAAACTGTATTCAAAAGATAATGAGATGCCTCTATCATTCTGGTTAAGAGTCTTGAAGAAAGACTCTAACGATTCTGGGCTGCCATTCCATAGGAGGAGGATGTCGTCTATGTATCTGGCCCAAAGGACCAAGGACGGATGGTCCTGTGCAAAGACGACATCCTCCTCCCACTTGGCCATGAACAAGTTCGCTAAACTGGGTGCGAACTTGGCCCCCATGGCTACTCCTCGTTGTTGGAGATAGTAACACTGGTTGAACCAAAAATAGTTTCGTTTGGTTGCGAACTCCAACAACTCTAAGATGTACTCGCATTGAAACGAGGCAAGAGTGGGTTCACGATCAAGAAAATGCTTAACAGCAGCAATGCCCAGATGATGGGGAATGCAGGTGTAGAGGGAAGCAACATCTGCCGTGGCCAATAAATAGTCGCCCTCAACAGTTGTTTTTTCTAATAGACGTATGGTGTCACCAGTGTCTTTCAAGTAGGATGGAGTTTTTTGAACAAGTGGTTGTAAATAATGATCGATATACCGGCCTATACGGGACGTGACCGAGTCGATGCCGCTCACAATGGGCCGACCGGGGGGAGCAGTGGGATGCTTGTGAATTTTAGGCAGGTAGTATATTGTAGGTATACGTGGAACTTTGGGTACTAAAAATGTTCTTTCTTTGTCATTCAAAATCTTTAACTCATAACCCTTATTGACAAGGCTTAATAACTGAGTTTTGTAGATATGAGTAGGGTTATTCGGAATTTCCTTATAAGTACCGGGTTCGCTTAAAATACGGTACATCTCAGATTCATAGTCTGACTTATCCAAAATCACAATGCCCCCACCTTTGTCGGCGGGGCGTATAACCAGGTCCTTTCGGTCGCAGAGGGAGCGGAGGCCCGAACTGCTAACCGAAGGTAAATGGGGTGATTTAATGGACAGTTTGGATAAATCCCTTAACACGCAGTCCTTGAAAATCTTAACGGCTGGTGCTACCGCCACTGTGGGATTAAAAAGAGATGGATTAGCTAATCCGGAATGCACCGTGCCGGACGTTGCTGCCCGTTCTTCATGACTGCGTGTATTGGAAATCAAATATCTTTGAATATTGATTTTACGTATATATTTATTTATGTCAATAAAGGTCCCAAATTTGCTGAGTTGTTTAGGGGGAGCAAACTTGAGACCTTTATCAAGTACTGATTGTTCGGCGTTTGTAAGTGTCTTAGTGCTAAGATTGAATACACCAAGGCCTCTTAAACCCTCCTTCTCTTTCCTCGTCTGGATTCGACGGCCCCCTCTGCACCCTCTCTTGGATTTGGACCTTTTTTCTTTTTTGAAGACCGGTCCTCGTGAAAACCCTGATTGCCATGTGTGTTTGAATGGGCATATGGCTGTGGTGTGTGTTGATAATCATTCCTCCCATAAGGGTCTGAAATGTAGCCACTTTGATTTCTCAGAGGTGAGAATCTATTGCGGGTTGGGATGGAGGGTGCATAATGTTGGGGAGGATAGTGATAGTATGGTTCATGGTGCTCCCTATAAGGGTCAGGTGAAGCATAACTATCATAACGATGATGGGAACGGGGTGCATTTTGTGAAAAGTTGCCACGAGAATGCCCTCGTCCACCCCTTTTACCTCTACTGGTGACTCTACCTCTGTTATGAGGGTCAGGAGTATGGAGACTGGATTGTGAGTGTCCAAGTGGTAAAGGTAATGAGCCTGTATTAATGTTGGGGCCCATTGGTGGTATGCGGTTGGAACCGAATTGGGCCGCTAGACCGCCTGAGACCATAGATGGAACAGGGAGCGATGGTAAATCTACTCCAGCTGCTGGCGTGGTATCCATTGTTAAAATGGGTATGGCGGCTTTTTGCCATCCAAAAACACAACTATTCTTATAGTCTCCTACATCCCTTGAATATTTTTTATGTTTTTTTATCCTTTGGTCGCGGTCCTCCTTTTCAAGGTGACTCTGCAGATTAGTTGATAAGGAACTGTATTCAAGGGAATTTTTATGGGTCTGTAATTTATCTTTGAGCTCTTTGATCTCTTTATCAAAGGCTGAAAGTCTGGACCTTTTTTTTGAGACTAGGAAGCCTAGAAAGTTGGTACCAGCCTCATTGAAATATTTGAACCAGGAATTGAGATCTAATTCACCCTGTTGGGGGTTAACATTCCAACGTAAGCTGCGTGGGACCATACTCTCAGCAATATATTGTTCTAAGAAAACTATATCCCATAAAATGTGCAACTCTGATGTCATAACATTTTTAAGTCTTAAAAAAAGGCCTCCTAATTCAGAGTCATTCCCAGTGGTGGAAAAGACTCCTTCTATATTAACAGTCCGAGATGCTCTATAATCAAAGACATCCATATCAAGAAAGACACCTGGTTGGACTGATAAGCTGCTGCAACAATAAGAAATTTTTCAAAAAAAGCAAATGGTATAGTGTAAATTATTGCGCTGCTAAATGTGCATGTATCAAGCTGCTAAACACAGCTACTGAAAAACAAGAAGCAAAAAACAGAATAGAAACAAAAAAGTGTAGCGCTCTGATACAAAAAAGGTATGACAGTAAAATCAAAAACCACGCATGATCAATATGCAACAATGAGAAATGCACATATGTATGGAGGTACAAATGTTGGAAGCAAATGACTAAATGTCCAAAATGAACCAAGTGATGGATGAATACAAAGTTCAAAATTGAAGGGTGAGATGAAATCTTCAAAAAATATATGAATATAAATGAATTTCAAAAATAAGGAATATCCCGTCACCAATGTGGATGCAGGCTTACCGGAACTTGTGGACTCTGCGAAATGTATATTTCCAGAGTCAATCAGGATTGGTATAGACTGGAAACCACGGTGTGGAGCTGCTTCAGGAAGGGGTCCACAAATGATCCAAATATCATGACCTGGGGGGAACTGGAAGGTCTCTCGCTCAGGGAATGCAGGAGATGGTCATCCGTTAGTGAGGGTTACATGTGAACGTGGAAAAGAAAAGAGGGGACGCCATAGTGTAGTACCGTCAAAATCAGTTTAGGTTTAATTAAAGATTGCACTTACATGTCAGTTGAGAAAAAAGCGCACTTCAATAAAATGATGGCAACATTGGAGTCATCCCTGACGCGTTTCGTGTGAGTACACGTTGTCAAAAGGGTATCCCTCCTATGTGGCCAACAGACAAATTTATAATGAGCCCCCAAACACATACAACTCACCATCTGGGAGGAGTCACTCAGAACAGCAACACTTCCGGGTAGGAATCAGATCTGAACAAAATGTTAAATGTGAAATAGCACTCTGAACATGTAATGAGCACATGGGTGGCGAAAAAAAGCAACAAAAAAGAAGAAAAATGGAAAATCAGAACGTCTGTAATGCACAAGTGCTTGAAACAAGCACTTCCTGGATGTGGCAAGATGGCGGCGGGGCGTGCGCTCCAAGCCTCATCTTGACACAATGTTCTGATAGGGTGTATAGAAAAGAGGAGGCGCTCCGAACGGGCGCTTCCTAGTTACAGCAAAATGGCGCCAGAGCGTGCGCTCAAAGCCTCGTTCTGAGTACATGTGCTGAGCAGGAAGTAACGCAGCACATAACGGCAAGCCGATACAGACTAGAAACGTCAGGATGGGGGGCGGATCAAAATGCAAATCTATGTAGTTCACCCCTCACTGTGGTTAACGCTGTGCGTGTCAAGTGGACCGGAAGTAATAACTCAAGGTTGGTCCACGTGATGCTCCGCAGTAAAAAAGATCAAAAAAAAAAAAGGGGAAAATGTAAATGCACTGGCTAACAGAGAGGCCGGCTGATTTTTGGATGACTGAAACACCACACAATATTTGGAAGTATAACTTCCAAATGCATCGGAAAGCCAAAATGCATTAATAGACAAAAAATCATTAATGGAATAACCTAAAGAAAGGAAAAGTTCCAAGTAAGAGTCTAAAAACATAAGTAAAAAATCGTGTAAATGACATATTTATAAAAAATGACCTTTAATATTAAAAAAAAGGACAGTGACGGAAATCAACTGTAATAAATAGTGCAGAGTTGTGGAATCTAATAATGAAAAAATTCCGCAAACTGCAACAGATAAAAATTGTGTAAAAATATATAAAAATCAAAATATATCTGTAAAGCAATGCTGAGTGAGTCATCCAGATGATAAGTTGGAAGTACGGACAAAACATGCATTAACAAATAAAATAGTCAATATATCAATTTTATATTTAACAATAAATGTAAAAATTGTTAAAAAGATGTCAAATGAATGAGCATATTTATTGAATGACAAAAAAAAAAAAAAAAAAAAAAAAAAAAGGGGGGGGGGGGGGGGTTGTGTACACAAAGTTCCTACGAAATTGAAACATGACAGTTCATGCCTTATCAATAAATGAATTGATATCCCATTCGACGTTCAAGCCGAAGGGATGATAAGATTGGAGTTCATATATCCAATATGTTTCTAATTGAGAAACCCCTCTTGTCTTAGCCCCTCCTCTCCAGGGAGGTATGTACCGGTCAATAATTGTAAATTGTGTACCGGAAGGGTTTCTATCATGACAATGTCTGAAGTGGCGAGGAACCGTATGGTTCGTATCTCCACTTATAATTAAAGCGATATGTTCACCCACACGTATCGAATAGGTACGGATCGTGCGGCCGACATATTGCTTACCGCATATACAAGTAATGAGATAAACAATGTAATTTGTTTCACAGGTGCAAAAATGCTTAATCTCATACTGTTTGTTGGTCACGGTGGATGTAAAGTGTGTAATTTTACGTCCCTTTAATGAATTGTGTAGGCACACCTTACATTTCCTACATGGAAAAAAACCAATAAGATCATGAAAGAAGGAAATCTTTGATGGGGGATTGATGATGTTGGGCGCAATCCGACTCTGTAACGAGGGTACACCCCTAAAGACTAATTTGGCACGTTCTGGGAGTACAGATCTAAGGACACTGTCATTCCTAAGAATGTCCCAATGTTTGTCTATGATGTTCTTCACCTGTCTATGTTGAGTGGAATAAGATGTAATCATGGCATATTTAAAACTATCATCCTGCACCCGTTTTGGTTTGGCCACAACGAGAGATGATCTGTCCAATGAGAGAACTCTCTGTAACTCCAGATCGAGTACATCACTTAAGTAGCCTTTATCAACAAACCTCTGTTTGAGCATCGTGGCCTGGCGTAAATAGGACTCTGTATCAGTGCAATTCCTACGCAGTCTCAAAAACTGGCTACGAGGAACCGACTGAAGCCATGAGTTATGATGGCAACTGCCAATGGGAATGAAACCATTCCTATCAGTTGGTTTGAAATAAGTCTGGAAACTGAACTTGCGATCGACAAGTCCAATCTCAAGATCCAAAAAATTGATTTTGGTGAAACTGTATTCAAAAGATAATGAGATGCCTCTATCATTCTGGTTAAGAGTCTTGAAGAAAGACTCTAACGATTCTGGGCTGCCATTCCATAGGAGGAGGATGTCGTCTATGTATCTGGCCCAAAGGACCAAGGACGGATGGTCCTGTGCAAAGACGACATCCTCCTCCCACTTGGCCATGAACAAGTTCGCTAAACTGGGTGCGAACTTGGCCCCCATGGCTACTCCTCGTTGTTGGAGATAGTAACACTGGTTGAACCAAAAATAGTTTCGTTTGGTTGCGAACTCCAACAACTCTAAGATGTACTCGCATTGAAACGAGGCAAGAGTGGGTTCACGATCAAGAAAATGCTTAACAGCAGCAATGCCCAGATGATGGGGAATGCAGGTGTAGAGGGAAGCAACATCTGCCGTGGCCAATAAATAGTCGCCCTCAACAGTTGTTTTTTCTAATAGACGTATGGTGTCACCAGTGTCTTTCAAGTAGGATGGAGTTTTTTGAACAAGTGGTTGTAAATAATGATCGATATACCGGCCTATACGGGACGTGACCGAGTCGATGCCGCTCACAATGGGCCGACCGGGGGGAGCAGTGGGATGCTTGTGAATTTTAGGCAGGTAGTATATTGTAGGTATACGTGGAACTTTGGGTACTAAAAATGTTCTTTCTTTGTCATTCAAAATCTTTAACTCATAACCCTTATTGACAAGGCTTAATAACTGAGTTTTGTAGATATGAGTAGGGTTATTCGGAATTTCCTTATAAGTACCGGGTTCGCTTAAAATACGGTACATCTCAGATTCATAGTCTGACTTATCCAAAATCACAATGCCCCCACCTTTGTCGGCGGGGCGTATAACCAGGTCCTTTCGGTCGCAGAGGGAGCGGAGGCCCGAACTGCTAACCGAAGGTAAATGGGGTGATTTAATGGACAGTTTGGATAAATCCCTTAACACGCAGTCCTTGAAAATCTTAACGGCTGGTGCTACCGCCACTGTGGGATTAAAAAGAGATGGATTAGCTAATCCGGAATGCACCGTGCCGGACGTTGCTGCCCGTTCTTCATGACTGCGTGTATTGGAAATCAAATATCTTTGAATATTGATTTTACGTATATATTTATTTATGTCAATAAAGGTCCCAAATTTGCTGAGTTGTTTAGGGGGAGCAAACTTGAGACCTTTATCAAGTACTGATTGTTCGGCGTTTGTAAGTGTCTTAGTGCTAAGATTGAATACACCAAGGCCTCTTAAACCCTCCTTCTCTTTCCTCGTCTGGATTCGACGGCCCCCTCTGCACCCTCTCTTGGATTTGGACCTTTTTTCTTTTTTGAAGACCGGTCCTCGTGAAAACCCTGATTGCCATGTGTGTTTGAATGGGCATATGGCTGTGGTGTGTGTTGATAATCATTCCTCCCATAAGGGTCTGAAATGTAGCCACTTTGATTTCTCAGAGGTGAGAATCTATTGCGGGTTGGGATGGAGGGTGCATAATGTTGGGGAGGATAGTGATAGTATGGTTCATGGTGCTCCCTATAAGGGTCAGGTGAAGCATAACTATCATAACGATGATGGGAACGGGGTGCATTTTGTGAAAAGTTGCCACGAGAATGCCCTCGTCCACCCCTTTTACCTCTACTGGTGACTCTACCTCTGTTATGAGGGTCAGGAGTATGGAGACTGGATTGTGAGTGTCCAAGTGGTAAAGGTAATGAGCCTGTATTAATGTTGGGGCCCATTGGTGGTATGCGGTTGGAACCGAATTGGGCCGCTAGACCGCCTGAGACCATAGATGGAACAGGGAGCGATGGTAAATCTACTCCAGCTGCTGGCGTGGTATCCATTGTTAAAATGGGTATGGCGGCTTTTTGCCATCCAAAAACACAACTATTCTTATAGTCTCCTACATCCCTTGAATATTTTTTATGTTTTTTTATAAAAACTTAGCCAGTTTTTGAGACTGCGTAGGAATTGCACTGATACAGAGTCCTATTTACGCCAGGCCACGATGCTCAAACAGAGGTTTGTTGATAAAGGCTACTTAAGTGATGTACTCGATCTGGAGTTACAGAGAGTTCTCTCATTGGACAGATCATCTCTCGTTGTGGCCAAACCAAAACGGGTGCAGGATGATAGTTTTAAATATGCCATGATTACATCTTATTCCACTCAACATAGACAGGTGAAGAACATCATAGACAAACATTGGGACATTCTTAGGAATGACAGTGTCCTTAGATCTGTACTCCCAGAACGTGCCAAATTAGTCTTTAGGGGTGTACCCTCGTTACAGAGTCGGATTGCGCCCAACATCATCAATCCCCCATCAAAGATTTCCTTCTTTCATGATCTTATTGGTTTTTTTCCATGTAGGAAATGTAAGGTGTGCCTACACAATTCATTAAAGGGACGTAAAATTACACACTTTACATCCACCGTGACCAACAAACAGTATGAGATTAAGCATTTTTGCACCTGTGAAACAAATTACATTGTTTATCTCATTACTTGTATATGCGGTAAGCAATATGTCGGCCGCACGATCCGTACCTATTCGATACGTGTGGGTGAACATATCGCTTTAATTATAAGTGGAGATACGAACCATACGGTTCCTCGCCACTTCAGACATTGTCATGATAGAAACCCTTCCGGTACACAATTTACAATTATTGACCGGTACATACCTCCCTGGAGAGGAGGGGCTAAGACAAGAGGGGTTTCTCAATTAGAAACATATTGGATATATGAACTCCAATCTTATCATCCCTTCGGCTTGAACGTCGAATGGGATATCAATTCATTTATTGATAAGGCATGAACTGTCATGTTTCAATTTCGTAGGAACTTTGTGTACACAACCCCCCCCCCCCCCCCTTTTTTTTTTTTTTTTTTTTTTTTTTTTTGTCATTCAATAAATATGCTCATTCATTTGACATCTTTTTAACAATTTTTACATTTATTGTTAAATATAAAATTGATATATTGACTATTTTATTTGTTAATGCATGTTTTGTCCGTACTTCCAACTTATCATCTGGATGACTCACTCAGCATTGCTTTACAGATATATTTTGATTTTTATATATTTTTACACAATTTTTATCTGTTGCAGTTTGCGGAATTTTTTCATTATTAGATTCCACAACTCTGCACTATTTATTACAGTTGATTTCCGTCACTGTCCTTTTTTTTAATATTAAAGGTCATTTTTTATAAATATGTCATTTACACGATTTTTTACTTATGTTTTTAGACTCTTACTTGGAACTTTTCCTTTCTTTAGGTTATTCCATTAATGATTTTTTGTCTATTAATGCATTTTGGCTTTCCGATGCATTTGGAAGTTATACTTCCAAATATTGTGTGGTGTTTCAGTCATCCAAAAATCAGCCGGCCTCTCTGTTAGCCAGTGCATTTACATTTTCCCCTTTTTTTTTTTTGATCTTTTTTACTGCGGAGCATCACGTGGACCAACCTTGAGTTATTACTTCCGGTCCACTTGACACGCACAGCGTTAACCACAGTGAGGGGTGAACTACATAGATTTGCATTTTGATCCGCCCCCCATCCTGACGTTTCTAGTCTGTATCGGCTTGCCGTTATGTGCTGCGTTACTTCCTGCTCAGCACATGTACTCAGAACGAGGCTTTGAGCGCACGCTCTGGCGCCATTTTGCTGTAACTAGGAAGCGCCCGTTCGGAGCGCCTCCTCTTTTCTATACACCCTATCAGAACATTGTGTCAAGATGAGGCTTGGAGCGCACGCCCCGCCGCCATCTTGCCACATCCAGGAAGTGCTTGTTTCAAGCACTTGTGCATTACAGACGTTCTGATTTTCCATTTTTCTTCTTTTTTGTTGCTTTTTTTCGCCACCCATGTGCTCATTACATGTTCAGAGTGCTATTTCACATTTAACATTTTGTTCAGATCTGATTCCTACCCGGAAGTGTTGCTGTTCTGAGTGACTCCTCCCAGATGGTGAGTTGTATGTGTTTGGGGGCTCATTATAAATTTGTCTGTTGGCCACATAGGAGGGATACCCTTTTGACAACGTGTACTCACACGAAACGCGTCAGGGATGACTCCAATGTTGCCATCATTTTATTGAAGTGCGCTTTTTTCTCAACTGACATGTAAGTGCAATCTTTAATTAAACCTAAACTGATTTTGACGGTACTACACTATGGCGTCCCCTCTTTTCTTTTCCACGTTCACATGTAACCCTCACTAACGGATGACCATCTCCTGCATTCCCTGAGCGAGAGACCTTCCAGTTCCCCCCAGGTCATGATATTTGGATCATTTGTGGACCCCTTCCTGAAGCAGCTCCACACCGTGGTTTCCAGTCTATACCAATCCTGATTGACTCTGGAAATATACATTTCGCAGAGTCCACAAGTTCCGGTAAGCCTGCATCCACATTGGTGACGGGATATTCCTTATTTTTGAAATTCATTTATATTCATATATTTTTTGAAGATTTCATCTCACCCTTCAATTTTGAACTTTGTATTCATCCATCACTTGGTTCATTTTGGACATTTAGTCATTTGCTTCCAACATTTGTACCTCCATACATATGTGCATTTCTCATTGTTGCATATTGATCATGCGTGGTTTTTGATTTTACTGTCATACCTTTTTTGTATCAGAGCGCTACACTTTTTTGTTTCTATTCTGTTTTTTGCTTCTTGTTTTTCAGTAGCTGTGTTTAGCAGCTTGATACATGCACATTTAGCAGCGCAATAATTTACACTATACCATTTGCTTTTTTTGAAAAATTTCTTATTGTTGCAGCAGCTTATCAGTCCAACCAGGTGTCTTTCTTGATATGGATGTCTTTGATTATAGAGCATCTCGGACTGTTAATATAGAAGGAGTCTTTTCCACCACTGGGAATGACTCTGAATTAGGAGGCCTTTTTTTAAGACTTAAAAATGTTATGACATCAGAGTTGCACATTTTATGGGATATAGTTTTCTTAGAACAATATATTGCTGAGAGTATGGTCCCACGCAGCTTACGTTGGAATGTTAACCCCCAACAGGGTGAATTAGATCTCAATTCCTGGTTCAAATATTTCAATGAGGCTGGTACCAACTTTCTAGGCTTCCTAGTCTCAAAAAAAAGGTCCAGACTTTCAGCCTTTGATAAAGAGATCAAAGAGCTCAAAGATAAATTACAGACCCATAAAAATTCCCTTGAATACAGTTCCTTATCAACTAATCTGCAGAGTCACCTTGAAAAGGAGGACCGCGACCAAAGGATAAAAAAACATAAAAAAAATATTCAAGGGATGTAGGAGACTATAAGAATAGTTGTGTTTTTGGATGGCAAAAAGCCGCCATACCCATTTTAACAATGGATACCACGCCAGCAGCTGGAGTAGATTTACCATCGCTCCCTGTTCCATCTATGGTCTCAGGCGGTCTAGCGGCCCAATTCGGTTCCAACCGCATACCACCAATGGGCCCCAACATTAATACAGGCTCATTACCTTTACCACTTGGACACTCACAATCCAGTCTCCATACTCCTGACCCTCATAACAGAGGTAGAGTCACCAGTAGAGGTAAAAGGGGTGGACGAGGGCATTCTCGTGGCAACTTTTCACAAAATGCACCCCGTTCCCATCATCGTTATGATAGTTATGCTTCACCTGACCCTTATAGGGAGCACCATGAACCATACTATCACTATCCTCCCCAACATTATGCACCCTCCATCCCAACCCGCAATAGATTCTCACCTCTGAGAAATCAAAGTGGCTACATTTCAGACCCTTATGGGAGGAATGATTATCAACACACACCACAGCCATATGCCCATTCAAACACACATGGCAATCAGGGTTTTCACGAGGACCGGTCTTCAAAAAAGAAAAAAGGTCCAAATCCAAGAGAGGGTGCAGAGGGGGCCGTCGAATCCAGACGAGGAAAGAGAAGGAGGGTTTAAGAGGCCTTGGTGTATTCAATCTTAGCACTAAGACACTTACAAACGCCGAACAATCAGTACTTGATAAAGGTCTCAAGTTTGCTCCCCCTAAACAACTCAGCAAATTTGGGACCTTTATTGACATAAATAAATATATACGTAAAATCAATATTCAAAGATATTTGATTTCCAATACACGCAGTCATGAAGAACGGGCAGCAACGTCCGGCACGGTGCATTCCGGATTAGCTAATCCATCTCTTTTTAATCCCACAGTGGCGGTAGCACCAGCCGTTAAGATTTTCAAGGACTGCGTGTTAAGGGATTTATCCAAACTGTCCATTAAATCACCCCATTTACCTTCGGTTAGCAGTTCGGGCCTCCGCTCCCTCTGCGACCGAAAGGACCTGGTTATACGCCCCGCCGACAAAGGTGGGGGCATTGTGATTTTGGATAAGTCAGACTATGAATCTGAGATGTACCGTATTTTAAGCGAACCCGGTACTTATAAGGAAATTCCGAATAACCCTACTCATATCTACAAAACTCAGTTATTAAGCCTTGTCAATAAGGGTTATGAGTTAAAGATTTTGAATGACAAAGAAAGAACATTTTTAGTACCCAAAGTTCCACGTATACCTACAATATACTACCTGCCTAAAATTCACAAGCATCCCACTGCTCCCCCCGGTCGGCCCATTGTGAGCGGCATCGACTCGGTCACGTCCCGTATAGGCCGGTATATCGATCATTATTTACAACCACTTGTTCAAAAAACTCCATCCTACTTGAAAGACACTGGTGACACCATACGTCTATTAGAAAAAACAACTGTTGAGGGCGACTATTTATTGGCCACGGCAGATGTTGCTTCCCTCTACACCTGCATTCCCCATCATCTGGGCATTGCTGCTGTTAAGCATTTTCTTGATCGTGAACCCACTCTTGCCTCGTTTCAATGCGAGTACATCTTAGAGTTGTTGGAGTTCGCAACCAAACGAAACTATTTTTGGTTCAACCAGTGTTACTATCTCCAACAACGAGGAGTAGCCATGGGGGCCAAGTTCGCACCCAGTTTAGCGAACTTGTTCATGGCCAAGTGGGAGGAGGATGTCGTCTTTGCACAGGACCATCCGTCCTTGGTCCTTTGGGCCAGATACATAGACGACATCCTCCTCCTATGGAATGGCAGCCCAGAATCGTTAGAGTCTTTCTTCAAGACTCTTAACCAGAATGATAGAGGCATCTCATTATCTTTTGAATACAGTTTCACCAAAATCAATTTTTTGGATCTTGAGATTGGACTTGTCGATCGCAAGTTCAGTTTCCAGACTTATTTCAAACCAACTGATAGGAATGGTTTCATTCCCATTGGCAGTTGCCATCATAACTCATGGCTTCAGTCGGTTCCTCGTAGCCAGTTTTTGAGACTGCGTAGGAATTGCACTGATACAGAGTCCTATTTACGCCAGGCCACGATGCTCAAACAGAGGTTTGTTGATAAAGGCTACTTAAGTGATGTACTCGATCTGGAGTTACAGAGAGTTCTCTCATTGGACAGATCATCTCTCGTTGTGGCCAAACCAAAACGGGTGCAGGATGATAGTTTTAAATATGCCATGATTACATCTTATTCCACTCAACATAGACAGGTGAAGAACATCATAGACAAACATTGGGACATTCTTAGGAATGACAGTGTCCTTAGATCTGTACTCCCAGAACGTGCCAAATTAGTCTTTAGGGGTGTACCCTCGTTACAGAGTCGGATTGCGCCCAACATCATCAATCCCCCATCAAAGATTTCCTTCTTTCATGATCTTATTGGTTTTTTTCCATGTAGGAAATGTAAGGTGTGCCTACACAATTCATTAAAGGGACGTAAAATTACACACTTTACATCCACCGTGACCAACAAACAGTATGAGATTAAGCATTTTTGCACCTGTGAAACAAATTACATTGTTTATCTCATTACTTGTATATGCGGTAAGCAATATGTCGGCCGCACGATCCGTACCTATTCGATACGTGTGGGTGAACATATCGCTTTAATTATAAGTGGAGATACGAACCATACGGTTCCTCGCCACTTCAGACATTGTCATGATAGAAACCCTTCCGGTACACAATTTACAATTATTGACCGGTACATACCTCCCTGGAGAGGAGGGGCTAAGACAAGAGGGGTTTCTCAATTAGAAACATATTGGATATATGAACTCCAATCTTATCATCCCTTCGGCTTGAACGTCGAATGGGATATCAATTCATTTATTGATAAGGCATGAACTGTCATGTTTCAATTTCGTAGGAACTTTGTGTACACAACCCCCCCCCCCCCCCTTTTTTTTTTTTTTTTTTTTTTTTTTTTTTTGTCATTCAATAAATATGCTCATTCATTTGACATCTTTTTAACAATTTTTACATTTATTGTTAAATATAAAATTGATATATTGACTATTTTATTTGTTAATGCATGTTTTGTCCGTACTTCCAACTTATCATCTGGATGACTCACTCAGCATTGCTTTACAGATATATTTTGATTTTTATATATTTTTACACAATTTTTATCTGTTGCAGTTTGCGGAATTTTTTCATTATTAGATTCCACAACTCTGCACTATTTATTACAGTTGATTTCCGTCACTGTCCTTTTTTTTAATATTAAAGGTCATTTTTTATAAATATGTCATTTACACGATTTTTTACTTATGTTTTTAGACTCTTACTTGGAACTTTTCCTTTCTTTAGGTTATTCCATTAATGATTTTTTGTCTATTAATGCATTTTGGCTTTCCGATGCATTTGGAAGTTATACTTCCAAATATTGTGTGGTGTTTCAGTCATCCAAAAATCAGCCGGCCTCTCTGTTAGCCAGTGCATTTACATTTTCCCCTTTTTTTTTTTTGATCTTTTTTACTGCGGAGCATCACGTGGACCAACCTTGAGTTATTACTTCCGGTCCACTTGACACGCACAGCGTTAACCACAGTGAGGGGTGAACTACATAGATTTGCATTTTGATCCGCCCCCCATCCTGACGTTTCTAGTCTGTATCGGCTTGCCGTTATGTGCTGCGTTACTTCCTGCTCAGCACATGTACTCAGAACGAGGCTTTGAGCGCACGCTCTGGCGCCATTTTGCTGTAACTAGGAAGCGCCCGTTCGGAGCGCCTCCTCTTTTCTATACACCCTATCAGAACATTGTGTCAAGATGAGGCTTGGAGCGCACGCCCCGCCGCCATCTTGCCACATCCAGGAAGTGCTTGTTTCAAGCACTTGTGCATTACAGACGTTCTGATTTTCCATTTTTCTTCTTTTTTGTTGCTTTTTTTCGCCACCCATGTGCTCATTACATGTTCAGAGTGCTATTTCACATTTAACATTTTGTTCAGATCTGATTCCTACCCGGAAGTGTTGCTGTTCTGAGTGACTCCTCCCAGATGGTGAGTTGTATGTGTTTGGGGGCTCATTATAAATTTGTCTGTTGGCCACATAGGAGGGATACCCTTTTGACAACGTGTACTCACACGAAACGCGTCAGGGATGACTCCAATGTTGCCATCATTTTATTGAAGTGCGCTTTTTTCTCAACTGACATGTAAGTGCAATCTTTAATTAAACCTAAACTGATTTTGACGGTACTACACTATGGCGTCCCCTCTTTTCTTTTCCACGTTCACATGTAACCCTCACTAACGGATGACCATCTCCTGCATTCCCTGAGCGAGAGACCTTCCAGTTCCCCCCAGGTCATGATATTTGGATCATTTGTGGACCCCTTCCTGAAGCAGCTCCACACCGTGGTTTCCAGTCTATACCAATCCTGATTGACTCTGGAAATATACATTTCGCAGAGTCCACAAGTTCCGGTAAGCCTGCATCCACATTGGTGACGGGATATTCCTTATTTTTGAAATTCATTTATATTCATATATTTTTTGAAGATTTCATCTCACCCTTCAATTTTGAACTTTGTATTCATCCATCACTTGGTTCATTTTGGACATTTAGTCATTTGCTTCCAACATTTGTACCTCCATACATATGTGCATTTCTCATTGTTGCATATTGATCATGCGTGGTTTTTGATTTTACTGTCATACCTTTTTTGTATCAGAGCGCTACACTTTTTTGTTTCTATTCTGTTTTTTGCTTCTTGTTTTTCAGTAGCTGTGTTTAGCAGCTTGATACATGCACATTTAGCAGCGCAATAATTTACACTATACCATTTGCTTTTTTTGAAAAATTTCTTATTGTTGCAGCAGCTTATCAGTCCAACCAGGTGTCTTTCTTGATATGGATGTCTTTGATTATAGAGCATCTCGGACTGTTAATATAGAAGGAGTCTTTTCCACCACTGGGAATGACTCTGAATTAGGAGGCCTTTTTTTAAGACTTAAAAATGTTATGACATCAGAGTTGCACATTTTATGGGATATAGTTTTCTTAGAACAATATATTGCTGAGAGTATGGTCCCACGCAGCTTACGTTGGAATGTTAACCCCCAACAGGGTGAATTAGATCTCAATTCCTGGTTCAAATATTTCAATGAGGCTGGTACCAACTTTCTAGGCTTCCTAGTCTCAAAAAAAAGGTCCAGACTTTCAGCCTTTGATAAAGAGATCAAAGAGCTCAAAGATAAATTACAGACCCATAAAAATTCCCTTGAATACAGTTCCTTATCAACTAATCTGCAGAGTCACCTTGAAAAGGAGGACCGCGACCAAAGGATAAAAAAACATAAAAAATATTCAAGGGATGTAGGAGACTATAAGAATAGTTGTGTTTTTGGATGGCAAAAAGCCGCCATACCCATTTTAACAATGGATACCACGCCAGCAGCTGGAGTAGATTTACCATCGCTCCCTGTTCCATCTATGGTCTCAGGCGGTCTAGCGGCCCAATTCGGTTCCAACCGCATACCACCAATGGGCCCCAACATTAATACAGGCTCATTACCTTTACCACTTGGACACTCACAATCCAGTCTCCATACTCCTGACCCTCATAACAGAGGTAGAGTCACCAGTAGAGGTAAAAGGGGTGGACGAGGGCATTCTCGTGGCAACTTTTCACAAAATGCACCCCGTTCCCATCATCGTTATGATAGTTATGCTTCACCTGACCCTTATAGGGAGCACCATGAACCATACTATCACTATCCTCCCCAACATTATGCACCCTCCATCCCAACCCGCAATAGATTCTCACCTCTGAGAAATCAAAGTGGCTACATTTCAGACCCTTATGGGAGGAATGATTATCAACACACACCACAGCCATATGCCCATTCAAACACACATGGCAATCAGGGTTTTCACGAGGACCGGTCTTCAAAAAAGAAAAAAGGTCCAAATCCAAGAGAGGGTGCAGAGGGGGCCGTCGAATCCAGACGAGGAAAGAGAAGGAGGGTTTAAGAGGCCTTGGTGTATTCAATCTTAGCACTAAGACACTTACAAACGCCGAACAATCAGTACTTGATAAAGGTCTCAAGTTTGCTCCCCCTAAACAACTCAGCAAATTTGGGACCTTTATTGACATAAATAAATATATACGTAAAATCAATATTCAAAGATATTTGATTTCCAATACACGCAGTCATGAAGAACGGGCAGCAACGTCCGGCACGGTGCATTCCGGATTAGCTAATCCATCTCTTTTTAATCCCACAGTGGCGGTAGCACCAGCCGTTAAGATTTTCAAGGACTGCGTGTTAAGGGATTTATCCAAACTGTCCATTAAATCACCCCATTTACCTTCGGTTAGCAGTTCGGGCCTCCGCTCCCTCTGCGACCGAAAGGACCTGGTTATACGCCCCGCCGACAAAGGTGGGGGCATTGTGATTTTGGATAAGTCAGACTATGAATCTGAGATGTACCGTATTTTAAGCGAACCCGGTACTTATAAGGAAATTCCGAATAACCCTACTCATATCTACAAAACTCAGTTATTAAGCCTTGTCAATAAGGGTTATGAGTTAAAGATTTTGAATGACAAAGAAAGAACATTTTTAGTACCCAAAGTTCCACGTATACCTACAATATACTACCTGCCTAAAATTCACAAGCATCCCACTGCTCCCCCCGGTCGGCCCATTGTGAGCGGCATCGACTCGGTCACGTCCCGTATAGGCCGGTATATCGATCATTATTTACAACCACTTGTTCAAAAAACTCCATCCTACTTGAAAGACACTGGTGACACCATACGTCTATTAGAAAAAACAACTGTTGAGGGCGACTATTTATTGGCCACGGCAGATGTTGCTTCCCTCTACACCTGCATTCCCCATCATCTGGGCATTGCTGCTGTTAAGCATTTTCTTGATCGTGAACCCACTCTTGCCTCGTTTCAATGCGAGTACATCTTAGAGTTGTTGGAGTTCGCAACCAAACGAAACTATTTTTGGTTCAACCAGTGTTACTATCTCCAACAACGAGGAGTAGCCATGGGGGCCAAGTTCGCACCCAGTTTAGCGAACTTGTTCATGGCCAAGTGGGAGGAGGATGTCGTCTTTGCACAGGACCATCCGTCCTTGGTCCTTTGGGCCAGATACATAGACGACATCCTCCTCCTATGGAATGGCAGCCCAGAATCGTTAGAGTCTTTCTTCAAGACTCTTAACCAGAATGATAGAGGCATCTCATTATCTTTTGAATACAGTTTCACCAAAATCAATTTTTTGGATCTTGAGATTGGACTTGTCGATCGCAAGTTCAGTTTCCAGACTTATTTCAAACCAACTGATAGGAATGGTTTCATTCCCATTGGCAGTTGCCATCATAACTCATGGCTTCAGTCGGTTCCTCGTAGCCAGTTTTTGAGACTGCGTAGGAATTGCACTGATACAGAGTCCTATTTACGCCAGGCCACGATGCTCAAACAGAGGTTTGTTGATAAAGGCTACTTAAGTGATGTACTCGATCTGGAGTTACAGAGAGTTCTCTCATTGGACAGATCATCTCTCGTTGTGGCCAAACCAAAACGGGTGCAGGATGATAGTTTTAAATATGCCATGATTACATCTTATTCCACTCAACATAGACAGGTGAAGAACATCATAGACAAACATTGGGACATTCTTAGGAATGACAGTGTCCTTAGATCTGTACTCCCAGAACGTGCCAAATTAGTCTTTAGGGGTGTACCCTCGTTACAGAGTCGGATTGCGCCCAACATCATCAATCCCCCATCAAAGATTTCCTTCTTTCATGATCTTATTGGTTTTTTTCCATGTAGGAAATGTAAGGTGTGCCTACACAATTCATTAAAGGGACGTAAAATTACACACTTTACATCCACCGTGACCAACAAACAGTATGAGATTAAGCATTTTTGCACCTGTGAAACAAATTACATTGTTTATCTCATTACTTGTATATGCGGTAAGCAATATGTCGGCCGCACGATCCGTACCTATTCGATACGTGTGGGTGAACATATCGCTTTAATTATAAGTGGAGATACGAACCATACGGTTCCTCGCCACTTCAGACATTGTCATGATAGAAACCCTTCCGGTACACAATTTACAATTATTGACCGGTACATACCTCCCTGGAGAGGAGGGGCTAAGACAAGAGGGGTTTCTCAATTAGAAACATATTGGATATATGAACTCCAATCTTATCATCCCTTCGGCTTGAACGTCGAATGGGATATCAATTCATTTATTGATAAGGCATGAACTGTCATGTTTCAATTTCGTAGGAACTTTGTGTACACAACCCCCCCCCCCCCCCTCTTTTTTTTTTTTTTTTTTTTTTTTTGTCATTCAATAAATATGCTCATTCATTTGACATCTTTTTAACAATTTTTACATTTATTGTTAAATATAAAATTGATATATTGACTATTTTATTTGTTAATGCATGTTTTGTCCGTACTTCCAACTTATCATCTGGATGACTCACTCAGCATTGCTTTACAGATATATTTTGATTTTTATATATTTTTACACAATTTTTATCTGTTGCAGTTTGCGGAATTTTTTCATTATTAGATTCCACAACTCTGCACTATTTATTACAGTTGATTTCCGTCACTGTCCTTTTTTTTAATATTAAAGGTCATTTTTTATAAATATGTCATTTACACGATTTTTTACTTATGTTTTTAGACTCTTACTTGGAACTTTTCCTTTCTTTAGGTTATTCCATTAATGATTTTTTGTCTATTAATGCATTTTGGCTTTCCGATGCATTTGGAAGTTATACTTCCAAATATTGTGTGGTGTTTCAGTCATCCAAAAATCAGCCGGCCTCTCTGTTAGCCAGTGCATTTACATTTTCCCCTTTTTTTTTTTTTGATCTTTTTTACTGCGGAGCATCACGTGGACCAACCTTGAGTTATTACTTCCGGTCCACTTGACACGCACAGCGTTAACCACAGTGAGGGGTGAACTACATAGATTTGCATTTTGATCCGCCCCCCATCCTGACGTTTCTAGTCTGTATCGGCTTGCCGTTATGTGCTGCGTTACTTCCTGCTCAGCACATGTACTCAGAACGAGGCTTTGAGCGCACGCTCTGGCGCCATTTTGCTGTAACTAGGAAGCGCCCGTTCGGAGCGCCTCCTCTTTTCTATACACCCTATCAGAACATTGTGTCAAGATGAGGCTTGGAGCGCACGCCCCGCCGCCATCTTGCCACATCCAGGAAGTGCTTGTTTCAAGCACTTGTGCATTACAGACGTTCTGATTTTCCATTTTTCTTCTTTTTTGTTGCTTTTTTTCGCCACCCATGTGCTCATTACATGTTCAGAGTGCTATTTCACATTTAACATTTTGTTCAGATCTGATTCCTACCCGGAAGTGTTGCTGTTCTGAGTGACTCCTCCCAGATGGTGAGTTGTATGTGTTTGGGGGCTCATTATAAATTTGTCTGTTGGCCACATAGGAGGGATACCCTTTTGACAACGTGTACTCACACGAAACGCGTCAGGGATGACTCCAATGTTGCCATCATTTTATTGAAGTGCGCTTTTTTCTCAACTGACATGTAAGTGCAATCTTTAATTAAACCTAAACTGATTTTGACGGTACTACACTATGGCGTCCCCTCTTTTCTTTTCCACGTTCACATGTAACCCTCACTAACGGATGACCATCTCCTGCATTCCCTGAGCGAGAGACCTTCCAGTTCCCCCCAGGTCATGATATTTGGATCATTTGTGGACCCCTTCCTGAAGCAGCTCCACACCGTGGTTTCCAGTCTATACCAATCCTGATTGACTCTGGAAATATACATTTCGCAGAGTCCACAAGTTCCGGTAAGCCTGCATCCACATTGGTGACGGGATATTCCTTATTTTTGAAATTCATTTATATTCATATATTTTTTGAAGATTTCATCTCACCCTTCAATTTTGAACTTTGTATTCATCCATCACTTGGTTCATTTTGGACATTTAGTCATTTGCTTCCAACATTTGTACCTCCATACATATGTGCATTTCTCATTGTTGCATATTGATCATGCGTGGTTTTTGATTTTACTGTCATACCTTTTTTGTATCAGAGCGCTACACTTTTTTGTTTCTATTCTGTTTTTTGCTTCTTGTTTTTCAGTAGCTGTGTTTAGCAGCTTGATACATGCACATTTAGCAGCGCAATAATTTACACTATACCATTTACTTTTTGCTATAATAAATATCCCCAAAAATATATATTGTAAAAAATAAAAAACCCCTCAGTTTAGGCCGATACGTATTCTACATCTTTTTGGTTCCAAAAAATCGCAAATAGCGTTTAGTGTTTGGTTTTTGCAAAAGTTATAGCGTCTACAAAATATTTTTTTTTTTTGTTTTAACTAGTTATTGTTGCGATCAGCGATTTTTATCGGTACTGCGACATTATGGCGGACACATCGAACACTTTTTTGGAACCATTGGCATTTTTCTAGCGATCAGTGCTGTAAAAATGCATTGCTTACTCTAAAAATGCCACTGGCAGGGAAGGGGTTAACACTAGGTGCGAGGGAGGGGTTAAATATGTTCCCTGGGTGTGTTCTAACTGTAGGGGGGGGGTGGGACTGACATGTGTAAATGACAGATCGCTGTTCATGAAGGGGAACTCCAGACCCCCCCAAAAAAAATAAGGTGGGTTCCCTCCAGGCTCTTAGGCTTGGTCTGGAACATAAGGGGTTAAACCCGCGCAAAAAAAAATAGCGTGGGGTCCCCCCCCCCAAGATCCAAACCAAGCCCTTATCCCAGGCACGCAGTCTGGTCAGACAGGAATGGGGGTGGGGACGAGCGAGCGCCCCCCTCCCTCCTGAGCCATACCAGACCACATGCCCTCAACATGGTGGAGTGTGTGCTGTGGGGAGGGGGGCACTGCCCCCCCCACCCCAAAGCACTCTTGTCCCCATGTCGATAAATATTTTATTAATCTGCTCCGGAGCCCCCCCTTTCTTCTTTAGCTCTCTTAGAAGGGGGGGTTTCTTCTCTCCCGATCTTCCGCCGGGACCCTGGGCTTCGGTGATTTCTGCCGGGGTTGGGCGCCATCCCTCGGTCCTCTCCGGAGCCTTCCGCCGGATGCCCCCCACCCCATTTAAGCTCTTTTTCATTAGGGAGGGGCATCCGGACTTCGGGAGCACAGGGCTTGTCTCCGCTGTCTTCTTCCTTCTTTCCTTCTCTTCCATTGGATGTTGACACGACGAGGTTCCGCGCTGACATGCCGTGTCAGCGGCGGGCATGGACTTATATAGGGTAATGCCACCATGTGACCTCAACCCATGTGACATCACATTCCCTGGGCATGATGGGAATGTGATGTCACATGGGTTGAGGTCACATGGTGGCATTGCCCTATATAAGTCCATGCCCACTGCTCAGACGGCATTCCAGCGCCGGACCTCGTCGTGTCAACATCCAATGGAAGAGAAGGGAGAAGACAGCGGAGACAAGCCCTGTGCTCCGCGGAGGAGACAGGCAGAAGAAGGAAGAGAGAAGAAAGAAGACGGAAGAAAGCCATGGCTCCGCGGGGGAGCCAGGCAGAAGAGGGAGCAGAGAAGACAGAAGAGAAAAGACCTGGGAGTTGGCGCACCCCCGGCAGAAGACCCGGAAGACCGGAACCCTGGCGGAAGGCACCGGAAAGACCGGGGGATAGGCGCCATCCCCCGGCAGAAGACCCCGAAGTCCGGATGACCCTCCCTAATGAAAAAGAGCTTAAATGGGGTGGGGGCATCCGGCGGAAGGCTCCGGAGAGGACCGAGGGATGGCGCCCTCCCCCGGCAGAAATCACCGAAGCCCAGGGTCCCGGCAGAAGATCGGGAGAGAAGAAACCCCCCCTTCTAAGAGAGCTAAAGAAGAAAGGGGGGGCTCCGGAGCAGATTAATAAAATATTTTATTCTGTGTGGTGTTTTATTTTACTTTACATTTCCCCCAGGTGAATGGGTAGAGGTACGATGTACCCCATACTCATTCACATAGGGTGGGGGGCCGGCATCTGGGGGCCCCCTTATTAAAGGGAGCTCGCAGATTCCGATTAGCCCCGCCCGCATACCCCGACAACCAATGGCAAGGGTTGTCGGGAAGAGGCTCTTGTCCCTATCGACATGGGGGCAAGAGTGCTGTGGGGTGGGGGGGCAGTGCCCCCCTCCCCCACAGCACACACTCCCCCATGTTGAGGGCATGCGGTCTGGTACGGCTCAGGAGGGGGGGGGGCGCTCGCTCGTCCCCGCCCCCATTCCTGTCCGGGCCAGACTGCATGCTTGGGATGAGGGCTTGGTTTGGATCTGGGGGGGACCCCCGCGCCGAATCGGCGCGGGTTTAACCCCTCACGTTCCGGACCAAGCCCAAGAGCCTAATGTAGCCCTGAAGGGGGACCCGCGCCGATTTCAAGTTTGAAATTTGGCGCCGAGTTCCCCTTCAGGGCTGAAAACAGCTCGGAGATTCCCGTGCGCCGCGTCACGCAGCGCATTCACGGGTACGCCGCTTGGTATTTACCAAGATTTTCACGGCGTACTGACAAGGCGCACGGGAATCCCTGACTTTTCTCTCTGCGCATGCCCAGTATGCAAATGAACCTCCCGAGGTTCAGGCGCACTGTGCAAGCGTACGGGGATCTGTTTTCAAAAAACACTTTCCCTTTCAATTCGGCCCGCCAAACACTTCAAAACACATGTCACTTCACTTCCCCTGCATCCCCCCACCTCCCCCCTAATAAACTCCCGCCCGAACCCCCGCAATTTACAGTTTAATGTGCCGTGCGCCAGGTCTGTACTGGTGCACAATGCACCCTCTCCTGGGCGCACGGAGCACATTAGTAACTAGGTAAATACACTGCACTAGCAGCGTATTTCTTTAGTAAATGGCCAAACGGCTGCTACTCCTGCTTTTACTCCATGAGTCATGGAGTAAAGGCTTGGTAAATCAGGCCCTATGAGTCTGACACACGCTGGCAGCCAGGCAACTGACTACTATTCTATTGCAGTATTTTTTTTTGTTTTTAAATGTTATCTACTGTGCCACCAAGATAGATGAGTGGTGGGTGGCACTGGGAACAGTGTACGCTGTACCCCTGACACATGCTGACAGCCAGGCAACTGACTACTATTCTATTGCAGTCAAATATATTTTTTCAAATGTTATGTACTGTGCCACCAAGATATATGAGTTTTGGGTGGCACTGGGCACAGTGTACGCTGTACCCCTGACACACGCTGGCATCCAGGCAACTGACTACTATTCTATTGCAGTCAATTTTTTTTAATGTTATGTACTGTGCCACCAAGATAGATGAGTGGTGGGTGGCACTGGGCACAGTGTATGCTGTACCCCTGACACACGCTGGCAGCCAGGCAACTGACCACTATTATATTGCAGTCAAATATTTTTTTTTTAAATGTTATGTACTGTGCCACCAAGATAGATGAGTGGGGGGTGGCACTGGGAACAGTGTACGCTGTACCCCTGACACACGCTGGCAGCCAGGCAACTGACTACTATTCTATTGCAGTCAATTTTTTTTTAAATGTTATGTACTGTGCCACCAAGATAGATGAGTGGTGGGTGGCACTGGGCACAGTGTACGCTGTACCCCTGACACACGCTGGCAGCCAGGCAACTGACTACTATTCTATTGCAGTAAAACATTTTTTTTTAAATGTTATCTACTGTGCCACCAAGATAGATGAGTGGTGGGTGGCACTGGGCACAGTGTACGCGGTACCCCTGACACACGCTGGCAGCCAGGCAACTGACTACTATTCTATTGCAGTCAAATATTATTATTTTTTTTAAATGTTATATACTGTGCCACCAAGATAGATGAGTGGTGGGTGGCACTGGGCATAGTGTACGCTGTGATCCTGACACACACACTCTGCCTAGCAGGCAACTGCAATTAGATTACAGAGAAGAAAAAAAGCAGACTGATATACTAGCCCTAAAAAGGGCTTTTTGGGGTGCTGTCCTTACAGCAGAGATCAGATGAGTCTTTCAGGACTGGAGTGGACACTGAAAACACTAGCCTAGCTATAGATTTTCCTATAAATTCAGCAGCAGCAACACTCTCCCTCCTCTCACTAAGAATGCAGGTTCAGAATTAATCTAAAATGGATGCTGCCAGAGAGGTGGGAGGGTCAGGGAGGGAGGGTATGCTGCTGATTGGCTGGAATGTGTCTGCTGACTGTGAGGTAGAGGGTCAAAGTTTGCTTAATGTTAATTAATAGGAGGCAGATCGAACATTGCATATGTTCGCCCGCAGCGGCGAACGCGAATGCGCAAAAATTGCCGCAAATTATTCGCCGGCGAACAGCTCTGTACATCTCTAGCCAGGAATTGTAGTGTTGATATTCAAATAGAATGCTTTTCTGGGGAGGTTTTTCTCTGTTCTTTCCTTTGTCCCAAGAAAATTGAGGAGATAATGTAACAAAAACAATGTGAAAGATACAATTTAATTAAACATGAACATTCTAGCATTTATCTTCTACACCAAATGACCTGGTAGCTAAGGCACAATTGTACATGTAAAAAATCTTTACAATGAAGGTGATTGTGAGGCATTTTCCAATCCAATTACTGAAAATTGTATGCGATATGTGCATTTAATACAGACAGCTCCCCACTGACTCCTATTTTGATCTGGAAAAAAATAACATGCTGCCATTGTGCCCTAATTTTCTGTATATGGTCACGGACAATAGCAACATCACAAAAACATGTACAATGAATTGTGTATGATTAGTAACATATTATGGCACTAATTATCACAATATTACCAACCAAACAGCTTGTATCATGGGTAATGAACTGTAATGCTGTTTGTATAAATTAAAATTAAATGAAAATATGCAGTTTGGGTTTAAAGTTAAACTCTAGCAAACTTTGTCTTGCTTTGGGCTTTGCAGGCAGGTCTATGGTCAGATGTGCTGGTGGTGACAGAGGCAGAGGCAGATAGAGGAGGGTATAACTTCTCTGCTTCTGCATTGGAAATGCCAGAATAGGTATATCAGAATTGTTGATGGTAAAGCATGCTGTGGCAACAATGTTATTGTTGATATCTCAAAATTAAAATTTAGTACTGTTTAAAGCGGAGGTTCACCCTAAATTTCATGTTTGGCTGAATTAAAACAACACCCATTGATAATACCTAATCCGTTTTTTTTTTAATTTATCACCGTCCTTACCTTGTTAATCGAACATTTCTCTCCCATCAATAAATGTTTCCACGCGGGAGTGGGCGTATATTCAATTTTCCCCGGAGCAGCGCTATGTCTCCTGGGAGTGGAGTGAGGAGAATCCCAGGAGACGCGCTGTGCTGTAATCCCGCGATATCTCGCGGGTCAAGTGACCGTTGTGATGGCAACAGTGCAGTGTTGACGGCGACGCTCGCCGTCAACACTGCACATGCGCGGGATAGAGCGGTGAATGCTGGGACGTCAGCATTCACCGTATCCCGGAAGGACAAGTTGCTGGGCTTCACAGTGCCCACAGTAAAGATGGAAACGTCCATCTTGGGATTTTAAAACATCTCCTTTTCGGGACAAATGAAAGACTGGGAGACACAGGTGCTTATTTGAACCAGGTAAGAGCGGCAGAAGGATTAAAAAAAAACAAAAAAAACCTGCGGAACCCCCGCTTTAACATTAGAAGCTCCCATTAGACAAAATATATTGTACCATAAATAAAACAATTAGAGTTGTCTACCATGACAACCTTAGTTGGAGATAAGCTCTGTGTATTATTATTCTTCTTTTTTTTACTCAAGCTTACAGAATTGGTGGAGCCTTAGGGTCCCTGCACTGCTTTACTGAGGCTTCCTCACACTTTTGACATTCAAGCTTTCACCTACTGTACCCAACTCCACTAATCAGCAAGCAGAACTGTAAGTGAAATCTTATGCCGCATACACACGATCATTTTTCGTCTTGTAAAAAACTAAGTTTTTCAGCCTCTAGAAATAACAATTATTTTCCGACTTCATCATTAAAATTACATTACCCACACACGATTGTTAAAAAAAATGCTCTAGCAAAGCGTGGTGACGTACAACACGTACAACGGCACTATAAAGGGGAAGTTCCATTCAAACGGCGCCACCCTTTGGGCTGCTTTAGCTGATTTCGTGTTAGTAAAAGACGATTCACGCTTTTCTGTCTGTTACAGCGTGATGCTTACTCCATTACGAACAGTAGTTTTACCAGAACGAGCGCTCCCGTCTCATAACTTGCTTCTGAGCACACGCGGGTTTTTAACGTCGTTTAAGCCCACACACGATCATTTTTTACAACCCCGAAAAACGACATTGTTTAAAACGTCGTTAAAAAATGCAGCATGTTCAAAAAAATTTTTTTTTCATTTTTCAGAACCCGAAAAATGATGTGAAGCCCACACACGATCATTTTAGATGAAATTTTTTAAAAACGTTGTTTTTTACATGCCGAAAAATGATCGTGTGTACGCTGCATTAGAACTGAGGGAGAGGCAAGGCAGGTTGGCAGCTGAATATTGAAGTGGGGAAGGGGGAGGCAGAGTGCACTGCCTATTAATCTGGCAGGGACAATCAAGTCACAGTGATTCATAAAAGGACCATGAATAACATCTGCTACAACTAGGTTATAGCTAAAAGTACAACGCAATCAGGTTTTGACATAATTTATGTATAGGCGGAGGAGAAGGTAAAGGCGAGCCAACAGAACCATATTTTGTGCATGTTAGAGGCCACATTGAGATATTCATATGTAAGGTTTTCCATGTCATATATACAGTATATGATCCACCACACACAGCCATTTTCACATTAGGAATGGTTGATTGTTTCAAATGAGGAGTGATAAGAGATTTTGCAGTATTTAGGAGATGATGTGTAATAGAGCACAAATATTGGCCCGTTGGTTCAACCATATGTAGCACTACCCTCCGAAAGAGCTGCTGGTTTGTTTTGGGTGGCACATTTACCTTGTGGCTCTTCCAAATTCCTAGGGGTGAATGGTGCATGTAACGGTCAGGGGTTAACACTGTTTACGATATTCCATTCCACCAACCCAAGACAGCTTATCTGACACTCCACAATCCAGCAGACAGGACCCATTCCATTCCCCAGAAGGACGAGACACACAAGCTCTGTTCTCTCTGGTTCAAACAAATGAATACTTTAATGGTACACTCAGCTTGTTATATACAGTTGAAACTAAGAGTGGACAATGACTCAACTCCACCCACCACTTTACACATTCTTTTAGAGAATGACATTCAGGTGAGTTAATTACTACTCATTACCCAGACGGTCTGGCTCTGCGACAAGTTCCCCTCACCTGTTACTCCTGTTACAGTGCATATAGCAGAAGAAAAGGAATGTCCGCAACAAGTGTCTTTTCTGTGCTCTTTATTACCCAGCCGGGTAAAAACAAATAAACTTGTGGTGAGGAAAGTAGAGTTGAAGAAAGAAAGGAGAATAGCAAGTTCAGGCGTAGCAATAGGGAAACTGTCCTGCTCCCAACTGTAACACTTCTCTGCACCACTCCTGTTTGAGTGGGTATACCGTACCTGGACAGGCTCCTCTCACTGACCTGGCAGCCATAGTATAGCTCAAACCTTTGAGGAAAAGTCTCTGCCACAGACCCTCCTTGAAATGAACGTCAGGGAGACACCTCTACCACAGGCCCTCTCTGATTGCAGTTACGGAGGTAAATTACGCCTGGATCTCCTTCTTAACGTTGCCCAGGTACTGACTGACAGGTGATCAATCCTTCAGTGTCCGGCTACCTTGATCCCCGGTGGTTTGTCGAAATCCTTTTGGACCGCCAGCCTCTCATTGACGCTCCTCAGATGGACTCCCCACCGAACAGCTATATCGCTTGGGATCCTCAGGTGGAAACCCAGTCGATCACTGGGTCCCAGTCGCTGCTCAAATGTTCTGGACCAACATGGTCCCGGAACCAGGAACAACGCGTGGCACGCACGCCCCGGCCAGGTAGGCCATTACCCCCGGGGCGCCGTGATGTGGTCACCCTAAAGGTGGGTGCCACACTGGACGAAGAAGACTAAGGAATAGGGTTGTCCCAGTGACGTAGCACAGTGTGCGTCAGAGGGGGACGGGGTCACGTGACGCGTGGCCCACCTCCCCTATAAAAGAAACGTCAAGCTCCGGCGCGTCATTCGCGGAGCTGTGCTCTGAATTGATGGATCTTCTCATAGCTGGACCAATCATGGGCGAGAACACCCGTACACCCGTCGCTGGAGAACTCACCTGCCGCTGGATACAAGACAACGATGGATCAGGGAGCAGCATGGAATTTTCACTGCTGGATTTTTATTTGGTTTAATTAATAAAGTATTTTGTTCAACGGTGTGTGTGTTTTTTTTTCAGACAACTACTATTTTCACTTCCTTCGTTAAATGGTAGGGGTACAGTGTACCCCATTACCATTTCACACAGGGGGGGGTCAGGATCTGGGGTTCCCCTTTTGTTAAAGGGGTCTTCCAGATTCTGATAAGCCTCCCGCCCGCATACCCCCACAACCACCGGGCAAGGGTTGTGGGGATAAGACCCTTGTCCCCATCAACATGGGGACAAGGTGCTTTGGGGGGCACCCCAAAGCACCCTCCCAATGTTGAGGGCATGTGGCCTGGTGCGGTTCAGGAGAGGGGGGCCGCACTCTGTCCCCCCCTCTTTTCTGTGGCCGGCCAGGTCAACGTGCTCGGATAAGGGGTCTGGTGTGGATTTTAGGGGGAACTCCACACCATTTTTTTTTTATTTGGGGTGGAGTTCCCCTTAAAATCCACACCAGACCTGAAGGGTCTGGTTATGGATATTTAGGGGGAACCGCACGTCATTTTTTTTTTAATTGACGGCGGGGTTCCCCTTAACCACTTAAGGACCAGCCCATGTACATATACGTCCACAATATGGCACGTACAGGCACATGGGCGTATAGGTACGTCCTCGCCTATTAGCGGGTGGGGGGTCCGATCGGGACCCCCCCCGCTACATGCGGAGGTCGGGTCCGCTCGGGGAGCGATCCGGGACCACGGCGCGGCTATTTGTTTATAGCCGCTCCGTCGCGATCGCTCCCCGGAGCTGAAGAACGAGGAGAGCCGTGTGTAAACACGGCTTCCCCGTCCTTCACTGTGGCGGCGCATCGATCGCGTCATTCCCTTTATAGGGAAGACACGATCGATGACGTCATTCCTACAGCCACACCCCCAAACAGTTGTAAACACATACTAGGTGCACCCTAACTCCTACAGCGCCACCTGTGGTTAACTCCCAAACTGCAACTGTCATTTTCACAATAAAGAATGCAATTTAAATGCATTTTTTGCTGTGAAAATGACAATGGTCCCAAAAATGTGTCAAAATTGTCCGAAGTGTCCGCCATAATGTCGCAGTCACGAAAAAAATTGCTGATCGCCGCCATTAGTAGTAAAAAAATAAAAAAAAATAAAAATGCAATAAAACTATCCCCTATTTTGTAAACACTATAAATTTTGCGCAAACCAATCGATAAACGCTTATTGCGATTTTTTTTACTAAAAATAGGTAGAAGAATACGTATCGGCCTAAACTGAGGAAAAAAAATGTTTTTATATATGTTTTTGGGGGATATTTATTACAGCAAAAAGTAAAAAATATTGCTTTTTTTTCAAAATTGTCGCTCTATTTTTGTTTATAGCGCAAAAACTAAAAACCGCAGATGTGATCAAATACCACCAAAAGAAAGCTCTATTTGTGGGGAAAAAAGGACGCCAATTTTGTTTGGGAGCCACGTCGCACGACCGCGCAATTGTCTGTTAAAGCGACGCAGTCCCGAACTGTAAAAACACCTTGGGTCTTTAGGCTGCATATTGGTCCGGGGCTTAAGTGGTTAATATCCATACCAGACCTAAAGGGTCTGGTTATTGAATTTGCAGGGACCTTTGCGCATTTTTTTTTCTAAAAGTCCGTGTCCCATTGACTACAATGGGGTTCGGAGTTCCCGAACCCAAACTTTTTTTTCAAGTTCGGGTTCGGACCCGAACCCGAACATCCAGGTGTCCGCTCAACTCTACTCCTAATGTGATTAAATAAAGTGCTGGAAAACATCCAAACAAGAAAACTGAGTCTCCTGAAGGGAGAATGACAAAAATACAGGTCTCTATACCTGCTGTGCAATATATGTGCAATATAAACATATAAAAATAAAATATACATGTAGCACTACCCCCAAAGGAGCTGCTGGTTTGTTTTGGGCGGCATGTTACCTCTATTTCCTTGCTGTCTAGGGTATCAGATGAGAGTTGAGAAAAAGTTCAAAGTCCACACTTTAGACTTCTTTTTCTTTGCTTTATTTGCCAAACTTGGTAAAAGAATAAAACAAGTAGTTGAAGAGGTGGAAGGGTAACAGTTAATAGGTTCAGGTGCAATACTTCTGTCCGGAAACACTCCTGCCTCCAGCAATGCAGCTTTCGTCGCCACTCTAGCTAGAGTGGGTATTGGGCACCCATATAGGCCTCTCTCACTAGCCTAGCAGCCAGGATGTCGCACGAAAATTTGGTAAAGTCTCTGCCACAGACCTTCCCAAAGATGGAGGTATATTCAGTCCAAAATCCTCTCAGCACAGGATTAAGCACCTGGATCTCTCCCGACCAACTTCTTAGGAACTTAGAACTGGCAGGCGACCATCATTCAGCCTCTCAGTAATGGTGCTTCCTTCAATGAAGTTCAAGGCCTCTCCTGAGATACCAGCCATGTGCTCGGTGCTCTCCAAGACAGGTTTATCATCGAGTGGCTTCCTCCCTCAGGATGGACAGCACAGGACCACTCTGCAAACGTAGACCCAGTCTGACTACCGGGCCTACTTGGTAGATCAAATCCCAACATGGTCCTGGAGCCAGGAACACTTGAACACGCACGCCCGGCCAGGAAAGCCACTCACGGGGGTGGTGGGACGACAGACTCAGGATCGACGACCCAGGTCCAATGGCGTCTGTCCTTTAAGTACTCCTCCCCAGCATGCACAGTAGGATGATCAACTCCCACTGATTGGCTGCCAAAGGGGAACACCCAAAACACCTTGACCTGACTGCTGCCACCCTTGGCCTGGGGTGGTAACAGCACCCCAGACAGCAATAGTGGTCACTCACAGTACAGCCATGGCTGGAACAGAGGCCCAAAATTTGGAAAGAATCATATAGTATGAGTCGACTAACTCTCAGACTACCCTCTAAATTGAAATCAGCGCCACCTAAAAAGTAGCAGGCTGCTACATAAAAAATAGAGTTCTTACAACATAACTTATGAAATGAAAGAAAGTCCTTGGAATTCCCAGCCTTTAGTGGGCAATAATCAGTGTGCAGATACTCTGCTAAATGTTGTGTCCCAGAAAAAGTACAGCTGTGCTTTTAAGATGTGTTTGTTCATTGATCCCTAAACCTTAAACTCCATGGCCTGGATTCACAGACAGAGGCGCACATTTATGCCACTGTATTGTATCTCCTGTACGCTACGCCGAAGCAGCGCAGAGAGGCAAGCACTGAATTCACAAAGCCAGTGCTCCTAAAACTGCGCTGGGTTTCCTAGGCGTAAGCCGGCGTATGTGGAAGTGGGCGTGAGCCATGCAAATGATGGGCCGAGCTCCAGACAGATACGAATAACGAACGGCGCATGCGCCACCCCGTGGACGCGTCCCAGTGCGCATGCTCAGAATCACATCGGAACTACTCCCTAAGATACGTCGGATCACTGCCTATGGCGTGAACGTAACCTACGCTCAGCCAAATTCATGTCCAACGTAAACTACGTAAAATACGCCGGCTTGTGTTCCCTGGTGCAGCCCTTTGCATGGATGCTGCTGAGTTACACCTCCTTTATGAGGCATAACTTTACGCCGTACATATAACTTAAGCGCACTTGCGTCGGGCGCACGTACGTTCGTGAATCGCCGTATCTCCCTCATTTTCATATTTGAATAGAAAATCAATTGGAGGGCCAAATGCGTCCAGCGTAAATATGAGCCCACTTCACGCCGGCGTAGGCAAGTTACGTCGGTGGGATCAGTGCTGGGACAAGGCTATTTGGTGCCCAGGGCGAAGATGGCAAACTGCGCCCCCCCCCCCTCCGTTTTTAAGAAAGAATCAACGTCGTTTCAGAACAAGAATATACTTAAAACAATACAAATTAAATTATCATCCCACACACAGTATTTCGCCCTTTACATGACCCCCCCACACAGAATTTCCATTTAGTGATGCCCGGCATAGGATAATGACACTCTTATGCCTGCTAACAACCCGCCCAGGGCTGTCTTTAATATTGTTTGGACCCTGGGCAACCATTTTCCTGGGGCCCCCATGCAATATTGCTCTTCACCCCAACATCCCAAAAAATTTACACACACTGTGTAACCCCCTGTCCATGTCCACCTCTGTACCCCCCGTCCACTGCCACCTCTGTACCCCATGTCCACTGCCACCTCTGTACCCCATGTCCACGTCCACCTCTGTACCCCATGTCCACGCCCACCTCTGTACCTCCCGTCCACTGCCACCTCTGTATCCCCCCCTGTCCACGTCCACCTCTGAACCCCATGTCCACGGCCACCTCTGTATCCCCCTCCTGTCCACGGCCACCTCTGTATCCCCCCCCTGTCCACGTCCACCTCTGAACCCCATGTCCACGGCCACCTCTGTATCCCCCCCTGTCCACGTCCACCTCTGAACCCCATGTCCACGGCCACCTCTGTATCCCCCCCCTGTCCACGTCCACCTCTGAACCCCATGTCCACGGCCACCTCTGTATCCCCCTCCTGTCCACGGCCACCTCTGTATCCCCCCCTGTCCACAGCAACCTCTGTATACCGCTCCTCCATAGCAACCTCTGTATACCCCCCCTTCCACAGCAACCTCTGTATACCGCTCCTCCATAGCAACCTCTGTATACCGCTCCTCCATAGCAACCTCTGTATACCCCCCCTTCCACAGCAACCTCTGTATACCGCTCCTCCACAGCAACCTCTGTATACCGCTCCTCCACAGCAACCTCTGTATACCGCTCCTCCACAGCAACCTCTGTATACCGCTCCTCCATAGCAACCTCTGTATACCGCTCCTCCATAGCAACCTCTGTATACCGCTCCTCCATAGCAACCTCTGTATACCCCCCCTTCCACAGCAACCTCTGTATACCCCCCTTCCATAGCAACCTCTGTATACCCCCCTTCCATAGCAACCTCTGTATACCCCCCTTCCATAGCAACCTCTGTATACCCCCCTTCCATAGCCACCTCTGTATACCCCCCTTCCATAGCCACCTCTGTATCCAACCCCACCCCCCAATGTCCGTCCACAGCCACCATTGTAATCCTCCCTTTAAAGAGTTCTCACCACTTTTCACAAATTCCTCCCCCTCCTTCTCATCTTCACGGTGACACTGCCTGCACCTTTCTGGAATGTGTGTGCGGCGCGCTCTCAGATCTGTAGCATACAGCCAGAACACTTCACTCTGTGCTGTGCTATAGAAGTCTGAGGGGGGGTGACGGGACGGGGGAGCAAAGACGACCGCTCTGCCTCTGCCTCACTCCCTGTCACAGGTCAGCGTCAGCCACTCCGATCCTGCAGCTCCTGTCAGAGGGAGAAGCAGGACGAGTCGGCTCTCACTACACAGCCCACAGCTGTTTTCTTCCCCTGTCAGTGTGGCCGCTTGTGTTAACCCGGCCGGGAGAGCAAACAGGGGAGGACGGACAGCACAGCTGTGATCGTGACCGGGACAGCAGAGGCGCACTCGGCAGCTAGTCGGCACACAGTTTGTACAGTGCCACTGCTGCTGCCCGCGCTGTCTACTTGTCTGGCGGCCGCTTGTGTGTCCGAACTGCGCCCCCCCTCCTGTACAAAATGGTAGCGCCCTGGGCACTCGCCCCTCCCGCCCCTGCCTTGTACCGGCCCTGGGTGGGATGAAGCCTGTTTTTAGGCGTATCTTAGTATGTGGGTCCGGCGCACAGATACGACGGCGCATATTTGCACTTACGCGGCGTATTTGGAGATACGTCGGCGCAAGTGCTTTGTGAATCCGGTTCTATGTCCTTGTATAGTGAGGTCATCAGAGTGCCTTGATTTCCTCATTATTTCTTCCTTTACTGCAATAAAGTAGGGTTTTATCATGATGTCCCTTGGCAGCCTGTCTTGGCGGGGGTTGTAGCACTCCGTGGGCTCTGTCTAGTTCAAGCCTGTAATTGGGAATGTCAGGAATGACTCGGAATGAATCTTCCAAAACCATTTCAGATAATCCTCTGATGCAAGAGTTATAGCGTCTGCTCCTATTTTTTAAATCATCGATTTTGCTAAGAGCGATGTCAAGTTGATCTTTAAGCGTTTGTATGCAGACTCTGATTAGTCTGCGGCTTGTTCAATGGTGTCTATCCAAACACCCAGGCTGTGCAGGTCTGCTTTAATTGAGAAGGTGATTTGTGTAGCATTATGTGCCAGACCTGCAGCTAGCATTTCAGAGAATCTGTTCAGTAACTGTGCCATGTCAGGGAGGTGGCCTTGAGGCATAGGAGAAGCATGTTGTGAGCCTGACCAGCCGAGGGGGGTGTTAATCAAGGGAGTGTATAGAAAGGTCCTCCATTGTTCTGCCCAGCAGTGATTCAGTGGAGGCTGGGGATACTGCGTAGTTGTGCTGATTACTCACAGGTGTTGCCAGAAGGTTGCTTGGGGCAGGATTTACAGTCGAATCCCCTATCGAATCCGCAATCAAATCCATGTCTTCCATGTCCTCTCGTGGAGAAGCTGCAGTCGCCATCTTGAAAGGCTTTGGGGCAAGCTGGCCGAAACCGAGCTGGTGACTCGCCTTGCCTCTTTTCTGGGCTAATCTCCAGACAGGCGTGCCAGTGCTCTAGGGTGTCCGGCGTTTTTGTTTTTGTGCCCGTCCATTTTGTTTTTAGGGTAACATACGTTTTAAGCCCACCGCTGTGATCAGAGAGAACTGGCTACATGTGGCAGGCTCCCCCCTTGTAAGTCCTCAGTAGTGCTGAGCTACTCACACTGTCCTCTCTCTTGCTTTCGTGCCTCCAGGAAGGGCTTCCTCTGTGTATTGTGGCAGGATTCTTCTAGTACCCAATCCCTGGCCCAAGGTCATCCCCCTTAAACTAGGGGGTACTCCTGAGGGCCACCAACAGCCTCCTCAGGTCTTAGATAATAAAAACGTTTCTGTACTGGCACAACTTACAGTATTTCCTTTAATCCTGCTGCCGGGGAATAAAGGGCATAGACTGTCAAGTGCAGATTTATTGGTCTGCTTAGTTTGGTGATATTTGGTATGCGCGTCGTGACCCTTCAGGGTAAGACCGCGCTATATTAACCACTTGCCGACCGTGCCATAGACATTTTACTGCTACAATGCGGTCGAGTTACTGTGACGTCCTCCCAGAATCCTCCACTTGCGCGCCCCCTGGGGGCGCGAGTGGGCGCGGTACAGTGTGAGAGGGGGGGGAGCGGGTGTCAGCAGCAGCAGTGAGGGCTGGATCTGTGACAAATGCAGTCACAGATCCAGTCATCCATCCATCCCAGCTCAGCTATCCCTGCGCAATACTCTGCAATTCCCCAATATTCTGCAATACCCCAATACTCTGCAATACCCCAATACTCTGCAATACCCTGCGCGATACTCTGCAATACCCCAATACTCTGCAATACCCTGCGCAATACTCTGCAATACCCCAATACTCTGCAATACCCTGCGCAATACTCTGCAATACCCCAATACCCTGTGCGATAATCTGAAATACCCCAATACTCTGCAATACCCTGCGCGATTCTCTGCAACACCCCAATACTCTGCAATACCCTGCGCGATACTCTGCAATACCCCAATACCCTGCGCGATACTCTGCAATACCCCAATACTCTGCAATACCCCAATACTCTGCAATACCCCAATACTCTGCAATACCCTGCGCGATACTCTGCAATACCCCAATACTCTGCAATACCCTGCGCGATACTCTGCAATACCCCAATACCCTGCGCGATACTCTGCAATACCCCAATACTCTGCAATACCCCAATACTCTGCAATACCCTGCGCGATACTCTGCAATACCCCAATACTCTGCAATACCCCAATACTCTGCAATACCCTGCGCGATACTCTGCAATACCCCAATACTCTGCAATACCCCAATACTCCGCAATACCCCAATACTCTGCAATACGTCCCCCCCCTTCTGCCAACCTCCGGTGCTTTTACAGACTCACCGCTACGATCGAAGCCAGGATATTTTTTTTTCAGTCTTCCCAGCCTAGATGTGAGATGTGGGGTCTTATTGACCCCGTATCTCACTGTAAAGAGGACCTGTCATGCTATATTCCTATTACAAGGGATGTTTACATTCCTTATAATAGGAATAAAAGTGATACAAAAATGTCTTTTTGGGGAAAAAAGTGTCAAAATCAAGAAAATAAAGTAAAATGAACAATAATTTGTATTTATTTTTTTAAAGCACCCCTGTCCCCGTGTGCTCGCATGCAGAAGCGAACGCATACGTAAGTACCGCCCACATATGAAAACGGTGTTCAAACCACACATGTGAGATATCTCTGCGAACGTTAGAGCGAGAGCAATCATTTAGACCTCCTCTGTAACTAAAAACATGTAACCAATAAAAGTAATTAAAGCGTCGCCTATGGGGATTTTTAAGTAGCGAAGTTTGGCGCCATTCCATGAGTGTGCGCAATTTTGAAGTGTGACATGTTGGGTATCTATTTACTCGGCGTAACTTCATCTTTCACATTATGAAAAAAAAATTGGGCTAACTTTTTTTTAAGCACAAAACAGTTTTTTTTAAAACACGCGTTCAAAAAATTTCTGCGAAAATACCAAGTTATAAAAAAAAGTTATAACGGCCGCCATTGTATTCTCTAGGGTCTTTGCTAAAAAAGCATATATCATGTTTTGGGGTTCTATGTAATTTTCTAGCAAATAAATGATGATTTTTCCATGTAGGAGAGAAATGTCAGAATTGGCTTGGGTGCTCCAGAACGCCTGATGGTGCTCCCTGCATATTGGGCCTCTGTATGTGGCCAAGCTGTGTAAAAGTCTCACACATGTGGCATCGCCATACTCGGGAGGAATAGCAGAATGTGTTTTGGGGTGTAATTTGTGGTATGCATATGCTGTGTGTGAGAAATAACCTGTGAATATGACAGAAACAAGTTTTTTTTTTTTTTACAGAATTTTCAGTCGTTTTTCTTTTATAGCGCAAAAAATAAAAAACCCAGAGGTGATCAAATACCACCAAAAGAAAGCTCTATTTGTGTGAAAAAAAGGACAACATTTTCAAATGGGTACAATTTTGTATGACTGAGTAATTGTCATTCAAATTGTGAGAGCACCGAAAGCTGAAAATTGGTCTGGTCAGGAAGGGGGTTTAAGTGCCCAGTGGTCAAGTGGTTAAGATACCTCTACGAGAGGATATTGATTTTCCTGGGCGTCCTACGGCGGCACACAATGGGTTAAGCTTTCCATCTAACCCCTAAAGGAAGAAAACTTAAACAAGCAGTGAGACAAGTTAAATCAATTAATCAATTAATCAAGCACAGCAAGTCCACCTGTCCTGAAGCTATAAACCTCCCCCAATAACACACACAGACATATTTTTTTCTTTCTTCTTACCACAGATGAAGAAGACGTGAGGCAAGTGCTCACACCCGGTGCTTCTGGGTTGCTGAGCTTAGGGGCGGCTGTATACCGGGTGCTATCCTCGGTCCCTCGGCCTGCACCCCCACATCCCCTGGTCCGGCAATAAAGGACGTTGTTTTCCTGAGGAGGCCGCCATGTATTCCCCGCTCAGCGGCTGAATGGATACCGGGGATGTTTGCGCTCCATAGGCCGGAAGTCGCCGCAGAGGACCGCGCAGACCTATGACGCACTTCCGGGAGTTCCGGAATTCGCGTCTAGGACCGGAGGAAACGGTAAGCGCCGATGGCGAATTAAGTACTCGTTTTTGGATAGCGATTGCTGACCGGCAGCTTGCATGAATATGGTGTACAGTATAGGCGGCTGGGGTCCGGAGATCCCAGTGCTCTGCCGCGTCACTTCCGGTCCGGGTCCCTGGCTTATTTCTGACCGGCGGGATCTGCAAATGGCTGCACTCAGCCTAGGTAGCAGATCCCTTGCCGGGTCAGAGGTAGGAGGCATGGTCCTTATTTTTTACTTATTTTATACTTAAAATCTGCAGCAGCATATTATTTAAGTGGCAACTTATGCAACAAATGTGAACATCGCATCTTGTTTGAATCAATCTGATAATGCTAGTTCTTTCCTGTCATGGTTTAAGGGAGAAATGTGTAACACATTCAAAGAAATTAAAGACTCTCTGGTGCCCAAAAAGGAAGTACCAGAGATATATCCCCTGCTGCATCTAACTCCTCATCTGGGGAACGTAGTGCCTCCTCATCCAATCCGGAAGTTGTTTTTGATGATTTGGATGACGACTTGTACTTGTTACCCAAAGATAAGATTCCCAAGTTACTGTCTGCGGTAATGAATACTATAGAATCTTCCAAAGATGTATCGGCTAGACTAAAGAAGGATCAGCTATATTATTTTCCTCAGATCCCAGATATGAGATTCCCTTCTCATCCCATTCTGAGTGACTGGTTCAAAAAGGTCTGGGCCAATCCTGACAGAAAATCTGATGCGAATCTCGAGAATAGGGAGCGCCGACAAAACCTACGGATCCGTGGGGTCCCTGAATCAATTCCCGATAAGGAAATTCGGCCCTATCTGCTGGCTCTCTTCAACTATCTCGCGCCCGATATCCCGGATATAGATTGGCACCTTGACCGGGCACACAGATCATTGGCCCCCAAACCCCCTCAGGGTGCCAACCCTAGAGATATCATCGTTCGCTTCCACTTCTATGAAAGCAAAGAAGCTTTGACCATTATCACACGCAACAGATCAAGAATTGAATATAAAGGTGCAAGGATTCAACTTTTTAGCGATCTATCTCCCATCACCTTAGCCAAACGTCGCACTCTGAAGCCTGTCACGGCGCACCTACAGCAACATCAAACACCGTTGGGGCTTCCCGTTTCGTTTATCAGTAACCAAAGACGGAGTTCAGCATTCCATGAGGGATCTCCAGGAATGTGACTCTTTCATCAGAAACCTAGGTCTCCCTCCCATCCCGGATGAAAACTTGCAGGCGCAACCTCCAGCATCCAGACCTCTTTCAACTCCAGGCAAGATATGGACTCCGGTACGCCATAGATCTCGAAATACCGTCTTCACCCCTCAACGGGCTGCATCATCCAAGGGCTACACCTGATTTGACTCCTTTCTATTTTTATTTCTTTTTCCTTTTTCTGGTGCTCTCCATAGGGTGGCTCTGATCCCCACCCTTGAGCCTGATTGTTCTGACTCTCAGATTAAATTTTTCTTTTTTATATGCTCTATGCAACTGGGTTTTCACTCCCTGAACAATTGCTTGTTAAATGTTTCTTGATTGTTTTCTTTCTTGCAGTTTTCTTGGAATAGTCTGAGGCTAACACACGCGATCCAGCGGGCTGACATGCCGCCCCTCTGTCATTGACATGGTCCTGATATGTGACCATGTCCTCCTGAGAGGTCCACCCCTCTCAGGCTACATGCCTGTAAGGTATTTTTCTTTTTTTTTGGTGTCGTTCCTGATGTTTTTTTTCTTATTGTGCTTTACAACCCTTTTTTTGCAGATACGGGGGGCCCTAGGGTCCGTCTTAACCTTTGATTTCCTTTTCAGACACCCTCGAGACCACCGTATACTGCTCATGTTTTTTTTATTATTTTTTTCGTTCCTTTTTTTAATTTTTTCAGGGTCTTTTTTTGACCCGTTTCAGAAACACGGCTGTGTTTCCACTACCTTGTACCAATTTTTCTTGTTCACACATATTACTATAATCACCTGTTTTTTTTTTGCACATCATGGTCTCTGCTGAATATATGTTTTTTTTGTATGTAATGCGAGATATGCTTACAATGCTTAGCAATGGCTATTAGTTTACTTTCTTATAATGTTAAGGGCCTGGGCTCCATCCGTAAGCGCTGGCTGGCGTTGAAAGAGTTCAGGTCCTTCAATGCTGACGTGATCATGGTTCAAGAGACACACTTTAAGGCTGACGGTTCATTTAAATTTGCATCTAAACACTTCCCTACCACATTTATTGCTTCTGATCCCTCTGGTAAAGCTGGAGTGGCTATTCTTTTCAGACGCTCCTCTGCCATACGTGTCAAATCCTCATTTTTAGATCCTAACGGCCGCTTCATCCTCTTGAACTGTGATCACATGAACACGTCATTTACCTTGGCGAATGTTTATGCTCCCAATTCGGGTCAGATTGGGTTTCTGGAAGATTTTTTTGAAAAACTTACTGCCTTTTCCCAACCCTTCATGATTATTGGGGGGGATTTTAACTTATGTATGTCTTCCTCTAAAGATAGATTTTCCTTACTACACAAAACCCCCCCTGGTCAAGCACAACGGTCTTCTACCTCATTTCGAAAGATAGTCAGGGCTCATAACTTGTTCGACGCTTGGAGAGTAAAACATCCAATCGCTAAACAATTTACTTTTTTTTCACCCTCATGCAAACTATACACGAGACTAGATCATTTTTTCATTACTGCTCCACTACTGTCCTATTTAATCGACTCTAATGTCCATCCGATTACATGGTCAGACCATGCGCCCATCTCACTTGAGCTCCTCATGTCTGCGCCTACTCCTAGAACATGTCACTGGTGCCTTAATGAGTCCCTTCTCAATACCCCTGATATTCATCTGCACTTACAACACCAATTATCCAAATTTTTTCAACTCAATGAAGGCTCGGTGTCTGAGGTCTCTACCCTGTGGGAGGCTCATAAGGCTTTTTTCAGGGGTGAATGCATTGCCGCTGGATCTCGCCTTAAGAGAGATCGAGCTCTCCAACGCACGACTCTACTAGCTGACTTAACAAAAGCTGAGAGGAATCTTCTTAGTTATCCCACGGTGGACCGCCTTCGCATTGTGACTTCCCTGAGAAACCGTATCAAGTCACTTGATTTGAACAAAATTACTAAGTCTATGCTCTGGTCAAAGCAAAAATTTTATGAATTTGCCAACAAACCTCACAGAATGTTGGTCAACAGATTAAAACCTCGCCCCCATACCTCTCTACCTGATTTCATTCTCCAGTCGGATGGGGTTCCTACTTACTGCCCTCAAGGTATGACTAAAGTTTTTGGACATTTCTACCAGGACCTTTACAACTGTATATCCAAAGACTCAGGGTCCCAGTTTTCCCAGGAGAAATTTGATGCCTTCGTAGACTCCCTTAAATTACCCAAACTATCCCCAGGTGACCGTTCCAGACTTAACGCACAGATCACCGCTGAAGAAATTTCTTCGGTCATTAAAGAGCTCCCATCTCATAAATCTCCAGGCCCTGACGGACTCCCTTACTCCTATTATAAGAAATTTCTCCCAGAGTTGCTTCCCCATATGGTATCTTTATTTGCATCACTGATGAAAGGGACTGTACCATGCTCCCAATTCTTACACGCTTATATTACGGTTATTCCGAAACCAGACAAAGACCCATCAATTCCCGATAACTATCGCCCCATAGCCCTCCTGAATTCCGATTATAAAATATTCACTAAAATATTGGCGAACAGACTTTCCCTTTTCCTTGCATCTCTGATACAAAGGGATCAAGTAGGCTTTGTTCCCACTAGACATGCAGGGGACAACACAAGACGAACCATTGATCTTATTGACCTTCTGACCAAGACCGGGAGACCTGCTATTGTATAGAGCCTAGATGCGCAGAAAGCTTTCGACCGTCTAAATTGGTCTTTTATGTTTGCCACTTTGACGAAATACGGTTTTTCGGGCCCATTTATGCAGGCTTTAAAAACACTATACTCCACACCCACTTCTCAGGTCCGATTGGCTTCTTGTCTCTCACCGCCCTTCCCCTTGAGTAATGGTACCAGACAGGGCTGCCCCCTGTCCCCTTTGCTATTCATCTTAAGTCTCGAGCCTTTGGCTGCTGCTGTTAGGTCCCACTCAGATATAAGGGGGGTGACGCTGAGACGTGAAGAGTACAAGCTTTCGCTTTTTGCAGACGACATATTGTTAACAATCACTCGCCCACATATCTCCCTCCCTTCCCTCCATGTAACTCTAAACGTATTTGGTAGCCTATCCGGTTTTAAGATTAACCCAACTAAGACGGAGGCTCTTCCTATAAATGTCCCTGCGGATACACTTACCTCTCTACAGAATAACTTCAATTACCATTGGTGCACCCACTCCCTGAAATATTTAGGGGTACGCTTGACCAACCTCTATTCAGCCCTATACCAGGCTAATTTCCCTCCTTTATTTATAGAAATAGGTAGATTGCTGAAGTCATGGACGAAGCTCCCGTTATCTCTCATTGGAAGGGTGAATGTCCTCAAAATGTCTATACTCCCCAAACTACTGTATTTATTTGAAACTCTCCCGGTATTGATTCCCATGAGCCAACTGAAAACATTACATAGGAATTTTCTAAACTTTATCTGGAACAACGCCTCCCATAGAATAGCCAGCTCGGTTCTCATGGCCCCCCGCTCACAGGGTGGCCTAGGAGCCCCCGATATAATTAAATACTATTATGCGACTCACTTGAGGGCCATAACCTCTTGGACGTCTAGATTTGCCCCAAACAGGTGGTCTGAAATAGAGATGGGAATTACAGTCCCTGCCCACCCATGCTCCTTACTGTGGCCCTCGAGTGATAAATCGAGTGATAAATCATTTGCTCTTTTAAAAAAGGTCTGTCTAAACCCGATGCTATTCACTCTTTTAATATGGAGGCGCTGTTCTGGTAAATTTTCCTTGTTGTCCCCTTGCCCACCCCTGATAAATATTATCTTTAACCCGGAAATTCCTGACAGTTTGTCCTATGACTCTATGCTGCCCTGGACTCGAGCAAACATATTCCAATTACGACACCTAGTACATCCAATAACACGTACATTACTATCTTTCACGGACCTACAGTCAAAGCATAAAATTCCAAAATCCCTTTTCTATTCTTTCCTCCAGATTAGACATTTTTTTACATCCCTGTCCCCCCTACTGACCCTTAGCGCTCCTACTGATTTTGAATCACTATGTGCTAGGGGCCCTCACGAACTTCACCAGATCTCCACTATCTATAAAATCCTACACTCAGATTCTCCCCTCTCTGAACACACCCATTTGTATATGAGGAAATGTTCCCACATACTGGGTAAACCCATCTTACTGGGAGATTGGAGACGAATTTGGGACACTACCTCAAAAGTATCTAGGTGTGTAGGCCAGAAAGAAACCGCATATAAAATACTTATGTTCTGGTACAGAACCCCAGAATTTCTGGCAGCACATGGATTGACCCCACATAGCCATTGTTGGAGATGTAGCTCCTCTGTGGGTACCCACCTCCACATCTTTTGGGATTGTCCATTAATTACTCCCTTCTGGTCACAGGTCCATAATCTCCTCGAGAAGGTCCTAGGGACCAGCGTACCTTTTCAGCCTTTACATATGTTGCTAGGCCTACCTTTCCCGAAAATCTCAAAAACTCTTTGCAAATTGGTGGCTTTTCTTTTACTGGCAGCCAAACGTGTCATCCCACAACGCTGGAGAGATACCTCCCCTCCAACCTTTGCACAATTCTTATCAACAATTGCTGATATTAGAAGGATGGAACGTCTTACAGCTGTCATAGATGATTCCTTACCCAGATTTGAAGCTATTTGGGAGAGATGGGACTCTTCTGAGTTTAACGCAGAGCCTCATCCCACCCCACCATAACAGATTACCCATTGCCCATATCCCCCCACTGCTTCATATAGGATAATGTCCCTTCCTTTCTTTTCTCGCTTTTTATTTCTCTTATGTATAAGTCATAGTTTGTCTATATAGGTTTCTACTCAGCAGAGCCATGATTAGCTGTTCTTGTTGAACTCGCTCGCTACTTAATTCCTAATTTCTTTTATTGTTATAACAAACATGTATACATCCGGACCTGTATGTTTCCTGCTGACAATGTGATTGTTTATTTCCTATATTCTCGATCAATCAAATGTCTGGATTTTGTTATTACTTTGTATGACTTAAAAATCTTTAAATAAACAATTAAAAAAGAAAATCTGATGCGGGGGCCCGCTTTAAATCCTCTTATAGGCTGGACTCCGAATTTTCATCTGAGTGGGAAAATCCACCTAAGCTGGATCTGGCGGCTGCCCGGATGGTTAAAAAGTCTCTGTTTCCCTCAGAAGAATCCTCCAGATTGTCCGACCCTTTAGAGCGCAAGGCAGATAGCTTGGCTAAAAAGAATTACCTAGCGGCGGATTCCACCTCAAAAATTGCGGCTTCTTCAGTTCCGGTAGCCAGAGCCCTAAGGATCTGGCTGAGGAAGGGGTGTCTTGAGACTCTTTGTTGAAAGGAGTTGACATGATGAAGTCGGCCGCAGAGTTTTTATGTGATGCTCCTGTGGATGTTCTAAAATTTTCGTCCAGATCCCTCGCCTTGTCCAATGCGACCAGGAGGGCGCTTTGGATAAGGCAATGGTCGGGTGACATATGATCAAAGTCAGTTTTGTTAACATGCCTTTCCATCCTTCATCCATGTGTGGCCCTCATCTGAAAGATATTCTCAAATCTTACAATGAGGAGAAAGATGCTCCTTAGGCCCCATACACACGATAGAATCCATCCGCAGATAAATCCCAGCAAATGGGTTTCTGCGGATAGATCCTATGGTGTGTACACGCCAGCGGATCTGTTTCCGCGGAGAAATCTCCTCTGGGATGGATTCCAGCAGATCGGATATTTGCTGACATGCACAACAAATCCATCTGCTGGAATCCATCCCAACAGATGGATCCGCTCGTCTGTACAGACTCACCGGATCCATCCGTCCAAAGGGATTCCCCGCACGCGTCGTAATGATTTGACGCATGCGTGGAATTCCTTATATGACAGCGTCGCGCCCGTCGCCGCGTCATAATCGCGGCGACGGCGCGACACGTCATCGCCAGAGGATTTCCGAGCGGATTTCAATGCGATGGTGTGTACACTCCATCGCATAGAAATCTACGGAAATCTTTGAGAGGATTTATCCGTGGAACCGGTCCGCTGGATACTTCCAGAGTTCCAGATACTCCCCAAAAAGGAACTATTCCTTTCGGGGCAGAAGGTCCTACTATAAAAAAAAGGCAAGATTCAGCGACAGCCAAGAAGCAGCCTTTCAATAAGCCCAAAGAAGCCTGACGCCATCAGCGCCTCTCCTCCAGTGGGAGGCAGGCTGAGGTTTTTTTCTCAGATCTGGCAAAAGACGTCGTCGGACTCCTGGGTAACGGACATCGTCTCAAGAGGGTACTCTCTAGAGCTGGGGTCTTTTCCACCACAGAGGTTCATGCTCAACAAGCCCTCCAACCCAGTAGTTCTAGAGTTGGTGGAAGATTTCATAAGAAAGCACGCTCTAGAAAAGGTTCCAGATCAAGAAAGATTCCAAGGTCTCTACTCCCCGATATTTCCAGTACCCTAAGCCTCAGGAGGAGGGAGGCTAGTAATAGACCTGTCTTACCTAAATCAGTTTTTTGTCAAACGCAAATGCAGAATGGAATCAATTCGGTCTGCCATTGCGAACATAGAAGAAGGAGACTTCCTAGCGTCAGTCGACCTTCAGGACGCATACCTGCACGTCCCTATTCTCAGGGCACACAGGAAATATCTACGGGTCGTTCTCCTCTTCAATCTCCAGATTCTCCATTTTCAGTTCACATGCCTGCCATTTGGCATTACCTCGGCACCTCGAGTTTTTACGAAAGTGGTGGTGGTCCTGACTGCAGCCCTGCGGCTACAGGGGATATGTGTGACACCCTATCTAGACGACTGGCTAGTCAGAGCTCCCTCAGAGGCCATGTTGAAACAACATCTTCACAAGACTCTACAAATGCTGGACGCCCACGGTTTCATAGTAAACGTAAAAAAAGTCTTCTCTGAACCCTACTCCAGTCATTCCCTACCTCGGGTTCACAATAGACACCCTTCAGATGAAGTTGTTCCTTTCAGATCAGAGGGCTACCAATCTTCAACAGGCGGTACAAGATCTCTTGCAAATCGATCACTGCTCAGTGAGGAAGGCAATGAGAGTACTGGGAATGATGACATCTTCCTTGGAAGCTGTTCCTTGGGCAGGGCTCATTTCAGAGTGCTACAGGACTGCATTTTGACCCAATGGGACAAGAGCCCAGACTCTTTGCAGAGGACTATCAACATTTCTCTGGCCGTGAAGCAGGATCTCCTTTGGTGGATACACCCACAATGTTTCCTGCAGGGCATATCCCTCAAGGCTCCGACTCAGACGGTCCTCACCTCGGATGCCTCAGGCTTAGCCTGGGGTGCCCATGTGGAGGATCATTGGGTACAAAAAGCCTGGTCGCAAAGGGAGCTTCTAATGTCTTCGAATTTGAAAGAGCGCACGGCAATCAGGAAAGCGCTCGTCCATTTCAAGTCCAGAATACTTCACAAGGCGGTTCAGGTACAATCAGACAACTTACCTGCAGTATTCTACCTGAACAAACAGGGGGGAACACGAAGCCCCTCCATGCAGAAGGAGTGTGCCCGCATCATGCTCTGGGCGGAGGAAAACCTCCTTTCTCTAACGGCCATCCACATCAGAGGAGTGGATAATGTGAGAGCGGATTGGCTCAGCAGGAATTCGATCGGCCCGGGAGACTGGGAGCTGAACCCTCTGGTCTTCAAAAAGATCACCTCCAGATGGGGTCTGCCAGATTTGGATGCGATGGCCAACTCTCAGAACAGGAAGCTTCCCCAGTTCTGCTCCCTATCCAGAGTGGGGAATCCGCTAGCGATAGACGCTCTGTCGATAAGCTGGAGGAAGTTTTTCGTCTATATCTTTCCCCCGATTCCACTGATCCTCAAAGTGCTGCAGAAAATTTGGGACGAGGAGGTGAGAGCAATAGCAATCCTGCCATTTTGGCCCAGGAGGGCATGGTTCGCGCTAGCCTTGAATATGGCAAAGAATCAGGTCTGGAAGTTACGCATCCAGAAGGACCTTCTTCTCCAATCGGAGATGCTCCACCCAGACCTCGAGAAACTCCAGCTGGCGGCATGGAATTTGAACTCAAAGCCTTGACGGCTCAAGGCCTATCTCAGGAGGTTATTGCTACCCTTCTAGCCTCTAGGAAGCCTGCTACCTTAAAAGTCTACAGTAGAGTGTGGACCCTCTACTCGGCCTGGTGCGCCAGGAATTCATCTTCTCCTGAGCAAGTGGCATCTCTCTTGCAGTTCCTACAAGAGGGCTTCCAAAAGGGTCTGAAGCCAAACACTCTGAGGGCACAGTTGACCGCCATTAACTCCTGCCTGAACGGAATATTTTCAAAAACTCCTCTCGTCAGCAGGTTTTTACAGCTACGTCCTGGGCTGAGAGGTATCATGTTCCAATGGACCAGATCTGTAAGGCAGCTACGTGGGCTTCACCGAACACGTTCATAAAACACTACAGAATCGATGTAGTTTCGTCCGAGGGATCGGCCTTTGGCTCGAGAGTGCTTCAAGGTGCCATAAACCATTGATGTCCTTCCCTTTCTTTCTTGCACTGCTTTGCAAATCCCATTGTGTGCCGCCGTAGGACGCCCAGGAATAGGAAAATTTATTCTTGCCTGAAATTTTCTTTTCCTGTAGTCCGTAGGCGGCACAAGTTTACCCTCCCATTAAAATTACTCTATTGCTGCATAAGATACGTCTGTGTGTGTTATTGGGGGAGGTTTATAGCTTCAGGACAGGTGGACTTGCTGTGCTTGATTAATTGATTCATTGATTTAACTTGTCTCACTGCTTGTTTAAGTTTTCTTCCTTTAGGGGTTAGATGGAAAGCTTAACCCATTGTGTGCCGCCTACGGACTACAGGAAAAGAAAATTTCAGGTAAGAATACATTTTCCTAATCTGACTCGCTCTAGTTCCCTGGTATAAATATATTGCAGCCGTAGGAATTGAGGGATTCATTCTAGCGTATAAATTTGGGTGTCTGTGTCAGACTATCAATCCTACTGTTATATACTGTATTTTTCAGCGTATAAGACAACCTTTTACACCGGAATTACACAGCCAAAAACCGGGGATCATCTTATACGCCAGGTGAAGCAGCTGCCCAATGGATATCAGCCCGCCTGCTCGGATTGGCAGAGGTTGTTACTCCAATCCAAGCAGGCTTACAGGCTCTGTAGTCATCAACAGAATGCATCGCCCGCCGGGATTGGCTGAGCGGCGCATATACTAAATACATACAGTTTTACAGAGCACCCAGCACCATTTTAAACTGAATATTAGGGGGTCATCTTATATGCCCAACCGCCGTATACGCCAGCAAATACGGTATGTATATTAGTGATTTATTTGTAAAAACAAATCTTCATTTATTTTCTAGTTGCGTAGTCCATACATTCACAAAATATATTCACAAATATCTGCATAGAGCAGAATGAAGAATGAATTGGTCAGCATTATTATATTTCATATTTCATTTTTATATTTGAGGCACTGTCATACATTGATTAAATGATTGATACTGCTTACTTAATTATCTTTACATAGTAGGTTGTTTCATTCAAAATTCTGTGTATTCTTCTTGTTTCAGGTAGTCATTTTTGTTTTGGATGTCAATACACCCTCCTTTGTATCAGATGAGTTACTGTCCTTCTCTGCTTTAAAGATAATACTGCTTAATCAAAAACGTAACTGATGTAAGATTTATGGGCCAAATCCACAAAGATCGTGCCTAACTTAATTTTTTCCATTTAAGTTACACGGCCTTAAAATTTCTACCTAAGTGCCCGATCCACAAAGCACTTACCTAGAAATTTTGGGCTGTGTAACTTAAATTCCGCCGTCGCAAGGCGTTCCTATTCAAATGGGGGCGATTCCCATTTAAATTAGGCGCGTTCCCGCGCCGGCCGTACTGCGCATGCTCGTGACGTCATTTTCCCGACGTGCATAGCGCGAAATTACGTTCCGCCGAGCTTTGTGGATTGTGACGGGTCAATAAAGTTGCGTCGGGAAAAAAAAAAGATATGGCGGGAAAAAAAAAATTCAAAATTTAAAAAAAATCGCGTCGCTGGACAGAAAGGTTAATTTTGCGTATGCAAACTAAAACGTACGGAGAAAAAACGAAGCTGAAAAGCTTTGTGGATCTCCGTAAGTGCTAATTTGCATTCCCGAGTCGGCATTTCGACACAAAAGGCCCCCAGCTGCGGATCCTCAAACCTGTGATTGTTTTGTGTCCTCCACAGATGGCCAGGAGGTTGCAGGCCAGGAGGTTGCAGGCCAGGAGGTTGCAGGCCCATCGGGCCAGGCTGCTGCACCACCCCCAAGACAGGCTGATGATGAGTCCCAAGAAGGGCAGGATTCCCCAGGGGAGGGGATTGGCCAAACCTCCCCTCATGAGGAGGATGAGGGGGAGGAGGATGAGGGGGAGGAGGATGAGGGGGAGGAGGAAGAAAATATGCAGATTGGCCGGGAAGTCCTCCTGGCCTCTGATATGATGACCTTTGAGTCTTCCCCTGAGGCTACCCCTGAGGCTGGCACCAGTCAGGCCACCATCAGGGGTAGCCCCTCCCACTTCTCCCCCAACAGGCCTCCAGTCACAAGGGTCACTCTCTCCCCTCCTCCAGGCCCGCAAGACTCAGCGGCAGCCGACCCAGGAGACCGTGGCTGTGGGCGAGCGTCTGTCGGCCAGTGTGGTGAAGGACAATGCCCGGCAGACCCACACTCTAGGGAAAATGCTACAAAAACTTACCCAGATGGAGCACAGCCAGGGTGAAATGATGGAGGCACTCGGTGATGTGGCCACCAACTCAACGGCGGTCATTACATGCTTGAACGACCTACAGACCGCCACAACACGCGTGGCCCAGGAGCTGAGTGCCCTGACCCAGGCTGTGCAGGACAATACTAGGTCTGGCCAGGCCAATGCAGCTGCCCTCACTGCCTGTCTCACTAGAATTGCAGGGGCCATGGAGGGCAGGCCAGCAGGGGCGGCTCCTCCTTCCCCAGCTCACCCCCCCAGGAAGCTCCTCCTTCCCCAGCTCACCCCCCCAGGAGGCTCCTCCTTCCCCAGCTCACCCCCCCCAGGAGGCTCCTCCTTCCCCAGCTCACCCCCCCCCCAATGGACATCCTCCGCGACGGCGTGGCCGTGCCCCTGCCCGTGCCCCTGCCCGTGCCCGTGCCCAGCCAAGGCGTAGCAATCGCCGCCGCTAATTAATTAGCAGGGATACTTTTGTTTTGGTGTTTTTATGATTTTATTTTAATTTTTATTATTTCATTTGGTCTTCTGTACTTATGATTTGATTTATGTGTGTGAATGATGTGTGAATGTGGGGGGGTGGCATTCCTGATAAAATAAGGGTGTCACCCTCAGTTTTGGTGGAGAAGGGATCCCCAGGACCAGGGAGAAGTGCAATCCCAGGTTCCTGAATGGTGTATGAATGCACAGTGACATAATTGGAGCCGTGGCGTGGCGTTACTGCTCCCAAGTACCAAAGGGGGGGGGACTTGGATCTAATCCAATTCGATGTGCATGTGATGTGTCTGTGCTAGGGACCACAGCGGTGTGCATTCATGCATTCTCATTGTGACTTTATTCATGTGCATTTACAGGGAAAAAATACATTCTTATTGTGACATTATTCATGTACGTTTACTGGGAAAAAATGCCTTCTGCGAGGCGTCTCCTGGCTGCTGTGCCCTCAGCAGACCGGGTAGAGTTGGTTAGGGGGGGATTGCCTGGGTCGGGGGTCAGGTCAGCACGTAAGTCAATCTCCAGGCCCCTTCTCATGGCAAAGTTGTGGAGTATACAACATGCCCCGATTATCTGGCACACAAAGTCTGGGGAATACAGCAGTGTACCCCCAGACTTATCCAGGCATCTGAAGCGGGACTTCAGAAGCCCAAATGTGCGTTCAACCACTCCCCGGGTACGTATGTGCGCCTGGTTGTAGCGTTGCTCTCCTGGGGTTTGGGGGTTCCTGAATGGGGTCATCAGGTGGGGTCCCAGGGCATATCCAGAGTCACCTGTAAGGGAAAAGACAGGAGGATATTAGTCATGCATGTGCCCCTTGTGATGTCAGCATCATGGGGGGGACATACCTGACACACATGTCACTCACCAATCAGCCAGTTGTCTCCATACATGTTCAGTTCCAAATCTCTGGAGATCTGGGTCTGCCGGAAAATATAACTGTCATGGCAGGATCCCGGAAATTTAGCACAGACGTGCCAGATGAGGCCATGGGCATCTACGATCACCTGCACATTTATGGAATGCCAGCCTTTACGATTCCGGAACATGTGCTCAGTATCATGGGGGGGTTGTAGTGCCACATGGGTACAATCAATGGCCCCGATGGTGCGTGGGAATCTGGAAATGTGATAGAAGTCTGTCATGGTCTTCAATCGCTGGTCCTCCTGGGTGGGTTTTTGAAATTGATTGCCCATGCGCCGCAGGATTGCAGGGACTACTTGGTGCACACACCTGCTCATGGAGGATTGTGCCATCCCAGCCACACCTCCACATGTGCGTTGGAAAGAGCCAGTAGCAAGGAAATGCAGTGTTGCCAGTACTTTGAGTGGCTGCAGTGCATGGGAGCGTTGTGTTGGGCTGGTGAGATCATCCTGAAGGATTGTGGTTAATTCCAGGATGGCTTCACGGTTGAAACGGAAGTTGCGGAATACCTCAGAAGCAGTCATGCCAAACACATCTTGGCGTGGGCGGTATACCCTCTCCTGTGCCCTCCTCCTCCTCCTCCTCCGTTCCCTCCACCTTCTTTGCGCCTCTAAAGACACTAATGCAGCTAGGATCATCGATGGCCCTGGCATGTTGGCAGACAGATTGTAGTCCAGCAAGTGTGTGTGTGCTGAGCTCTTTCTCAATGGTGTTGCTTCAGCAGACATTTACACGGCAGGTGTAAAATTAGGGCTGCTTTTATAAAGTGTAACTTCCCGCCGGGAAACTAACAGGTGCGCACAGGGCGTAATCTACGGCGCACACACTTAATTCTGTGGATCGCCCTATCTCCCTCATTTGCATCTTTGCCTATCAAAAAAACGGCGTGCCTAGCGTAATTTGCGCCCGAGAATGCGCCGGTGTAATTATTTTAGGTAGGACGGAAAAGCCGGAATTTCATGCGCATCTCGTTTTGAGGATCAGGCGCAAAGATACGCGCCGTGTAAATTTAGAAATCTCGAGTTAAGTCGGCGTATCTCTTTTGAGGATATGCCCCACTGTATCTAAATTTGTTTCTTTGGTCAATTCTTCAAATTATTTTACCATTAAAGTATCACAGCTATTTTCTAGCTGCCTTTGTATTCTATCAGATGTGGCAAGGATGCTTTTCATTTTTTTTTAATTTACATCATTTACATCTATCTCAGTATAGTAGACAGAAATGTTGTTGCTTATGTCATTGGTAGTAATTAGTAATGGGATAGGGTTACATAGTTACATATAGTAACATAGTTAGATACATAGGGCCAGATTCAGAAAGGACTTACGCCGACGTATCTTCTGATACACAGCGTAAGTCCACGGATGCGCCGTCGTATCTATGCGCCTTATTCAGGAAACAAGATACGCCTGAATTTTGGCTTGATACGACCAACGTAATTCTCCTACGCCGTCGTAATCTTGGGCACATATTTACGCTGGCCGCAAGGGGCGCTTCCATTAATTTACGTGTCGAATATGTAAATGACCTAGATAAGCCGATTCACGAAAGTACTTACGCCCCCCCCCCCCCGTGAAGATCCTCCAGTTGGCCGTGGCCTTGGGCAGCCCAGACGGAGCACTCGCCGCAGGAATTAATTAGCAGGGGTACTTTTAATATATATATTTTTTTTTTATGATTTTGTTTATTATACTGTACTTATGATTTGATTTATATGTGTGAATGATGTGTGAATGTGGGGGGTGGCATTCCTGATAAAATAAGGGTGTCACCCTCAGTTTTGGTGGAGAAGGGATCCCCAGGACCAGGGAGAAGTGATCCCAGGTTCCTGAATGGTGTATGAATGCACAGTGACATAATTGGAGCCGTGGCGTGGCGTTACTGCTCCCAAGTACCAAAGGGGGGGGGGGGTACTTGGATCTAATCCAATTCGATGTGCATGTGATGTGTCTGTGCTAGGGACCACAGTGGTGTGCATTCATGCATTCTCATTGTGACATAATTAATGTGCGTTTACTATGAAAAAAAAATTCTCATTGTGACAATATTCATGTGCGTTTACTGTGAAAAGATACATTCTCATTGTGACATTATCCATGTGCGTTTACTGTGAAAATATGCCTTCTGCGAGGCGTCTCCTGGCTGCTGTGCCCTCAGCAGACCGGGTAGAGTGGGTTAGGGGGGGATTGCCTGGGTCGGGGGTCAGGTCAGCACGTATGTCAATCTCCAGTCCCCTTCTCATGGCAATGTTGTGCAGCACGCAACATGCACCGATGATCTGGCACACAAAGTCTGGGGAATACAACAGTGTACCCCCAGACTTATCCAGGCATCTGAAGCGGGCCTTCAGCAGCCCAAATGTGCGTTCCACAACTGCCCGGGTGCGAATGTGAGCCTTGTTGTAGCATTGCTCTCCTGGGGTTTGGGGGTTCCTGAATGGGGTCATCATATGTGGTCCCAGGGCATATCCAGAGTCACCTGTAAGGGAAAAGACAGGAGGATGTTAGTCATGCATGTGCCCCTCGTGATGTCTGCATCATGGGGGGGGACATACCTGACTCCCATGTCACTCACCAATCAGCCAGCTGTCTCCATACAGGTTCAGTTCCAAATCTCTGGAGATTTTGGTCTGCCGGAATATATAGCTGTCATGGCAGGATCCAGGGAATTTTGCACAGACGTGCCAGATGAGGCCATGGGCATCTACAATTACCTGGACATTTATGGAATGCCAGTGCTTCCGATTCCGGAACAGGTGCTCTGTCTCATGGGGGGGCTGTAGTGCCACTTGGGTACAATCAATGGCCCCGATGGTCCGTGGGAATCGGGCAATGTTGTAAAAGTCCGTCATGGTTTGCAATCGCTGGTCCTCCTGGGTGGGTTTTTGAAATTGATTGGCCATGCATCTCAGTATTGCAGGGACTACTTGATGGACACACCTGCTCATGGAGGATTGTGCCATCCCAGCAGACCTCCACATGTGCGTTGGAAAGACCCAGTGACAAGGAAATGGAGTGTTGCCATTACTTTGATGAGAGGTGGCAGGGCATGGGATCGTTGGGTTGGGGTGGTGAGATCATCCTGCAGGATTTTGGTTAATTCCAGGATGGCTTCCCGGTTAAAACGGAAGTTGCCATAGACCTCAGAAGCAGGCATGCCAAAGAGATCTCGGCGTGGGCGGTATACCCTCTCCTGTGCCCTCCTCCTCCTCCTCTGTGCCCTCCTCCTTCTTTGCGCCTCTAAAGTAGCGAGTGCCGTTAGGATCATGGATGGGCCGGGCATGTTGGCAGACAGTTTGAAGTCCAGCAAATATGTGTGCTCAGCTTTTCCTCAATGCTGTTGCTTCAGCAGACCTTTACACAGCATGTGTAAAATTAGGGCTGCTTTTATAACGTGTAAATTTGCGCAGGGAAACTAACAGGTGCGCACAGGGCGTAATCTACGGCGCACACACTTAATCATGTGGATCGCCCTATCTCCCTCATTTGCATCTTTGCCTATCAAAAATAGTGGCGTGACTAGTGTAATTTGCGTCAGAGGATGCGCCGGTGTAATCATTTTAGGTAGGACGGAAAATCCGGATTTTAATGCGTAACTCGTTTTGAGGATCGGGCGCAAAGATACGCGCGGAGTAAAATTAGAAATCTCGAGTTAAGTCGGCGCATCTGCTTTGTGGATTTGGCCCCAAGTGCTTTGTGAATACTGGCCTTGCCTCTCTATGTTAGGTCGGCATAGCGCATATGAGTAGTGTTGCTCACGAATATTCGTATTGCAAATATTCGGCTCGAATATGGCATATTCGAGTATTCGCAAATATTTCGAATTTCGCGGTCAATATTCGCTATTCCGAATATTCGATTCAATTTTATTTTTAGAACAGATCACATCCTAGAGATCTCCATCGACGTCTAAAAGCATTGCTGGTATGATTAGAGAGCTTGGGCCGAGTAGCTGAAGCCATCATTTTATATTGCCGAAAATTCGCATTGCGATTATTCGGCAATAGGAATATTGCGTGATTATTTTCTCCGCCCTTCTTTTGCATCAGAGCCAGCAGTTGTCGAAATTCTGCAATCAATATCGCATTCGCATTTTGCGAAATTTCGATATAATATCACGAATATTCTGAGCCAATCAGAGTGCTCCTAGCGCTGTTGTCGAAATTCCGCCATCAATATCGCATTCACATTTTGCGAAATTTCGATACAATATCACAAATATTCTGAGCCAATCAGTGTGCTCCTTCCGCTGTTGTCGAAATTTCGCCATCAATATCGCATTCGCATTTTGCGAAATTTCGATACAATATCACGAATATTCTGAGCCAATCAGAGTGCAAAATATCACGAATATTCTGAGCCAATCAGAGTGCTTCTTCCGCTGTTGTCGAAATTTCGCAATTATTTTCGCATTCGCAATAGCGAAATTTCGCAAAAATTTCATTTCGATAAAATATCACGAATATTCGAATTTAGCGAATATTTCTCGAATATTCGGCTATATATTCGTGATATATCGCGAAATCGAATATGGCGTATTCTGATCAACACTACATATGAGATGCGCTACGCCCGCTCAAAGATACGCCAAGCTACCTGAATCTGGTCCATAGTTGGTAAGGTTGAAAAAAGACACAAGTCCATCAAGTCCAACCCGTGTGTGTGTGTGTGCACTTTTATGTCAATAATACATTGTATATCCCTGTATGTTTTGTTAGTTTAGGTGCCTATCCAATAGTTTTTTTATTATTATCTATGCTCCCTCATGAAACCACTGCTTGTGGAAGAGAATTCCACATTCTTACAGCTTTTACCGTAAAGAATCCTTTACGCAGTTTCTGGTTAAATCGCTTTTCCTCTAATTTTAGTGAATGGCTGCAAGTTTTCTAAATGCCATTTTGCGGAAAAGTTTTATGCCTTTTGTGGGGTCACCGGTACTGTCAGGGCTGAGTTCCCCTGCTGGTGGCACTGGGGTTCACTTTGCAGATGGCTTTAGTTCCAGTGTCCACCAGCAGGTGTCTCAACCACACCTGGCTCCAGCTGCCAGGTGATTATTTAAGGCTGCTCCTCCCTTCCCCCAGGGCGTCACTATCCTGTCTGCTTGCCTCCTTGCTACCAGCTTATGCCTGATAACTTTCCTGAACCTTCCAGTGTCCTGATCCGTCCTGTATCCCTCTGACCATGCCCTTGTACCCAGTCGTGTCCCTTACTTGCATCCCTGTTGCCTTTGTCCCTTATGTTGTAAATATTGTATATGGATACAACAATAGAAAAATAAATATTCCAAACAGGAAAAAACACTGCGCTAAAGGGTAAATGAGTGAATATGAAAAAAGATTTTCCCACGATGATAATGGGATAGGAAGCTGCCAGTACCAGAAAAATGTAGATACCAAATTTTTAGAACAATATGTATAGCAAGGTACAGCGCTAAATAACTAAACTGTGATATACTTAATGTGTAAACACAAGTGTGAATAAAAACATGAATTAGATCAATATAAAAAAATTGAAAAATTGATAAATCAAATAGAAATAAATAAAAGTAAAACAATTCCAAATCTGTGAATAGGAAATGAGAAACAGAAGAAGCAATACAAGTCTGTATGCTATGATTCACATCGGTGACAATAAATAAAATGTGTGAAAAGAGTAGTCTTCTTCCACCAGTGAAACACCCAAGGTAGTGGTAATGCCAGTGCCGATCCTGACCTCCCTGGGGCTAGGGTTGCCACCTCATCCCTTTAAAACAGAACACATATTAATTACACAGGTTCTGTGGCTAATTAAGGTGGTAATTAGGACTCATTTTCCTTCCCAAAACACCCCTCCAGCACATATCCTACCCCCTACCTATCCCCCTTGCACTGGCCCTCTTCTCTCACAAAGCCCCCCCCCCCCTCCCAGCACATATCTGACCCCTGAAGCACCCCAGCACATATGGGCACATGTCCTCCTAACCCCTGGACCACTCATATAATATTTTATACCTTGTCCTCCTTACTAGACACTCTCAGACTCTCCCCCTCCCTCCTCCATCTACAGAACATAATAAAAAGTTAGTGCAGACAGACCTGAAATCAGAGCGTCCCTGCTGCCCCCTCCTCCTCCTTGTGTGTGTACAGAACAGAGAAGGAGGGGAGGAGCTTTGATACAGTGAGACTCTGCTCTGTTGAACCAACCAAGCTGCTGTCAGCGTCAGGCAGACGGGAGACTTGTCACTCCGGTGCAGTCCATGTGAAAGATGTTTCCGGGTCTTGTGCAGTAGCAAACCCGAACACATCATTCAAAAACCGGACTGTCCGGGGGAAAACCGTACAGGTGGCAACCCTATATGTAAACCATTTGCCATTGCCACACAGTCACACCTGACATTTCTGTGCTCCCAATACAATCCTCCCTCCTTTAAACAAAACAGTCAAAGAATAAGTACAATATAGAACAGAATAAGCACCCAGCAGGGAGACCAGAGGATTAGGATGTGGGCAGAACACAGCACCCAGCAGGGAGACCAGAGGATTAGGATGTGGATAGAACACAGCACCCAGCAGGGAGACCAGAGGATAAGGATGTGGGCAGAACACAGAACCCAGCAGAGAGACTAGAGGATAAGGATGTGGGCAGAACACAGAACCCAGCAGGGAGACCAGAGGATAAGGATGTGGGCAGAATACAGAACCCAGCAGGGAGACCAGAGGATACGGATGTGGGCAGAACACAGTACCCAGCAGGGAGACCAGAGGATAAGGATATGGGCAGAACACAGAACCCAGCAGGGAGACCAGAGGATAAAGATGTGGGCAGAACACAGAACCCAGCAGGGAGACCAGAGGATTAGGATGTGGGCAGAACACAGCACCCAGCAGGGAGACCAGAGGATAAGGATATGGGCAGAATACAGAACCCAGCAGGGAGACCAGAGGATAAGGATGTGGGCAGAACACAGAACCCAACAGGGAGACCAGAGGATAAGGATGTGGGCAGAATACAGAACCCAGCAGGGAGACCAGAGGATAAGGATGTGGGCAGAACACAGCACCCAGCAGGGAGACCAGAGGATAAGGATGTAGGCAGAACACATAACCCAGCAGGGAGACCAGAGAATAAGGATGTGGGCAGAACACAGAACCCAGCAGGGAGACCAGAGGATAAGGATGTGGGCAGAACACAGAACCCAGCAGGGAGACCAGAGGATAAAGATGTGGGCAGAACACAAAACCCAGCAGGGAGACCAGAGGATAAGGATGTGGGCAGAACACAGCACCCAGCAGGGAGACCAGAGGATAAGGATGTGGGCAGAACCCAGAACCCAGCAGGGAGACTAGAGGATAAGGATGTGGGCAGAATACAGAACCCAGCAGGGAGACCAGAGGATAAGGATATGGGCAGAACCCAGAACCCAGCAGGGAGACCAGAGGATAAGGATGTGGGCAGAATACAGAACCCAGCAGGGAGACCAGAGGATAAGGATGTGGGCAGAACACAGAACCCAGCAGGGAGACCAGAGGATAAGGATGTGGGCAGAACACAGAACCCAGCAGGGAGACCAGAGGAAAAGAATGTGGGCAGAACAGAGAACCCAGCAGGGAGACCAGAGGATAAGGATGTGAGCAGAACACAGAACCCAGCAGGTAGACCAGAGGATAAGGATGTGAGCAGAACACAGCACCCAGTTATTCCCTAGTCTATTGCCAATCATGGTGGAGGGTGATTTCATTTTGCAGATTTCCCACATATTAGTGAATTCTGCAATTCAGCTATTTCATCTCTGCTTTGTCCCTTGTGATGGTGCATTTTACATACACCGAGAGCTTTTCTGATTTCTGCCGACTTTAGAATCACCATATCTACCCCTGCTATAAACACACACAATAAAGAGTGCACCTTTTCTGCCTGCCATCTGACACATCTGTTACTTCAGTGTTTACACAAGCTATGTAAAAGATTATTGCAGTGGGGGCTGACTGTTCACTGTGCATGAAAAGAGACAGCTTTTAGAAGTCAGGCACAGAGGGCTCAGGGCAGGGATGGACTGGGACAATAAAGTGGCCCTGGACTTTAGCCAGACCGGCCCACTTTATTTTTCCCAAACACACTAAAAAAAAACATAAGTAAAAACATTCGACTGTAAGTATAAACAGGTTTTTTATTTTTACTCTTAATTTAGAAAAAAAAAAATGCATGCCAACATTACAGATGCCTTTAGAATGACATGTGTAAGTTACACTCCATTCAATGACGGGTGTCATAAATAAGGAAAACAGTTATAAATAACATCTTATTTTTAAATATAATAACAAGAAACAGTTCAACCAATAACTTGTGGGAATCACAAACATAAAAAGACAGCGAAAAATCCATGCCAACATACAATTAACAAGGCAGTATAAACGGCTAACCACCCAAAAATGTTCAAAATCACTGGTAGGGCCTATAGCAGAAGCTTAGAAAATAATTCACTTTTCTCTGCAACTTTGTCAATGATCACATCAGAGTCAAGAGAACAGAGGATGTCCTTTTCTGTGGACATCAACATAAAAGCTTCCAGATGCTCTTGTGACAGCTTGGATCTGAGTCTGGTTTTGATGAACTTGAGTGTTGAAAATGTACGTTCACAAGCAACCTGAGTGATGGACAGGGTGAGTAGGAACTGGTATGCAAGACCTAGGAGGTGGTAGGCATTTGACATTATATTGAACCTCCTGAGAATCTGGTAGCAACACAGTGGGCATTCTTTACAGGAGGAACACTTCTTACATTGGACTTCGACCTGCTCATCTTCACTTTCATTCTCCAATGTTTTCACCTTGTATGCATCTAGTGGAGACATTTTTAATCTTTCCCACTGAAGAGCAAAACTGCTTAATTCACACTGTAGATTCTCAGCACTTGCTTCGCTGTCAAACTTTGACAGACATTTGCTAAGTTCTTGGAACATCAGTGGTGAAATAGACGAGGACTTTAACTGAGTGAAGTTTCTTGGGTCCAGAAATGCAAGGTCAGCATAGAGTGTTCCATGACTCAGAAACCTTCTGTGCAATGTCTCTGTAGCTGTGTCCATTATTTGATTGTGTACTGTCACTTCATAAGCCTTTTCTGGACTTGTGATCGTTTCAGCATGAGCAATCTCTCCAGGCATGGTTTTCTTCTTCCTTTTTCTCTGTGATGGCAATGTAGACTGAACTTCCAGTTCTATCTCTATGTCCTGCTCCTGCAATTTTTCATTTGCCCAAAGAACAAATTTCTTTGCAGCTGCACTAACTGAGGCAAAATCTCTTGACATTTTTTTAAGACTTTCATGTGTTGCCATAACCATTCTATGAGCAGACAGTATATCCATCCCCTGTGTCTGAAGATATTTGGACAGTGGTGAAGTCTTCTCGAATATCCTGAGGAAGGTTTGTGCCGTAAGTATCATCTCATACTTGAGCAGAGCTTCTACAAATCCTCGTGCTTGAATGCGAGCAGTTGTTTTTATGGTAATGTCTTCCTGTATTGCTGTCAATGCAAGAATGACATCTACATAGAGACAATTGTCTGGATTTGCAAATGATCCAAATACTTTCCTGAGAGCGTTATCCTTGGCCCACCACCGTGTCTCTCCAATTAGTGAGAGTTGTCTCTGGTGCTTGTCTTGGCTCTTACTTTCCCACACATTCATCCTTTTATACGACTCTCGAAAGAACACTGCAATGTCATTAAGCACTGTAAAAAGTGATCCACATTGAATTACTGTTTGGGTTGTGTCAGCCAGAACTAGGTTAAGCACATGGGCATAGCACCAAACATGCACTTGATTTGGTGAAAATTTGGTCATATGAGCAGAAAAGCCTTTGTAGCGGCCTTGCATGTTAGAGGCACCATCTGTAGCATGTCCGATGCACTTGCTCAAGTCCAAATTGATCTTATCCGCAAGCTCTGCAACAATATCCACAAAATGTTGTCCAGTGGATTCCTTACACTTGACAATGCTGATAAGCCTTTCATGAATGGTGTCTGTTACATATCGCAACACAATAGAACACTGGTCTTGTGAGGTTATGTCTTGTGTGGTGTCAATCTGCACAGAGAACATTACGGAATTTTTTATGTCTCTCACAATGGTCTCCTGAATAAGGTGCTGAATAGTGTCAATAACAGAATTAATGGTTCTTTTAGACAGTAACGTAACCAGGGAACCTCTGCCTGTTGCCCCAGTCTGATGTAGCTTCTTTGATTTTTCTGTGCATTCTTTTAAATGCTCTTTCAGACAGACATCATACTTACTTAATAGGAGTATCATTTCTAAGAAGTTGCCGTGATCAATATTGCTGTCATCAAGCATGTATGCAGCCTCATTCCCTGACCTATAGCTAAGACCTCTTTTGCCAATCAATTTTACTACATCAACCACACGCTCCAAGATTTGTCGTCTCTTTCTCATTTGTTCTCTGTGTGAGGACAGCTGAGTACATGTTTAACGTCACATTTAGAGGCATTTAAGAAGTATGCTTCTGCGCAGGTTTTGTGTGCCATGCTCTTTTCATGTTCCACTATGCGCTGATGCACATGTTTCCAGTCTGTCATACCAGTTATGAACGGAGATCTGTCATATAACTTGGCAAATGCTATGCAGACAGAGCAATGTAATGCATGGCGTTCTTGGCAGTAAGTAAGCCACCCTCTATTAGTGCCATCCTTGCAACAGAACACTTTCTGTACCAATGGATTACTTGTGGTTTGTTGTGGATGATAATTAAAAAATATCTTTAAATTTTCCTGGTGGGGACGAATGTAATAATTCATGTTTTCCTCAGTGACTTCACTTTCATCTGTGTATGCTGCCATTACACTCTCTCCTTTGTTTCCATCTCCTCTGTCATCTACTATCTCATGCGTTATGTCTTCTCCTCTCTCTAATCCTCTGTCTTTTTTCAGAACTTCTCTCTCTTGTCTACACTCATGTTCCTGCTCATCTCCTCTATCGTCTTCACATTCATCGCCTGCCTCATGCTCCCTCTCCTCTCCACTCTCCTCTATTGTGGACCCAGCCTGAGAATAGACATATAGTAAGTCACAACTGTAGGCAAAATATGTTCCATAAAGTCCACAAATCTGTATGTGGTTTAAGAAGGAATAAATAATAATGTCTGACTTACCATAGCAGTCAGGCCCGCACTGCTCTCAGCTTTTGCGGACGTTCCAGCAAATAATGCATCTAATTTTACACATTTAGTGGCATCTGCCTCAAGTGCTTGCCTTTTTTTGTCTCTTAACTTCTCGGCTCCTCCCTTACGTTTAGTCTTGTGTTTTAACATGTCTGTTGTTGCAAGTCACACCTAATGGGTTTAGTTAAAGTGCAATACATTATTTAAAAATTTCTCTAAAATTTCAAAACTGCTTATATACTTCTGGAGTAAACTTCTATTAATCTTCTGTTATTATCTATGGTATAAAGGTTTGAACATACAGACACATATATAACTTTCGTGAATTGGCAAAATAATTTCAAAATCTAGGATAGGGCAATTGATCTGGAAAATATTGCTGCATTGTGCCCACTAGTCTTAAATAGAATATGTATTCAGGGGATTGGCGCTGCCAAGTTGGTACGGTAATGAGACTTCAATCTATTCTAGTCAAATAGGTGAATCCTATAAATAATGTTGGGTCCCTTCCTGAGATTAGCTCATGGGTAGAGCCACCACTAAGGTAAGGGTACCCCTTTTGTTGGTATGCAGTGTCCGACTGCGTATGTCCGTTGAAGGTGTGATCACCCCTTGTATCCCCAAACTCTATTGTGAATTAGAAAATAAAAAATATAAGAAGTTCCAAAGCCGTGTTCCCTTGTTCCTTTAGAATAATGTAGAAAATTGTGTCACTTTCAATTTGTCCACTAGGGGTCACTCCTGTGCCCAGTGGAAAAATTAAATTATTATCCAGCAGGTGTAAGACATCATTTTCCTGATGGTGAGAAGTGTAATAAAAAATGGAATAGAACTATTAATGGCAATCCTTAGTATAACTAGAATAGTGTATCATTTATCTCAGATAAAACTATTAGTATCCAAACTAAGGCTTTAGTGAGCCGTGCTTAACAAAATAAAAGGAAGTGAAAAAAAACGTAAATCCAAAAAAGAAGAGATGTGCTATAACAATCTATCAGTGATTGTATGCTCATATCTGAGCCAATATCTGTTGTGTTATTGTTATATTATATATTAGTAAGTGCCTAAACTTGGAACCAACACATCATACCACAAAACATCAAATGACTATTTGGTCTGCGCCACTTAAACTTAAACGAGAGGTTCAGGTCTGTGAACACCCTAGGGATACAGTGTTCTATCAAAAAATTGATCAGAACACTGTATCCCTAGGGTGTTCACAGACCTGAACCTCTCGTTTAAGTTTAAGTGGCGCAGACCAAATAGTCATTTGATGTTTTGTGGTATGATGTGTTGGTTCCAAGTTTAGGCACTTACTAATATATAATATAACAATAACACAACAGATATTGGCTCAGATATCAGCATACAATCACTGATAGATTGTTATAGCACATCTCTTCTTTTTTGGATTTACGTTTTTTTTCACTTCCTTTTATTTTGTTAAGCACGGCTCACTAAAGCCTTAGTTTGGATACTAATAGTTTTATCTGAGATAAATGATACACTATTCTAGTTATACTAAGGATTGCCATTAATAGTTCTATTCCATTTTTTATTACACTTCTCACCATCAGGAAAATGATGTCTTACACCTGCTGGATAATAATTTAATTTTTCCACTGGGCACAGGAGTGACCCCTAGTGGACAAATTGAAAGTGACACAATTTTCTACATTATTCTAAAGGAACAAGGGAACATGGCTTATTCCCTTTTTTCCAATCCTAGTTCCATTTATTTGGAACTTCTTATATTTTTTATTTTCTAATTCACAATAGAGTTTGGGGATACACGGGGTGATCACACCTTCAACGGACATACGCAGTCGGACACTGCATACCAACAAAAGGGGTACCCTTACCTTAGTGGTGGCTCTACCCATGAGCTAATCTCAGGAGGGGACCTGACATTATTTATAGGATTCACCTATTTGACTAGAATAGATTGAAGTCTCATTACCGTACCAACTTGGCAGCGCCAATCCCCTGAATACATATTCTATTTAAGCCTACTGACCCTCATTGGAGGGTATTAACAGGGGGGCAGCAGCAAAATCACTTAGTCCTAGCGCGGATACACTATAACATTAATTGTGCCCACTAGTTTTGCCAATCAGTCTCACCTAGCAGTGCCCATCATTGCCACCCATCAGTGCCCATCACTGCCACCTATCAGTGCCCATCACTGCCACCTATTAGTGCCAATTCTCACTGCCCATCAGTGCCACCTATCAATGCCCTTCAGTGCTACCCATCAGTGCCACCTCTCAGTGCCCACCAATGCTGCCTCTCAGAGCCCATCGGAGCCCATCAGTGCAGCCTATCGGTGCCCATCAGTGCAGCCTCATCAGCGTACATCAATGAAGGAGAAAAAGTACACATTTGCACAATTTTATAACAAAATATAAAACGGTTTTGAATTTATTTATTTTTTATTCGGTCTTTAAAACTGCAGAGGTGGTCAAATACCACCAAAAGAAAGCTCTATTTGTGGGAATAAAAATGATAACAATTATATAAACAATTGTATTTGGGTACAGAGTTGTATGACCGCGCAATTGTCATTCAAAGAGTGAGAGCGCTGAAAGCTGAAAATTGGTCTGGACAGGAGGGGGGTTTAAGTGCCCAATAAGGAAGTTTTTAAAGAAGAGGACTGCAGCCCAGAGAAGGAGAGCCCTCCAGAAGTGTCCTGTTTACCCATTTCCAGGGAGATAACAGCTCAGTGGTGGATGAGCACCTTAGCAGATCAGTTATTCCCCAAGCAGTGTGCTGCTGCCAAGACTGCCAGTACTGCCACTGGTCACTGATGAATGAATGTACTGCCACTGATGCATTGAAAGGGTTACCAAGTGGCTGTACATTCATTCATCATCAGTGACCATGACCAGCAGTGGCAGTACATTCATTCGTCTGTGGCCGTGGCCAGTGAATTAATTTGTCTGTGACCGTTGCCATTAAACTCATTCATTAGTGACCATCACCAGTGCAGGACATGTCACATTATTACATCAGTTACTCTGACCAGTGGCAGACAGTACATCCCTCTCCCCGCCATGCTGCATATTAAAAAAATCAGAATGGCAGTCACAGTTCATAATCTTCATACACATCACATTATTACATCAGTTAGGCCCCTTTCACATTGGGGCGTTTTTCATGCGGTACATCGCTAAAAATAGCGCTGCTATACCGCATGAAAAATGATGCCCTGTAGTGTTCAATGTGAAAGCCTGAAGGCTTTACACTGAAGCGGTGCGCTAGCAGGAACGCTCCAAAAGTCCTGCTAGCCGCATCTTTACCGTGGTATAGGAGCGGTGTGTTCACCGCTCCTATACCGCGCCTTCCCATTGAAATCAATGGGAAAGCGCGGTAATACCGCGGTAATACTGCCGCAACGCGGGCGGTATTAACCCTTTTTCGGGCACTAGCGGGGGTTAAAAACTCACCGCTAGCGCCTGAATATCGCGGTAAATACGACGGTATAGCCGCGCTACAAATAGCGCGGCTATACCGTCACCGCGGCTGCACGCCTCAGTGTGAAACCAGCCTAACTATGTCCAGTAGTGGCAGACAGTACATTTCCCTCCCCCTCTCCCCCCCACCGCCCCGTCATGCTGCATATTAAAAAAATCAGAATGACAGTTACAGTTCATAATCTTCATACACAAATTACATTATTACATCAGTTACTATGTCCAGTAGTGGCAGACAGTACATTGCCCCCCCCCCCCCCGCCATGCTGCGTATTAAAAAAAAATCAGAATGCTAGTCTGTGAGGGGGGGGGGGGGGCAATGTACTGTCTGCCACTACTGGACATAGTAACTGATGTAATAATGTAATTTGTGTATGAAGATTATGAACTGTAACTGTCATTCTGATTTTTTTAATATGCAGCATGGCGGAGGGGGGGGGGAGAGGGGGAGGGAAATGTACTGTCTGCCACCCACTACTGGACATAGTAACTGATGTAATAATGTGATATGTGTAACACATATCACATTATTACATCAGTTACTATGTCCAGTAGTGGGTGGCAGACAGTACATTTCCCTCCCCCTCTCCCCCCCCCCCGCCATGCTGCATATTAAAAAAAAGAATGGCAGTCATCATGTGGATCATAATCTGCATACATCGGAATCTGCTAACTAAGGCATTAGGTAATACATTCATAGCCAATAGGTAACACTTGTTAACCTTACTTGCTGACGCTGTGGTGGTGGCACTGAATTATCGCTGTACTCGTACACTTTCTTCTCGTTCCTCCTCGTTCCTCCTCGGCGGCGCTGGCTCCGCCTCCTCTTGTTGCTTGAACGGGCTCGGCTCCTCCCATACTCCTCCTCTCCTCCCGCATACGGCCGTGAGCGTGACCCCTGAGATACCTCACGTCGCTGGGAGGTGATCAGGGCCGCTCTAAACATAGGAGGAGGCGGAGCCAGAGGGAAGTGGCAGGCCAGCGCAGCTTGATGGACGCCGGTCATTGGCTGACGGCGCCGCCGACGCCAGCCGCCAGGTAAATGAATCGAAATCACACAGAAAATGACAGTGATTGACAGCCGGCCCATAATTCGATCGGCCCACCGGGATTCTCCCGGTACTCCTGATGGCCAGTCCATCGCTGGCTCAGGGTGAAGAGGCAGCTCAGCACTTCCAGAGGAAACAGTAATGAGAGGAGAGAATGAGAGTCATACAGCAGACAGTTAAACAAGCAGAACGATCAGACTAGAAGGATCCGAAGGTGGTGAGAGTCAAAGTACAGGGAGCAAAGTACAAGGGGCTTCTACAACAATGCTTAGGGAAGAATTACGATCACTCACGGTACCTCAGTAATCATATATTGACCATGCATCACTTCCCTGCTATCCCACGCTGACACACTAAGCTGTCAGCTCTCTGCCACCCCTTGCAGGCTGGAGGGAGGAGAACACACACTCTTCTCTCCAGCTATCTTACCACACTCAAGCTGACAGGTCGCAAACTTAGACTCAGGCAGAGCCGATCCACCCTATGACACGAGTGGAAGGCGGGGCCTCAAGTCATTTTTGGGGGCCCTACGCAGCTTGCGTAGTGAGCGTATAGGGAGGATCGGCTCTGGGTAATGTAGTCTCCTTATCAGAAATAGATGACCGTTATTACCGCGGTCTCTCTGAGCACAGGGGTTTAAAGTCTCCCAAAAGACTCAATCCAGATGGTCAATAGGCACAGGGTGATGACTCATAGGGTAGAAAACAAAAAGAGGTCCCATAGCGTAATAACGTTTAAAAATTATTTAATGCTGCTAAAAGGAGGGGCGCAGCATCTCCTCAAGATTTCCACTGTCCGTGGAGCCCCCCGTAACTGTGTCTCCGTGTAAGGAGCATGATGATGTTGACTCAGCTAAGCCACACCTACACGTTTCTTCATCGAAAGGACGTCGTCTGGGATAGGCTGCTGATCTCGCGTCATCACACAGGCCCTTAAATAGCTCCGCGACTCCATTTTAACTGAGGGCGGAAGTGTAGGGGCTAATTGAAGACACAGAACCTCAGCGTAGTGAACGTGAGACGTAATATGGAGCTGACAGGAGATAAAGAATTGGATGGATAACTGCCATCTTGTGGCGAAAAACACTCAACGGACCCCACACAGAGGGAAAAGAGAGGAAAAAGCCTTAATCCTCAGATACATTCAGAAACTATATGAAAGTTAAAAAAAAACATACTATATAACAATGATGTTAAATAATTAATGTATACAATGTATAAAAAAAATCTTATAATTAATAAGAGAAAATAAATAAAAGTATAAAATCATTGATGAAATAAACTTAAAAATTATTAGATGAAACTATGCAGAGAGCACCTAGGCATTATTTAAAAAACTGTTTATGTCCCAATCGACATTTAACCCATAAGGGACATAGGATCTCATGTTAAATATTCACTTTGTTTCAAGTTTGGATATAGAACAGACTTTATTAGTCCCTCTCGAATGTGGGCGCAGTTTTTCAATAGGGACAAAAAGAGTCCCTTCGATTTGTTTGTTATGGTATTTAGAATAATGTTTTGATAGATTATGTTTGGGAAAGCCACGCCTGACATCTGTGTATAACTCAATACGAACACTCTTAGACAAATGGCAACAGGGTCTGCATTCATGGTTTGGCCGGAGCAGTATAGTGAAGATGAGCATTTTGCCAAAAATGCTGTACCTCTTCCAGGCACTCCCAATCACTATTCCAGCTTCTTTTCTCCGTCAAGAAGGTAGCCTGTTTATGAATTTTATATGGGCGGGGAAACGACCTAGAATAAAGGGAGAACTGTTGAGAATGCCGAAGAGAGTAGGGGGATGGCTGTTGCAGACATAGTGAAATACTATACAGCAACTCACCTGACAAGGATGGTGGACTGGTGCAGGCATAGAGAGTCAAAATGCTGGGTAGATATGGAACAACAGGTTAGCCCGATCCCACTATCTAGAGCACTGTGGTGTTATGCAGAATTACCAATCCATCTTAAGAAACATCCTACAATAGGACCTATGTTAAGAATATCAGCAAAAATATGTAGGAATCAGGAATTCTCGTCAAAATATTCACCATTGCTACCCATATTAGGAAATCCGAATTTCACACCAGGATTGGAAAAGGGTAATTTTGAGAATCTTAGACAGAAGGGCGTCTATCAGGTTTCACATTTTATACAATCGGGTGCCTGGCCATCAATGGGTGACCTGACAAAGAAGGGGGGCCCTTTGGGCTCACTTTCTGGCAGGCAATTCAGTAAAGCCATTTCCTGAAATCGCTGGGGTCGGTGGAGGATTTTTAAAGGCAGTTGACAGTGTTTGAACAATATTGTAGTGATGAGGAACCACTCTCGTGTGTGGTATCCAAGATGTATGGCCTGTTGAATGCACCTCCAGAAGATTATGTGATGTCAGGAATTGGCAAATGGGAAGAGGCACTGGAGAGAAACTTTACCCCAACTCAACGTAAACAGATTATTCTATTGACATTTAACTCCTCGATCTGTACAAGAACCCAATAAACCAGTTATAAAATTCTTACACAATGGTACTATACCCCAGTAAGGCTTAATAAATTTGCAAAAGAAAACTCAAACCGATGTTGGAGATGTGGGAGGGAGTTGGGAACACTTTTGAATATATTCTGGTCCTGTGAAAAAATGAGACATTATTGGGAGGAGGTGAGGAGAATATCTCAAAAGTTTACAAAATACCAGATACCAAATGATCCCACCTTTTTTCTGCTTCATTGTTCACAGATTGCAGTTCAGAATTATAGGAAATCAGTTATATGTCACTTGATTAACGCAGCAAAGGTGGGAGTCACCCGAAGATGGAGGGACTCTAGACCTCCCTCCATAGCAGGGTGGCTTACTAGAATTCAGGAGATAGAGGCAATGGAGGATTTAGTTCTTTTAGCCCAAAATAGGAGAAAACAATATAATGAAATTTGGTTAGGTTGGAAAACATTTATTAATTCAGAGGAAGGGAAGAAAATGTTCGAAGAATAATAAGAAAAGTAAATTTGGCTGAAATTGGAAATTTGAATATTAATATAAAGGGACATGGGATAGTGGGCATAGGGGGGGAGGGGTTGCTTTGTTTTTTTTTTTTTCCTGAGGGGGGGTTGGTTTTAGGTTGAAGAAGATATAGTAAAAGGGAGAGAGGGATACATAAAGTATAGATTAAATGTCCGTTCAAACTGTACAGATGGATATAATAAGGTATACGTTATATTTTTACATCTGTAATATTTGGACGTGGTGTTTTTTTTTTGTTTTTTTTTATGGAATATGTATTCTGTTTTGTATGCCTTTCCCTTTGATAAAAATAAAATATTTAAAAAGAAAGTTAAAAAAAACATACTATATAACAATGATGTTAAATAATTAATGTATACAATGTATAAAAAAATTCTTATAATTAATAAGAGAAAATAAATAAAAGTATAAAATCATTGATGAAATAAACTTAAAAATTATTAGATGAAACTATGCAGAGAGCACCTAGGCATTATTTAAAAAACTGTTTATGTCCCAATCGACATTTAACCCATGAGGGACATAGGATCTCATGTTAAATATCTACTTTGTTTCAAGTTTGGATATAGAACAGACTTTATTAGTCCCTCTCCAATGTGGGCGCAGTTTTTCAATAGGGACAAAAAGAGTCCCTTTGATTCGTTTGTTATGGTATTTAGCATAATGTTTTGATAGATTATGTTTGGGAAAGCCACGCCTGATATTCCCCACATGTTCCTCTAGTCTCACATGGAGAGCTCTCTTGGTCCGTCCAATATACTGTTTGGAACAGGGGCACTGGATGAGGTACACAACACATTCACTGGAGCATGTGATAAAGGAATCAATATCATAACTCTTATTAGTCTGGGTGGATTGAAATGATTCATATTTACGCCCTTGGAATAAATACATTTTTACATATTTTACACCTTCGACAAGGATAAAACCCTTTCATGCTCTGAAAATATTGGACAGTGGAAGGAGGGTCAATAACGTTGGGTGCTACCCTGTGGCGTAAAGATGGTGCACCTCTAAAGATAACAACAGGACGATCGGGGATATATGGACCCAAAACTCTATCGCTTTTTAAAATGTTCCAATGTTTCCTCAAAATCTTTTTAACAGAAAAGTGTTGATTTGAGTAACTGGTAATCATAGAGCACCCAAAACTGTTTTCCGCAGCAGGATTAATCCTACCTGCTCCATTCAGCATCTGATTTCTGTCCATATCATTAACCATTTTTATGGTATTGTCTTCTTTTCCAAATAAAATTCTAATAATAGAGGTATTTCTCTGAAGTATGAGGCTAGTCAGTCGCAGATTCACTTTTTAGATCTCAACATTTTAGTTAAAGATGGTGTTGTGACAACTACCACATACTTCAAAGAAACGGATCGGAATGCCTTCATTCCCCTTACCAGCTGTCATAACTCTCAGTGGCTTAATGCGGTCCCTAAAGAGCAGTTTCAAAGAGTCAGGCGGAATTGCACCACTTTGCTTGATTATCAACAGCAAACACTTATTTTGAAATCTAGATTTCTAGAAAAAGGTTACAATGAGGCTAATATAGACAATACCATAAAATGGTTAATGACTAGAGGAACATGTGGGGAATATCAGGTGTGGCTTTCCCAAACATAATCAAAACATTATGCTAAATACCATAACAAACAATTCAAAGGGACTCTTTTTGTCCCTATTGAAAAACTGTGCCCACATTGGAGAGGGACTAATAAAGTCTGTTCAATATCCAAACTTGAAACAAAGTGGATATTTAACATGAGATCCTATGTCCCTCATGGGTTAAATGTCGATTGGGACATAAACAGTTTTTTAAATAATGCCTAGGTGCTCTCTGCATAGTTTCATCTAATAATTTTTAAGTTTATTTCATCAATGATTTTATACTTTTATTTATTTTCTCTTATTAATTATAAGATTTTTTTTATACATTGTATACATTAATTATTTAACATCATTGTTATATAGTATGTTTTTTTTTTACTTTCATATAGTTTCTGAATGTATCTGAGGATTGGGGCCTTTTTCCTCTCTTTTCCCTCTGTGTGGGCTCCGTTGAGTGTTTTTCTCCCTTTTCGCCACAAGATGACAGTTATCCATCCAATTCTTTATCTCCTGTCCTAGATTCCAGAGGTTCTCCAACTAGTAAGTAGATTGCATTCATGTCTTTGGCACTTCAATAGATTATTTAAAAATGTTCTATGTTAAACCTCATTTGCCATGTAGTTGCCCACCCCATTAATTTTTTCAGATCTTCTTGCAAGGTTTTCACATCCTGCTGAGAAGCTAGTGCCCTGCTTAGCTTAGTATCTTTCGCAAATACAGAGATTGAGCTGTTTATCCCATCCTCCAGATCATTTATGAATAAATTAAATAGGATTGGACCCAGGACAGAACCCTGAGGGACTCCACTTTCCACATTGGACCATTTTGAGTACTCCCCTCACCCTTGTAGCCAGTGGTCAATCCAAGTACTCCTCCTTTGGTCCATTCTGACAGACTTTAGCTTGTATAGTAAACATTTGAGGAGAACTGTATCTAATGCCTTTGCAAAATCACGATACACCATGTCTACTGGCCTTCCTTCATCTAGATGACAGCTCACCTCCTCATAGAAGGTTAATAGATTTGTTTGGCAAGAACAATTTTCAAGCTGATTACTGCTTATGATATAGTTTTCTTTACTAAAATCTTGTATATATTCCCTTATCATCCCTTCCAAGTGCTTGCATACTATTGATGTTAGGCTAACTGGTCTATAGTTCCCAGGGATATAGTTTGGTCCTTTTTTAAAGATTGGTGCTACATTGGCTTTTCTCCAATCAGCTGGTACCATACCAGTCAATAGGCTGCTCGTAAAAATTAGGAACAATGGTCTGACAATTACTTGATTGAGCTCCTTAAGGACCCTCAGGTGCAAGCCATCTGGTCCCAGTGACTTATTTATGTTTTCAAGTCTGTTTTAGATTTTATCCTCTGTTAACCAAGGGGGTGCTTCCTGTGACATGTCATGTGGATAAACATTTTAGTTTTGGTTACTGAATTCCCCTGTTCCCCTCGTAAAGACTAAGGAGAAGAATACATTCAAAACCTTTGCCATCTCACTATCCTTTGCATTCTAAGCGGAGTTCCATGTTCCTGAGAGGGGCCCCAGTGACTTACTGGGTCCCCAGTTCTATTGAAAGGATCCCAGGCTGGATGCCATTCGATTGGGGGGTGGGCTTAAGGAGAACCCGGAGGCAGGTTGTCCAACAGGGCTTGAACGAACCAATCGGGGGTCTGGTGACCGGAATGCTGACAGGTACACTTTGCTGTCATCCGGTGACCTATGCTAAAACCTACTGGGAGGATTCGCTCAATTCGTCCATTTAGCTCACTCAAAGTAATAGGCCTGTGGCAGAGGCCCTAGAGCCAGGTCTGTGAGAGAGACCTGTTCCTCCCAGCAATCTAAAGTGACACTTCGGCTGCCAGGCTCGTGGCAGGAGTCTGTCCGGGGGCACTTCACCCACTCTGGCTAGAGTGGCGACGAACTGCAATTGATACTACTGAGAGCAGGATTGCTCGGTTCATATCCAGGCCTGATACTGCAAAGTTCTCTCTCTTGCTTCATCAACCTTTTCTTCCCATTTGATGTTGATGTTTGCCATGTTGGCCTGGAAATAAAGCATTGGTAAACCTTTATTCATTGTCTGGACATTCGCTCACTACTCTGTTCTTCAACTGCACCCCTAGACAACACTAAGGTAACTTAATAAGCCGATCCCAACAACAAACCAGCGGCTCCTGCGGGGGTAGCGCTACATACTTATTGGGTGTTCTGAGGTTGCAAATAGGACTTTTTACTATACTTACTATTAGTGATGGACGAACATCCGACGGAACGGTTCGCAAACGCTAACCGCGAACGATCGCAAATGTCTGTGAACCGCAAGTTCGAGGCGGGCCCCATTGACTTTAATGGCAGGCGAATATTAAAAACCTTCAGGTCATATTTGCAGCCACAAAATACTTACTAGCTCTCCTGACGACGCAAATAGCGAAACGCGCAGAGGCTGCCTGGACACACACATAGAGGGTGAAGCACATTAGCACGCAAGGACCCCTTGTAGCAACACATGTGGAGAAAAGCGGGGCATGCACACCTCCTAGGACGCCATTTAAATGCTGGTCAGCGGCTTTTAACGGTTGACACTGCCAAAGACACTCAGTGCCGGTCAGAGGCACTTTATATTGTAAGTGCTATTTTTTACCTTTTTTAAATAAATATATTTTTAACATACTACACCATGATGAGCCCCTTGTCTTTGAGGATTTAAGGATACCTTGTAAAAGGAAAAAGGAGGTAACACCCACTGACGGATAATGAAAAGACACCACCTTGGAGCCTATTAATATCTGCGGTCTGGTGAGTGTTGATTTTAACCATTGGTGATGGTGGCACATTTTTATCGGGTGGAAGAGATAGCGGCACTTGTCTGTATACAACACCACCAACATTGAACCTTTTGTTTGCTGGAACCTACTGTATAGGATCAAGATTGCTTGTCATTGGACTATTTTCAGTGCAGCTAGCACATTGCACTTTTTATTGGTTGTTTGATAACTATATATATATATATATATATATATATTTTTTTTTTTTTGCTATACATAATTTTTTGGGGATTACCTGTTTCCAATACCAGTTATTGGACAATTCACGGTGCAGTTGGCACATTGCACATTGTGTGTATTATATAGTATACTTTTTTCTGTATTGTTTTCATTATTTAGCCGGCTAGTAGCAGCAACGATAGCCACTCTTTCACAGGAGCACTGTGGCATATTGATTGATGTGTATGCCGATACACCAATTTATATTTGTGATTCAAAAACTGTGTCACATATGCATGATTTAAATGTAATTTATATATTTTCACAGATTGTTTGTATTTAGGTTACTCACATTTAAGATTGGGCACATTGTGGCCCTGATATATATATTCCACTTATGGTTGAGGGTGTATTATATTAAGTCACAGCTCACATTTCCAGAGACTAAACCCTCTGGATAATTAGATCAGCGCAGTAACATTTTTTCCTATTCAACGGATACAGAAGTAAGTGTTGGCCATTACAGGCCCCAAAAATTAGTCCACGGCCACAGGCGTTCATCGAGCAGCAAACAACTTTGTATTCTGTGGCTGGTGGTATATTAGGCATTCACCGGATACAGAATAAAGTGTCGGCCAGTACAGGCCCAAAAAACTAGCCCACAGGCAGTCACCAGAATTTGAATGAAACATGGTCTATTGGTCACATGTGTTGAATTCCTCAGAGATCCATGCTTCATTCATTTATGTAAATGTGAGGTAGTCAACACTGTTGTGAGCTAGGCGAGTGCGCTTATCGGTCACGATCCCCCCTGCTGCACTGAACGTTCTTTAGGACAGGACACTGGATGAGGGGCAAGCCAACAGTTCCATTGCAAATTGTGCAAGCTCTGGCCAGAGGTCAAGCCTGCCCACCCAGTAGTCCAGGGGTTCATCACTTCTCAGTGGGTCCACATCGGCCGTTAACCCGATGTAGTCGGACACCTGTCCGTCTATTCGTTCCCTGATGCTGGATCCAGAGGACAGCTGTCGATGGGTCGGCTGAAAGAATGATCTCATATCATTAGTGACCAAGACATCTTCAAACCGCCCTCTTCTTGCAGGCGCTGTTGGATTGGTACCCAAAACTGTTTCTCTGTGAGTGGAAATTCCTCTGCCAGTGGACGCAAAATCAGAATGCAGCATTTCTCGAAGCAAGGTCTGGAAGTGTTGCATTCTGATAGCCCTCTGTGATGGTGGTAACATTTCCGCCATGTTTTGTTTGTACCGGGGGTCTAAGTACATTGCCACCCAGTACTGGTCCTTGCCCTTTATGCTTTTTATACGGGGGTCCCTCTTAAAACACCGGAGCATGAAGGACCCATTTGCACCAAACTGGAAGCGCTGTACTGGCCTGGCTCCTGCTCATCATCCAGGATAATGTCGTCCTCGTTCTCCTCCCCCCATCCACGGACAACACCAGGGATCCCAGAAAGGTTTAAAGCATGCTCTTCTTGTTCCTCCTCCTCCGCCCTGACAACCATCCTGCTCTGACTCCTCTTCAGACTCCCGTTGTTGACTTGTCTCAGGTGGAGTAGCCCCCCAAGGGAATTCATCCAGCATTGCGACTTCCTCATCTTCCTGCTCCTGCTCCTCGATGGCTTAATCAATGACATGACGCAATGCATGCTCCAGAAAGAAGGCATGACAATGTCACTGATGGCGCCCTGGCTGCGACTGACCAGTTTGGTGATCTCATCAAATGGTCGCATAGGTCTGCATGAGTCGCGCATAAGCAGCCACTGTTTGTACAGGAAGTTGTCAACTCCATATTTCTGCTGGAGCAGCCTATCAAGCATATACAATGTTGAGTTCCATCGCGTCGGGCAGTCACAAATAAAACGTCTGACGGGCAGGTTGTGTCACCACTGAATGTGAGCCATGGCCGTGTAAGATCTTCTGAAATGGGCCGAGCTTTTCCTGGCCTGCCGCAATACACTCTGGAGCCCAGGGTATTTGGCAACAAATCGCTGCACGACCAAGTTCAAGACGTGTGCCATGCATGGCACATGTGTAATTTTGCCCTGTTTCAGCGTGCTCAGCAGATTGGCACCATTGTCGCACACCACTTTACCAACTGTTAAATTGAGCGGTGTTAGCCACTGATCTGCCTGTGAACGCAAAGCTGAAAGGAGTGCAGGACCAGTGTGGCTCTTGTCTTCCAGGCACAACAGACGCAGCACAGCATGGCAACGTCTCATCTGACATGTCAAATAGGTTCTGGGGATCTTGGGTGGCGCTAGGGAAGAGACGGTAGCATCAGAAAATGAGGAGTCAGCCGAGGAGGAGAGGGAGGATGGAGTAGGAGGAGGAGGAGAAGAAGAGGCAGGCCTGCATGCAATCCGTGGCAGTAAAACCAAATCTACATGGGTGCCACGGGTTACATGCTTGATGGCCGTCAGAAGGTTCACCCAGTGGACAGTGAAAGTTATATACCTTCCCTGCCCGTGTTCGCTAGACCACGTGTCTGTGGTCAGATGTATCTTGGCACCGACACCGTGTGCCAGAGATACATTCACTTGCTGCTGAACATGGCCATATAGCTCTGGGATGCCCTTCTGTGAAATTTTTTTCCTTCCTGGGACCTTCTATTGTGGTTTTCCAATGGCCACAAATTTTCAAAAGGCCTTCGACTCCACCAGTTTAAATGGCAGTAATTGGCGGGCTATCAGTTCCGACAAGCCAGCAGTCAACCGTTGGGCAAGAGGGTTATCCGGCGCCATCTTTTTTTTACAATCGAACATTTGGGCCACGGAAGCCTGCCTTTTTGCAGAAAAATGTGAGGAAGGCATGATGGAAGATGGAGTGGAAGACAATTGTGAGCATAGAGTGGAAGGAGAAGGAGAAGGAGAAGAGGCTGGATGGTGAGAGCCTGGAGTGTGGCTTTGTGGGTTGTGATGGCGTTGCTCCCACTGGGCTCGGTGATGGGAGGCCAGGTGCCTTCTTAAGGCAGTCGTCCCTAGGTGAGTGTTGGGCTTACCACGACTTATGCGTTGACTGCAAAGGCTGCAGATGACAACACTATTGTCTGCAGCGGACACGTTAAAAAAAGGCCACACTGCTGAGCCATGGCTTCCTGGGAGCACCAGATGTGACTTTACATGGTTGATGGCTCGCTCCTGATACATTAGGAGTCTGCTTTGTCCCTCCTGTGCAATGTAAGTTCGGCCTGCTTCTCCTCCCTATCTGCTGGTCCATCTCTCCCTCTAAACTCCCCTCCTCTTCCTCACTTGTAGGCACCCACGTGACATCTGTAGACACTTCATCATCAACGTCACCTTCCCCATCACTAACAGTAGAGATCTCGGAGTAGGCAGCAACAGCGGGCCACTGGTTTATTTCACCAGTTATGAAACTTTTTTTTCAGGATTTTTTTTTAATGTGTGTAGCAGAGGAAACGCCGCGAAAGAGGCAAAAATCCAGCAGTAACCAAATACACCACCAGTCACAATGCTGCACAATACAAATCCACTATAATATGCTTTCTATATTTGAAAGTATATTATATTAAGTGTATATTACACCTATATACTGCAGTGCACAGCAAGTAGCACACCTATACTAGTGCTTGAAAGGACTTTTGTGGACCTGTTAGGTAGCGATTTGTTTTGCTAAACTCTGTCCCTGCTCCAAACAGCACCCTCTCCCTAAACTGACAAAAAGTATATGAATGTATTAGACACCTATATACTAGAGCAAGTAGCACACCTATACCAGTGCTTGAAAGGACTTTTGTGGACCTGTTAGGTAGAGATTTGTGTTGCTAAACTCTGTCCCTGCTCCAAAGAGCACCCTCTCCCTAAACTGACAAAAAGTATATGAATGTATTAGACACCTATATATTAGAGCAAGTAGCACACCTATACCAGTCCTTAAAAGGACTTTTGTGGACCTTTTAGATAGCTATTTGAATGAATACAGCCTGTCGCTGCTCCAAACAGCACCCTTTCCCTAGTACACTGACAAAAAGTATATGAATGTATTAGACACCTATATACTAGAGCAAGTAGCACACCTATACCAGTCCTTAAAAGGACTTTTGTGGGGGGCGTGTACTGGCTATGGAGGAGTGAGGACGTGTTCTGCCCCAGATCCGCTCCACCGCCACTTTTTAAACACCTATAGAGGGGGTTGCTTTGCTGATCCGGCTCCCTCCATGTCTCAGTGGCTGCGCCAATTGTCCCAGCCGACAAGAACGACCGTCACCCGGCAGGTACAGCTGGACAGTTACTTTCCCGGGACCCGAGGACAAGGCCACGAGGCATCCAACATGGCGCCCACCGGGAAGACACAGAAGGCGCTGAAAACACCTCAGCCAGCCGTGGCTGCGACGCGCCAGCAGAAAGCGCCTCTACCATCTGCTTCCCCAGCTTCATCCCCAGGGTCGGTGAGTGATTCGGCTCCCCCCATGTCACCTGCATTCCCAGGGGGACGCTCGGCGGCCCCAGACTTATCGGGAGATGAGGAAATCAGGCGCCATATTATGTCCCTCCCCACTAAAGAGGACCTGGAGCGTTTTACTAGCAGGGTGGAGAAGGCTTTCACTGAGGATATTGCTCAGTTGAAGGCTGATACATCCCATCTGGGGGGTAGGGTGGAAGCCCTGGAGGAGAAGCTGGGGGAGGCTCTCCCCACTATTGCTCTACTGCAATCTAAGTGCCGTGCACAAGACCAGAGGATTGAAACCCTGCTGTGTCAGTTAGACGATTCCGAGAATCGCAGCAGAAGGGCTAACATCAGGATTCGGGGGCTCCCAGAAGCCACGGCTTCCCGTGACATTATTCCCACTCTGCAAAATATTTTTAGGGACATATTGGGCCTGCCTGAGACTGCTCCTATTGAACTAGACCGCACTCACAGGGCCCTGAGACCGCCATCACAAGATGTGGATAACCCCAGAGATATAATCTGCAAGTTGCACAAATATACACACAAAGATTGCATAATGCAAAAGATGCGTGGCAAGCCTTTTTATGATTTCGATGGGGCACGTTTGTTTTTTTATCAAGATATCTCAAGACGCACTTTAATGCAATGCAGAGCGCTTCGCCCTCTACTGACTGTGCTTCAAGATGCTGGACTGACATATCGATGGGGCTTCCCTTTTTACCTACAGGCGACCAAGGACGGGAAGCAGGCCACCATCTGAGGCCTCATCGCTGAAGCTACCTGAGCCATGGATGACGGCTACAAGAAAGAGTCGCAAGAGAGATCGGCAGCACCCTAACCAGGACCCCTTGCCGGGACCCTCAGCACCCAAAGACTGATGGAGGTGACTCCTCTGAATGACTGTCTGGCAGCTATGGTCCGTCTGTTTGCCCCAGGGTAATGACCCTACCCTGCACTTTGTTTTGCCTCCTGGACGTACCTCTCTGATGCGCACTTTTCCTAGGCTGGGTGCATCTGTGCCATGGTCTTTTGAGGCTGGTTATTCTCTTGGTGACAGTTTATAGTCTAAATAAACATAAAATACAATTGAATAACAATTGAATTACATGAATATTAAAACAGTCCACAATGAGTCCACAGAGACAGTCTTATGATGGAAAGATTAAATGTGATGGTCACACTATGATAGGATAGCAAGGTGCATACCAGAACAGTAGGCAAATCGTAGTATGGGAAGTTGGTATACAGTACCTCAACAAGGGAACTCTCCAATGTCCAATCTGATGTGCTGTGGAAGAACCACAATGTGGAATCAATCAATCAGAGGGAACACTGTCCGGCGGGGAACAGTCCACACCGCCGCAGTGCTTATGGAGGTTTAGACGTTGGGGAGGTGCAGGAGGGTCCCAGACGACTGCAGGGAACCGATGGAGGTGGAATCCCCGTTATTCAATTGTACTTTTTATATCGGTCTGTGCTTATACCTCCGTTATTTTATGTTTATTTAGACTATAAAGTGTTATTACCATTTTACCTATTGTGCGCTGCATTTTTTGTTTGTATGTTTTTTTTTGTATGTTTTCTTTGCCCATTCTCCAAGTGGTTGACAGCAGCACTGGGTTTTTTATACTATTTTTCACAGAAAACTGTGTGTTACTATACCATGTTGTAGCGCTATTAGGGGGATGTGTGTATATTTTCATGGTGACAGTTGCACTTGACTCAGGGGGGATCACCCCGCTGTTACCATTCTAGTTCCCTGGGACTAGGTTGCTGGAAAACTGATTTTGACCAATGTACCCCCTTCATTTTCTCAGCTCTCTACGAGATGCGGTGGGCGGGGGTGGGACTCCCTACCTTCCCCTCCATGTTGGCACATGAACCCCACATAGGCCCCCCTGTTTGGGTGTAGTTCCCTACTGGGACTTAGAGCCACGGAGTAGGGCTCCCAAAATAGAGGTGATGGGTCCTATTCTCGGCTTACAGATGTTTGTTTTTTCCATGCTGGGCTACAGTACACATCATCCTACTGTGATTATTATGTCTTGCTTGACCATTTTTTATGTTTGTCTCCTGATCTTTACTTTACCTTTCCTTCTCCCTCTCTTTTTCTACTTCCTCTTCTCCTAGGAGCATTACCGTGTGGTTGTATCTGCTTCGGGCGGGCCGGCGGCTGGGGCGGGCTCTACTTCATTTTTACCCATCATGCCCTCGCTGAAGGTTGTGTTGTCAAAGATCGATTTCCCTTCAAAACAGGAGAAGCTTGCAATGATTTGCTGGCCCAGTCTGTTGAAACAAGAAGAGAGACACACACACACAGACACAGCTCTCTTTGCTTTAGAATGGAGAAAGGGCCGAGCTCCAGCCAGGCATCAGTTTTAATAGCCTCATGACATCACAAATACATGCATTTTATTGGTTCACATTAAACAGAAACACCCACCGATCCCTCCCATTCACCCTGTGACGTCTGTAGCACATGGCATATTATAAAGCCCAACAGCCATCTTTATTTCAGACGGTAATATGAGCTAGGGAATGAGCTTGTCCAGGAGCAAGGGGGCAGGGAATGAAAGTCCTTATTTGGAGAACAGTTCTGCTTTTCACGAGACTCCAAATCCCTTTGGTGGGCTAAAGACAGGAAGGGGGATGGGAGAACATTTGCTGGTTTCAAAATAGGTTTGTCCTTCAATTTCAATGCTGTGTTCTTTTGACTTTAAAAACCATCATATATCATTCCTGATATAAACTCTTTAAGGAAAATAAACCTTTGTTGTGATACATATATTTATAATTAATATAAAAACCAATATAACTTCATAAAAAAGATATATGAAAAAGAAATTAAGATAATATAAAAAGGATAAGACATTTCTGTTGTTCTAATAACTCAAATTAAACTTAACTCAAAAATAGGCATATTATAGAAATCTATCACAATCCCCCCTTGAAATGACTATTTTATCAGTACCGTCCCTACATTCTCTTTGCCCTTTCTCTTACTGGAGAATGTTGTAAGTGGTCTTAACAGGTAAGGACTGTAACAGAGGATATGGTCCCTCTTCTACTTCCTTCATTGAATCTCATATTTCACCCAAATTTAAAAAAGTAGGAGCCCTTGATAGATCTAGTGTACGACAGGTTATTCTAGGTTTGCTTCCAGCCGGTTTAGGAACACTTGTACATGCCCCGGAGGGGGAGGGCGGGGGGGGTGGTTGCAGGGAAATTTACCATGTTGCGGGGATTTGATTGTAGTGCAAAGTTTTGCTATAAGTATACTCTCCCATGTGATTTTAAATGTGATTATGCTCTGGAGTTTGTAAGCTGTTTTTTACATATGCTCAATAAAAACCTTTGTTTGAGAAAAAAAAAAAAAGTAGGAGCTACCTCTTCAGCTGCTTTCCCTAACAGCTTCTTTATACAGGGCAAAATACAATAAAACATCACCACAACCAATATAACCAAAAACAAAATTGCTATACCTATTTGAGTACAAATGCGTTGCCACCCTTTCATCCACCCAAAATACTGATCCCAGGGATCTGTCAGCCCTGAATTTCTTTTTAACTCTTTGGAGAGTTCCTCTAATTTCTTAATGGCCAATGTTACTTTGCCATTCGGACCTGTATTGTCCGGAATGTACGTACAACATGTACTTGTTCCAGGTAATATTTTACATACACCCCCCTTTTCAGCTAATATCATGTCTAGGGCCATGCGATTTTGGAAAGTCATCTGTGAAGTGGCCTCTAGTTGTTCAGCTATTCCCTGGAGTGCATCCCTGGTATAGTTAACAAACCTCTGTTGATTATAGTAAATATAATTAATCCAATCTACATTCTTATTTATGGTGATAATGGGAATCAGGGACTCAAAACCGGCAGCTACTTGATCTCTAGCTTTAAACTCATCCGGGACCCCCCTTGGGACCCCTATGGCATCTATATATACATGAGGGTCAAAACTACCAGCTGGGGCACTTCTACGCTCTCTATTGGAGTGCTCCCCTTGTGTTACTAGGTCCTCTACAGAAAAGATGTGCAGGGGCATTATGACTTTAGCAAGTGCACATTCCCCTGTCCATATGTCAGTTAATTTAGTCCTAATCTTCATGTCCCCATAGGTCCAATATACATCTCCCAAGGATTTCATTTGAGTTTGGACTAGATCTGCAGATACACTACTGTATGAAGCACAGTATCCCTCAGAGAAGTTACCCAAGAACCTCCCTGCTCCCTGGTATTTCCCATAACATGTGTAATTACCGGGATATATAGTGATACCCTCCCCGGGCCTTGCTGTCTTCCTTATTATTGGGTATTCCTTTTTCCATGTTTCACACTGGGAGTGATCAGTAGTAGTATTGGTAAACAGGCTCAGAAAACACTCCTCTTGAGTAGGAGGTATGTTTAATGGTACTGTTCCCAAATGGGGTTTAGCTCCACTACACACGTAACAGTTGGATCTGTTATGTTTCCCTGCACTATACCTCATCCATTCGAGCCACAGGTTGACATCCAAGGAACCAGTCTCTGCTGCCATTGTGTCTTCGAATGTGGGATCTGCTATGGCCACTATATCTCCTAGGGTGCTTTTATGTACATGTGCCTCAGGGGGATCACTTGATGCTTGAAAGGCCTTCAATTCAGATGAATTATACATGTCCTTAAGTTGAAACTGTATGAGTGGTCCCTTCTCCCCTACATTTGGTATCCTCTCCCCTTCACTATACCGTAACCCCATATTATATGTGCCTGCATCCGCAGGGCTGGGATTCCTTATGGTTAGGGTAAGTTTTGTGCTATGTTCCACCTCACTACCCGACCATATACCTGTTTTTTTCAAGGTCAGTCTATCAAGTAATGGCTCCCCATATTTGTCTTTTTTATTCAGGGCATGCTGTGGTCTGTTTCCCCAGTCATCACCTGTATTCCAACCCACAGATCCCCAATTGTCACAATCCTCAGTTGCATCACATAGATATATGTTTCTGCGGGCAACAAACAGCCGTCGGTATGCAATACACCACTCCCACACATTTGGAGGATATAAATCACAGTAATCAAATATAAAGGTAGCCACACGTGTGTCTGATGAATTATACCAGAATTGCACTATCTGTTCTGTTTTTCTAATAGCCACCTCCTGTGTATACACAATTGTCACTGTAAAAAGAAGGATATATAACTTCATTCTGATGCGGGTGGTGCACAGTCCTCAGGAACTGGAGCCTTTTTGCAATGGGATGCGTGTATCCAAGTGTTCTTTCCGGCCAACTTTACTTAAGTAGCTTTTGTCAGCAACACTTGGAATGGACCATCATATCTTGGCTCTAGAGAATGTTTTCGAAGGAACTTCTTAACCATCACCCAATCACCAGGAAGTATACTGTGAGTACCGGTATCTAAATCAGGATCTGGAATGGAAGAAAATACTCGTGCATGAATATTAGTTAATTCTTTGGCAAGAGCCATCACATAATCTACCAAAGTATCAGACTGTAATTGCAACTGTTGTGGGTAATAACAACCTAACCTAGGAGCTGTACTAAACAAGATTTCAAAAGGGGATAAAGAATGCTTCCCTCTCTGGGAGTACCGTACACTGAATAAGGCTATTGGCAAACTTTCAGGCCAGGACAGACCTGTGTCCTTGGCCATTTTCAACATTTGGGTTTTAAGTGTCTGGTTCATTCTTTCCACCTTCCCACTACTCTGAGGATGATAAGGTGTGTGAAACGCTAATGTGGTACCTAGGGCCTTCCATATTTCTTTTGTAACTGTAGCAGTGAACGCAGGACCTTGATCACTCTCTATCACCTCGGGTACCCCATATCTGCAAACCACCTCCAAAAGTAACTTTTGAGCTGTGGTTTTCGCTGTCTGATTTGCAACTGGATAAGCCTCGGGCCATCCTGAGAACATGTCTACTACTACCAGGGCATACTCGAATCTACCACTCTTTGGCATTTGTATGTGGTCGATCTGTATCCTCTGGAAGGGGTAGAGTGGTCTGGCTGAATGTTTCAGGGGGGTTTTCTCCAGCCTTCCGGGATTGCATGCTAGGCAGGTGTGGCAGGACTTGCAGGAGCTACATAGTGTTTGTTTATAAGTGAGTTCATCAAAGTCTTTGAAAGATGGGTTGGCCCATGGGCCCACTGTACCACAGCTGGGTACAAAGCTCTGGGGAGACATGGGCGGGTTACGACAGTCCAAAGTTCATTCATCCGTACTGCTCCCATCTTATTCCATGTAGTTTTCTCTTGGTCTGCAGCGTCTGTTTGAGTCTTTTTGAGTAGGTCTTTATGCACCGCTTCTGGCTGTGGATGGTATATCCCCACGAAGTCTGTGGTTTGAGCCTCTAAAGGGGTCATGGCTGCTTGTTTTGCTGTTTCATCGGCAAGGTAGTTTCCTCTGGCTTCTAGTGTGGTTCTCTTTCCATGGGATTTAATCTTGAGTATTGCTACTTGTTCAGGGAGTAGGAGTGCTGTCAGGAGCGCATCTATTACTTTGCCATGCTTTACTGGGGTACCAGCTGTCGTCAAGAAGCCTCGAGTCTTCCATATCACCCCAAAGTCTTGGGCGACGTCCAGTGCGTACCGCAAATCATTATAGATGTTTGCTGTTCATCCTTTTGCAATCTGGCAGGCTACTGTAAGGGCATAGAGCTCAGCCTCTTGAGCAGACATGGATGCTGGGAGCGAGGCGGCTTTCATAACTGTAGTCTCTGTTGTAACTGCATATCCTGTATGGTAATTGCCGAATGAATCTGCAAATCTGGAGCCATCAACATACAAGGTGAGTTGAGGATCTGGGATCGGTGAATCCAGGACAGAGGGTAGATGGGTGGTTTCCGCCTTCATGAGTTCAAAGCAATCATGTTCATGTTCATCCAAGGTAGGAGCAGGTAAGTCTGTGTTCTCCTATTCCTGTTTGTCCAGAGACATGTCCTGATTCCCCCCTTGGACAAGAGGAAGAAGGGTACCGGGGTTCAGCTGCTGGCATCGAAGCAGTGTGACATTGTCAGGCAGGAGTAGAGTGCATTGTAACCGGAGGTGGCAGGCAGAGGATATATGCTTGGGCTGCACTTGATTCAAGATGGCAGAGATATCGTGAGGGGCAAGCAGCTGTAGGGGATAACCCTGAACAATATCCAAAGTTTTGTCCAATAGGGCCTGGGCAGCAAAAACAGCTCGGAGACAAGATGGGCCTCCTTTAGCAACTGAGTCCAGGCGGGCAGAATAGTAACCAATGGGGCGGTTACGGAGTCCATAACTTTGTGTCAGCACCCCTGAAGCGTGGCCCTGGGTCTCAGAAATAAACAAGCGAAAGGGCTTTCCATAGTCAGGGAGACCAAGTGCAGGAGCAGAGCTGATCGCTTTTTTCAAAAGGTAAAAGTTAGTAAGGGCTTCTTCGGACAGCGCAAAGGGGACACATGACAGGTTGTCATACAGTGGCTGCATGAGAAGGGAAGCCACAGTTATCCAGGCTCTGCAATACGAGATCAGTCCCAAAAATGCATATAGGGCCTTGGCGCTACTGGGGGGTGGAATGGCTTGGATGGCTTCAACGCGTTGTTGTGTAATGTGCTTCGCGCCATGAGATATGCAATGTCCCAGGAAGACAACATGGGAAGAGCACCACTGTAATTTCTCTTTTGAGGCCTTGCATCCTTGTTGAGCTAGGTACACCAGAAGGCAGATGATTGTTCTGCTGTTTCCTGAGAGGGGGCACAGACGAGCAAGTCATCCACATATTGGAGAACACCAACCAGGTCCGGGTGGGGGTTAGGCCAGTTGGAGAGGATAAGGGGCATGGCCTTAGTAAACTGGTTGGGCGAGTTCTGTGCGCCTTGCGGGAGAACAACCCAGGTATACTGTTTTGAGGCGTGGGTAAATGCAAACAAGTACTGGCAGGAGGGATCCAATGGGACACTAAAGAAGGCATTTGCCAAATCGATGACAGTGAAAATCTTTGCAGATGGGGGAACCCCTGACAGAAGAGTGTGCGGATTGGGGACAAGTGGCGTCTCCAAAACGGTGGCCTCGTTCACTGCTCTAAGATCCTGTACCAATCGAAACTTATCCGGGTGACCCTTGGGGGTCTTCTTTTTAACAGGAAACAAAGGGGTATTGCAAGGGGAAGTACAGGGTATCAGGGCATCATTCCCCAACAAAACTTCAATTTGCTCAGTAATCGCCTGAGTCTGGACAGGTTTGAGGCAGTGGCGGCTGGTGCTCAAATTTTTTGGGGGGGCGCAAACGAAAAAAAAAAAAATTGAAGCCTCACTGGGCCCATCAATTATCACCACTGTGCCATGCCATCAAACGCAACCACTGTGCCATGCCATCAAAACGCAACCACTGTGCCATCAAAACGCAACCACTGTGCCATCAAATGCAGTCACTGTGCCATGCCATCAAACACAGCCACTATGCCATCAATTGTCACCACTATGCCATGCCATCAATTGTCACCACTGTGCCATCAATTGTCACCACTGTGCCATCAATTGTCACCACTGTGCCATGCCATCAATTATTACCACTGTGCCATCAATTGTCACCACTGTGCCACCAATTGTCACCACTGTGCCCACCAATTGTCACCACTGTGCCCATCAATTGTCACCACTGTGCCCGCCAATTGTCACCACTGTGCCCACCAATTGTCACCACTGTGCCCATCAATTGTCACCACTGTGCCCATCAATTGTCACTGTCCAGACATCCATCCACCTCGGAGCTTTATATTATAACCTGCTGGGACTTGTAGTTCTCCATCGTCTCCTTGGGCTCAGGTACATGCAATCCACCATATTTGTTCAGTTTTTCTCACTGCTGGGACTTGTAGTCCCATAGATGGTGGATTGAATGCACCCGAGCCCCAGGAGATGATGGAGAACTACAAGTCCCAGCAGGTTATACATACAATAAGGCTCTGAGGTGGATGGGTGTGGATTGCATGCACCTATCAATCCCCGGGGGGGGGGGTGCAGGATCGGATAACAGTGTTATCTGATCCTGCCCCCCCCCTTATTGTATGTATAATCTGCTGGGACTTGTAGTTCTCCAATCTCCATCTTCTCCATGAGAAGATGGAGAACTACAAGTCCCAGCAGTCTAACTACAATAACAGGCTCCGAGGTTGATGGGGATCAAGCAGTGGAGGATTGGCTTGATCGCCCCCAAAGTCATCAGCCATGACGTGACATAACCCAGGCATCCATCGGCTTACCTAGCCGTTCCACTCGGGCTGTATGAAGTGATGTGAGCTGCCGCGTGACGTCACTTCCGCTTTTCGTCTAAAAGACGAATGGCCGGAAGTAGCAATGCTCCCGCCTCCCAGCGCCCATAGAAGCACTATAACGGGGACGGGAAGCTCATCAGCGCTTGCAATGCGCTCGATAGGCCGGGGATTGAAAAGCCCGCATATGAAGCTCCATGTATGCAATCTAAAGATTGCATTGACGTGGCGCTTCATAGGGCAATGGTGGCCGGCGCTCAAAAATGTTTTAAGTAAAGGATTTTTTTTTCAAGTTTCTTAAAGGGGCCACTGAAAAAAAATATATATTTTTATTTTATTTTTTTTTGTGCCTACAGGAGGGGGGGCGGTGCCCGGGCGCCCCCTATGGGTGGGCCGCCACTGGTTTGAGGGGGTATTGTGCCCTTCTGGGAAGAACAGCTCCTGGTTTGAGAAGGACTACCACCGGGGAACTGACAACCTACCTACATCCTCCGGGCCAGTGGACCAGAGGCAGGAAGGTATTTGATCAAGGAAATGGTCAGGGATAGCAGTTGGCGAAACCTGAAGGGCCAACAGGATGGGGAGGGAACATAATGCTGACGTGTCACCCTCACTCAGGGCAGTGGACACGGAGATGGACCCATCAGCATTATACAAGATGAAGGCCTGAAGCCTGGAAAGAACATCCGCCCCCAAGAGATTGAGGGGACAGGTGTTCGAAACCACAAATCTTGCCAACAATGCGGGGGTAGTACCCACCTGTAGAGGTCTCGTGAGGGGGCTGGACCGAGACTGACCATCCACTCCCACACAAGACACATCTATAGAGGATAAGTAGGAGGGGTCAGGGATTTCTGCCTCCCGTATGACACTATGACAAGCACCTGTGTCTACAACAAATTTGGTGGGGCGACCCTCTATTGGGATCAAAATATTTGCTAGAGGACCCGCCCCTGACCGGGTTGTGACGGCCATTATCGAAAGGGAAGGGAAGGAGGCAGAAGACACAGGGTTGCCGTTTTCCTATTCGATGGGTTGAGGGTGCTCCCCTCGAGGAGGAGGAGGAAAAGTTCTGGCAGTCTGACGCTGCTCATACCTGATGTCCGGGTACTGATCATACCTGGAGTCCAGGTACTGATCATACCTGGAGTCCGGGTACTGACCATACCTGAAGTTTGGGTTCCGATCATACCCGAAGTTTGGGTTCCGATCATACCCACGGTCATACTGGGGGGCATCTTCTAGGCTGCTGGGGGGCCCTACAATCGCTCCTGAAATGACCCTGAATCCCGCAATTAAAGCAAATAATATGGGCTCTCCGGGGCTGGCTGGGAGCCACAGCCAGTGGGGGTCGAGAGCCACAGGTAGTGGTTGGGCGGGAGCTACAGTCAGCGGTTGGGCGGGAGTTACAGTCATTAGGGGTGTCACCTTTGGGAGTGGTTGTTGTAATTCCAGACCTCTTGCAACAGGCAATAAGGCGTCTAAGGATAATGTCCTATACTCTGGACGGGCCACTATCAGTCCCTTCCGTATCAGTTCTTTCAAACCTGTGACGAAAGCACTTGACGGCATCTGATAATGAGCTTTGGTATGTAAAGAAAATCCTAGATCAGTAAAGACCTGAGTGAGTCTCATGTAAAACTTTTCCACTGACTCCGTCGGGTCTTGCATCACATCCTGAATGCTAGTGGCCTGATCTGCTAATTTACCCCTAGCCCAGTCCTGTAGCTGTTCACAAAACACAACCCCTGAGTTATATGAGACCTCGCTTGCTAACCGGCATTATTAAAATGTTTCTCCATTATGGGCCAGTATGCATCTCCTGCTTTAATTTCACACAAGCTAGCTAAATCCTTCCATGCCGACGAGTACGTCTTTTGGATCTGTGCAATTCTATGATAAAATGGCATAGGATGTAATTCAGGGTCAGGGAGAGAAACTACTAGGGTGGATGCTTGCGAGGGGAAAAGGAGGCATACCTGAGCGGAGCGTCTGGCAGCATACGGCCAGGCCCCGAATTCCAGGTTATCTCATCCTGCAGGCCCTGGGTTCTACACCTCTCATCAGCACCTTCCCAATCAGAACCTGCTGGGTCATAGGAAGGTAGGCTGGGGGTTTGGCTGGGGGGTGGGGGCGGTAGTGCTGCAGGAGGGACTAGTGCCCTAGCAGGGGTAGACTGAAGGGGCCCTGATACTGGAGCATATTGAGCGGAGGCAGCGGATGGCTGAGCCAGTGAGTCCGATACTGCAGGCATCACCGGGACGACGGCCGGTGGGCAGTAGTAGCTGCCATCTATGTTCAATACTGGACATAGGGGATAGAGAGGTGTGGGTGGGGGGGTTGCGAGACAGGAGGTGGGCCTGTTTGCAAGGGGGAGGACTTCTGGGGGAGGTCCTCTGACTTACAACTGCATTCGTGGCAGAGCCCAGGGTGGTCAGGATGTGGGAGTCCGGACCTCCCACATTCCTTACACGCCCAGTTGGAGCCACCCTCATAGGGAGGGGGCAGGATTTTACCTTTGTGATATACATACATCAGCCCCTCCTTATTCTGCATTTCCTGTTCCACCCACCCCTCATCCATCAGACCTCATGCAACACGAAGCCAAGCTTCCGCTGCTGAAAACAAATTACTATTACAAGCCCTTCTTTTCAATTAACAAGATCCTCCATTGTTCTGGTTGAAGTCGGCCGCCACTACCAGAAAAATTGGCAAGCTTCATTAACTTTCTCCAGCCTTTCACGCCCTGCTGACCCTCCTGCTGAAGCACAAGGTCATAGGCTAGTGTACCCTCAGCTGGCCTAGTAAGGTGGGACCCCATGCTCAACCCTCCCTTAGGTAATGCACCAGCAATGGGCTAAAATCCAGCTCCCCAACAGAAATATTAATTATGCAGAACAGGAGAGAATGTTAAAAAGAAAGAGAGGTAAGTAACTAAGGTAAAGAAGAGGAGGGGGGTGAGAGGGGTGTTTAAGCAGTGAAGGGGTTGACAAGAAAAAACACACAATGGAGGTGAACAAGAAAAGGCGGGAAAAAAAGGAAATGGAGGAGAGGAGAGGAGAGGGGGGGGTGAGAGGGGTGTTTCAGCAGTGAAGGGATTGACAAGATGGAGGTAAACAAGAAAAGGCGGGAAAAAAAGGAAATGGAGGAGAGGGGGGGGGGTGAGAGGGGTGTTTCAGCAGTGAAGGGATTGACAAGATGGAGGTGAACAAGAAAAGGCGGGAAAAAAAAGAAATGGAGGAGAGGAGAGGGGGGGTGAGAGGGGTTAAGTAAAAAGTAAAAAAAAGAAAGAAAACACTTCAAACTTCTGTAAATCAAAAACAAAAGTCAGCAACAACAGCAGTTGATATATAGAACAAGAAAAGCCAGATACATGTACATATATAGATATAAAGAAAGAAAGGGCTACCAGCGCTTGTTTCTCAAAAAAAGTGATTGATTAACCACGTGTTCCCTCCAGACTGGCAAGGAGAGGGTTAATATGAAGAAAAGGGGTGAGGTTGCGAGGCAGCAGATTAGTTAGAAGCAGGCAGGAAAAAAGGAAAGAGGACAGAAGTTTGATAGATTTCTATTCAGTCAAACACATTGCTTTCCAGCATAAAAAGAGAGAAAAGTTACATATGCTTAGGCCCCGTACACACGGCCGAGGAACTCGACGTGCCAAGCACGTTCCTTGTTGAACTTGTTGAGAAGCTCGACAGGCTTGCTTTGCGTACACACGTAACAGACAAAAATTTGGTCGTTCTCCAGCGCGGTGACGCTCACCACGTATGACGCGACTATAAAGGGGAGGTTTGATTTTGTTGGCGCCACCCTTGGGGCTCCTTTTGCTGATTCCGTGTTTACGCGTGTTAGTAAAAGTTTGGTGAGTGACGATTCGTGCTTTTCAGTCTTTGTGCTTTCAGATTGATCTCTGCCGTTCAGTTTGTGCTTGTGGGGGTCGTATCTAGGCAATCGCGACGTGCGGTCAGGTCGTATTGTTTTACATTGCGGTCCTGTCCCCGCGTTTTTCATTGTCAGGGTCGTTCTTCATAGGTCTTGCTGTTCTTCACTGCGGTCTGTTTAGTGCAATTCTGATTTGTCGTTCGTTCCTAGCCTTGTAGCCATGTTGCAGGCACCTAGTCGTCGCCGACTTCGTGCTAAGCATCTTCTGTGTGTAGGTCTGTTTGTTTATGACCTAGACGTTGAGGAGTTCATGAACAGGAGGAGGACGCGTTCATGGACCAAGAATTGGTTGCTCCGTAGGAACCAATTCTCTCACATGCCTTTGCTGCGGGAGCTTCAGGAAAATAATCCTGTTGATTACAGGAATTTCCTGAGGATGTCTAATCCCGTCTTTCAGCACCTGTTGGCTTTGGTGTCCCCCTATATTACCAGGCAGGACACCGTTATGCGGGAAGCCATCAGTGCTGAGCAGAGGCTAGTTGCCACCCTCCGTTATCTGGCAACTGGGAGAAGCCTTCAGGACTTAAAGTTCTCGACGGGCATCTCCCCCCAGGCTCTGGGCCTCATCATTCCTGACACCTGCTCTGCCATCATCCAGGTTCTGCAGGAGGAATATATGAGGGTAAGTTTTCTCCTTTAATATCCCATTTTATGTCTATAATGTATGCTAATGTCTTGTAGTTATCTCCTCCTTCCCTAATTACCATGTTTGGAATATGCTGTGAATGTTCCCTTTGCCCCCATGCATGCTGTAAACTTTATTGATGCCCCTTTTTTGGCCTACATGCATATTTCCCATCACTTACCTCCCCAGCATGCTATCCTGGGCCCCAACCTACCTAGTCTAGTCACTTCCCAATGTATTGTGTTATATCCATTGTAATGTCCCCCCCCTCCCCTCCAAAATGTGTTGTAAAGTCCATGTTCACCAATATTCAATAATTTTTATATTTGTTTTTTGGACTCCCAAACTCATCTAGCCCTCCCCTCCAAAATGTGTTGTAAAGTCCATGTTCACCAATATTCAATAATTGTTATATTTGTTTTTTGGACTCCCAAACTCATCTAGCCCTCCCCTCCAAAATGTGTTGTAAAGTCCATGTTCACCAATATTCAATAATTTTTATATTTGTTTTTTGGACTCCCAAACTCATCTAGCCCTCCCCTCCAAAATGTGTTGTAAAGTCTATGTTCACCAATATTCAATAATTTTTATTTTTGTTTTTTGGACTCCCAAACTCATCTAGCCCTCCCCCAAACTTGGGCACTGGCCCATCAGAGGGGGTGTTTAATGTGCTAATTGTCTAAATATATTTAGATATAATATGCTAGTTACCAGAAATGTTATAATGCTTATAATGTCTTTGTCTAATCTGCTTGCAAGGTTATGTGGCTAATTTTTGGATTTTTTCTTCCCCAGCTTCCGTCCACACCACAGGAGTGGCAGTCTGTGGCTTTGGACTTCCAGACCCGTTGGAACTTCCCCAACTGCGGGGGAGCCATCGATGGGAAGCACGTCCGCATCGTGCCTCCACCCCGTTCGGGATCCCAGTTCTTTAATTATAAGGGGTTCAACAGTATTGTGCTGATGGCGGTGGTGTCAGCACAGTACGAATTCCTTTTTGTGGATGTCGGGATGAACGGACGGTTATCGGATGGGGGAGCCTTCAGGCAGACGGAGTTTGCGCTTCGCCTTCAGGATGATGATCTGTCATTGCCACCGGATGACCAGAATGTAGAAGGCCTGCCATTTGTTTTTCTGGCTGATGAAGCGTTTGCCCTGGGACCCCATCTTATGAGGCCATACCCTCAGCGCACCCTCACCCCAGAGAGGAGTGTCTTTAGTTTCCGGCTGGGCCGAGCACGCAGAGTGGTTGAGAACGCCTTCGGCATCATGGCCAGCCGGTTCCGCCTTTTCCTCACCTCTCTCCACATGGCGGAATATAAGTGGAATACAATTATCTTTGCATGCTGCATTCTACATAATTTTTTGCGGAGACAATCTCCTAATTATATGGCCCTGGTTGGGCCCGAGGCACAACTTTTGTCTCCATCAGAAACTTTGCCGGGCCTTGAAGCTGGCCACACAGGACTGCCCCCCCAGAGTGCCCGTGAAGTGCGGGACAAATACATGGACTATTTCATGGGTAGGGGGGCAATACCATCTCAAGCCAATTTGCCATAATTTTATCTTTACCCAAAATAAATACAAATATTTTGAAAAAACTTGTTATGTCTTGCTTGTGTTGCTTGGAGTTGTTTACTAAGTGTAACTAAGTGTATTTTCATTATCAACTAGCAAACATTTCCCAGGTGACCCCCAAACCAAACACATAGAAAATTTGACGTATTTTATGAAAAACACCACACACTTTTTTCAGGTTCAAAAGCTATTTATTTTCTTTTTTTTTTTTGGGGGGGTTTAACAAATACCCACAAAAATATTTTTTTTTTATTGTTTTTTTTAATTTTTTATCATACAATATCCAATAATCATTTTTTTCATTTTTTTGGTCTTTTTTATCATACAATATCCAATAATCATTTTTTTCATTTTTTTGGTCTTTTTTATCATACAATATCCAATAATCATTTTTTTCATTTTTTTGGTCTTTTTTATCATACAATATCCAATAATCATTTTTTTTTGTTTTGTCTTTGTTATCATACAATATATAAAAAAAAAATTTTTGGTTTTATAATATTTTGATTAAATAATCCTTAAAATCTGGTTTTGTTATTTTTTATTTTTTTTTGATTAAATAAACCTTCAAATCTGGTTTTGTTATTTTTTTGTTTTTTTTTTTATTAAATAATCCTTAAAATCTGGTTTTGTTATTTTTTTTTTTTTTTTTTATTAAATAAACCTTCAAATCTGTTTTTTTTTTTTTTTTTTTTTTTTTATTAAATAAACCTTCAAATCTGTTTTTTTTTGTTTTTTTTTATTAAATAATCCTTAAAATCTGGTTTTGTTATTTTTTTTTTTTTTTTTTTATTAAATAAACCTTCAAATCTGGTTTTGTTATTTTTTGTTTTTTTTTTGATTAAATAATCCTTAAAATCTGGTTTTGTTATTTTTTTTGTTTTTTTTTATTAAATAAACCTTCAAATCTGGTTTTGTTATTTTTTTTTGATTAAATAAACCTTCAAATCTGTTTTTTTTTTCTTTTTTGATTAAATAATCCTTAAAATCTGGTTTTGTTATTTTTTTGTTTTTTTTTTATTAAATAAACCTTCAAATCTGGTTTTGTTTTTTTTTTTGTTTTTTTTTTATTAATATTAAATACTAAAAAATCATAATTTTTTTGGTTTCACAAACTTTTTTCGTAACATTCAGACTCTCCCCAAAACATCTATTAAATTTTTTAATTTATTTCCCACCCTCCTTGTTCGTTCTTTTATTTTTCTGTTGACCAGATGTATCTCCTCCACCTCTTCTCTGCAGGCCCAGATTTCAGAGATCACCATCTGGACAGTATGCCTGTCCAAGTCCAAGCCACCACCTGCTCCTGAAATGTGGGACAAAACCATTTATTAAAATTAGGCAGGCCTACATCTACATTACCTGAAGCTGGGTTAGTTATATGTTACTTTACCTGATGTGGTGGCAGGCTGCGCATCATCACCATCCCTCGGGGGTGTGGCTTGCGTGATGACTTCTTGCTCCCGTGTCGAAGCTTCATGACGCCCTACGAGAATGAAGAAAATGGAAACAGGATTTTAAGAGCTTATAGGCCTGAAAGAGGAATATGATTCACTTTATACAATTTCTGGGACTATTGATGTTTCGAAAAACCCCTCAGGGCAAAACACAGGATTGTAGGCATTCACAAAGATCATGACAATTCTTGTACCTTTGGTCTACTTTTAAACATGTAAGCCAACCAAGTATACACTGGATCACCTCACCTCTGTGTGAACCCCAAAATGGGTTATTAAAGGGGACAACAATTATGCAAATGAGTCCACATGTGTCACCGACTGCTGAGCAGACTCTCCTTTTACTGTATATATTTTAATTTAACAATAATTGAATGTTTTTAATAGCACATCTACATAAATTTCAATTTTGATCTCACCCAAATTTTTTGGAAATGTCATAATTTTCTTGATTTTATGCACAATATTTGGTCGTATGAGTTGTCGTTCCGAATGTACGTCCACTTTGACGACAAATTCTTGGGCAGAAAAACATAATACAGTACAACCTGAAATTAAAAACACATGGCGCGGAACAAATAATAATAAATATATAAAAAACGTACTTCTTCTAATCACTCTCCTGATCCGCTTCATTTGTTCCGGCTCCCGCTTTTTGAGGTCCGACCACCTTTTTCTGATCTGTTCCTTAGATCTTTTCACCCCAAATTTGCGATGGAGACTCCTCCTCACCTTCTCCATTATTGCGGCCTTTACCTTGTTAGGGTACTTGTATGGCCCATGCCTCCCATCATAGTCCTCTGCTTTGAAGATGAGGACCATCTCCACCATTTCTTCAAAGGTCATGTTGGTGGCCTTAAAACGGATTCTTCTGTGGATCCCTCGTCCCGCCTGGCCTGGCTCCTGTATTGCTGCCATATTTCCTAACATGTGCTCCCAACCAAAAAAAAGAATGAAAAGGGGCGGGGAAAAGACTACACCACGAACGTCAGGGGCGGGGAGACGTGCGTAAAGTCACACATGCGCGTGTATAAAGGGCTACCACGTGAGTAAAAGGGGCGTTCACAGTTTGTGGAAGACGGCGGAGATAACGATCGGGTCAAACACCGGTATGTAACTACATTTTACATGTTATTCTTGATTGAATGATTTTGTGGGCTACATATTATGTTCATAAACTAAAACATAGCTAGTTCTAAAATTGAAGGTAATGGTCTGCTATAGTGCCGTCGTACGTAACCAATGCTTTGCTTATGGATTTTGATCCAACTACTGTTGTGTGGCCAATCTCGGTTCTCAGGATGTCTTTAGAAAAAATGTCGTTTTAAACATGATGCAAATGGTCGCTTTTATGTCTTGACCAAACAAGATCGGAGTGCTTTTCTCTAACGTTTCATACACAAATGAGGAGGAGATCTGGCTTATTAGTTCAACACAACTGGTCATCTGTTTCCTACGAACTGACCCAACATGATCTGCTGCCAATTCCTCCTTGTCGTTTTCGCGACGGAAGATAAGGGGCGGGGGGAAACATCTAATTTTTTTAAGCATGGGCGGATGACGTGTGCGGAGTGTATATAGGGCTCGAACACACGTAGCGTCCATACGACCGAGTTGCGTAAGAAAGACGTTTGAACGACAAGCGTGTAGGTATGCTTCGAACTTGGGACAGCAGTGGCATATTCAGGAAAGACAGACATTTAAAGGAGCAATAACCCCAAATTGTTTGGGGCAGAAATAACTTACTTTACATTATATCAGTCTGGATTTCATGTCCTCATTGTCCGTTTTTGCTTTTAAGCAGCTGTAATCCTTTGCATAAATCCTCACTTCCTGGTTCTCTGGCTCCCTCTAAAATTTATCATGGGAGCTTCTCACTGTGGTCTAAGCTGTGTGTCTAAAAATCCACAGAAACAATGCTAATAATTTTTTTGATTAAAATATGCCCTGGATTTGTTTGTTTTTGTTCTGTGTGTCTCTTTACTTCACAGAAACATTAAATCAGTTTAAAAGCAAAAGTGAAACTAGAGGCACATTATATGTATGCACTTGTATGTCTCTAGACACTGTAAACAGTCATTTCATCAAAAAAAGATTTATCCATTAGTGACCCTTTAAGGGCTAGCTGGTGAGAAAGAGTAATTAACTTTATAGACTGTGTATTGACATTATTTATTTCTCCTTGGTTTTGGACAGGAAAAGATGAACCTGTTCAATAGACCAGAATTTTTGGACATCTTTATAGACCGGTGGAGAGAACTTCCAGTTCTGTGGGCCACCAAAGACCCCATCTCCCGCAACAAAGACTTGCAGAAAACAGCACTGGAGAGCCTGCTCCCACTTGTGCGGAGACAGGTGGGGTTTGATGTGACGACTGACCAGTTGGAGGTCAAAATTGGGACCTTGAGAGGCACCTACAGGAAGGCACGCAACAAGGTCTTGGCTTCGATGAGGTCTGGAGCTGGAGCAGGGCGGGTATTTGTACCCAAGTTGTGGTACTATAGTAAACTGAGCTTCCTGGATGAACACCTGGAGGTAAGGGAGTCACTTTCTAGCCTTGCCCCCAGAAGGAACAGAAGGTCCAGCCTTCCCTCCAGCCTTCCCTCCAGCCAACCTGCTGCTCCCTCTGCAGATGAACCCTCTCAGCAGCCTTCCATCCTGGATGAAGATCCGGATTTGCCCAGCTGGAGCCAGGTATATAGTACTTTCAATGTGCAAATGTGTGGTGTTTAAATGTTGTTAAAGAGATGTAAATTAAGATGTTAAAGGTAAAAAAAAGGTAGAGATAAAAGTGTTATACAGATCATTTGTCAGTATTGGCCAGGAATTATTTTTGTGTGATTCACCATAAAACATGGGTCACAATGATTGGCTTAGCTAAGTCGTGACTAAAAAATATGCAACAGTCAGGAGCTGAAAAATTAGTCTTATTTTTAAAAAAGAAAGTAAAACTGTACTTTTTTTCCATACACAGGACGAGACCAGCCAGCAGGAGGATCGGGAAAATGCCAGGCAGGAGGAGGGCAGGGTGAGTGGCTTGGAGGAGGCTGCAGGCCCAAGTATCTTGGACGAGGTGGCAGGCCCAAGTGGCTTGAACGTGGTGGCAGGCCCAAGTGGGTTGGACGAGGTGGCAGGCCCAAGTGGGTTGGACGAGGTGGCTGGGCGAAGTACCAGATGTCAGGTGCCTCCTCTTCGCCTGCGTCCGAGAAGGCAGGTGCGTGACGCCTCACTAGCCCTCATTCGGGACGCCCATGCAACCCTTCAACAGCCTCCCACTGCTCAGGAGGGATTTGTGACAGTGGTTTTGGCTAAAATGGCAGACATGAGAGTGGACCAGCGCCTCCTCTTTGAGGGACTCCTCATCACCCTAGCAAATCAGGGGGTGAGGGGTCTTCTCACGGAGGACACTGTCATTTGCCGCCATCCCCATCCTCAGACACCAGATAACTCCCAACCTCCTCCACCTTCTTCTTCTCATGCTCCTTCTCAACCTCCCCCACCTTCTTCTTCTCATGCTCCTTCTCAACCTCCCCCACCTTCTTATTCTCCTGCTCCATCTCAACATTCTTCTTCCTCTTCTTCTCCTGCTCCTTCTGAACATTCTTCTTCCTCTTCTTCTCCTGCTCCTTCTCAACATTCTTCTTCCCCTTCTTCTCCTGCTCCTTCTGAACATTCTTCTTCCTCTTCTTCTCCTGCTCCTTCTCAACATTCTTCTTCCTCTTCTTCTCCTGCTCCTTCTCAACATTCTTCTTCTTCTTCTTCTACTACTCCTGCTCCACCTCCTTCTACTGCTCCTTCTACTACTCCTCCTCCTTCTACTGCTCCTTCTACTACTCCTCCTCCTTCTACTGCTCCTTCTACTGCTCCTCCTCCTTCTACTGCTCCACCTCCTTCTACTACTCCTCCTCCTTCTACTGCTCCTCCTCCTTCTACTGCTCCTTCTACTACTCCTCCTCCTTCTACTGCTCCTCCTCCTTCTACTGCTCCTTCTACTACTCCTCCTCCTTCTAATGCTCCACCTCCTTCTACTGCTCCTTCTACTACTCCTCCTCCTTCTACTGCTCCACCTCCTTCTACTGCTCCTTCTACTACTCCTCCTCCTTCTACTGCTCCACCTCCTCCTCCTCCACCTCCTCCTCCACCACCTTCGTCTACTCATCCTCCACCACCTTCGTCTACTCCTCCTCCTGGCATGAGTACTACCCCTGTGGCACCACCTCCAGCCAGGCAGAAGAGGAAGGCTGCTGAGAAGGCTGCAGAGAAGGTCAAAGAGCAGGCTGCAGTGAAGCCACCAAGGAAGGCCTTGAAGAAAACAAGAAAGTGACTCCCTTACTTCCATGTGGTGTACCAGAGTTCAGGCTGCTATAGTACCACAACCTGGTGACATCTGCCTGCCCTGCTCCAGTTTCTGACCTCGGGGAGTCCAAGACCTTGATGCGTTCCTTCCTGAATGAACCTCTCAAGTCCCCATTTTGGCCTCCAACTGCTCACCAGTCACATCAGGCCACACCTGGCTGTGCACAAATGGCAGCAAGCTCTCCAGTGCTGACTTTTGCTTACTTACTTTATTTTTCAAACCAAAATAAATGGTACATTTTGATTTTACAGTTCATACTTGTCCTTGTTTTTTTTTGCTTTAAAATTTAGCTTGTGAGAAGGCAGGTTATGTTAAAAAAAAATTGGATATAAGGTGTAATTTGAAAGGGACAGATGAGATAAGACAAAGCAATAAGGTTTCTATGGGGGGAACTTGACATTCCAAAAAATAAGAGGATTTGCATTTTTGATAAATAAAAAATTAAGGTGAATATTAAGAGCAGGATTTAAAACACAGGACCAAAATAAGGTGAGAATTTTTAAAAAACTTTTTATTGAGATCAGTAAGAAAAAGGTTCCACCAAATTTTAATGAACTCTGTGTGAATATCCTAACAAAAGAAAAAAAAGAATATTGCTGTTTTGTGCCCTTACAAAAAATTGTGTAAAGCGCTGCAAATAAACGATGCAATAATGTTGGAAGCGAGACGAATGTGCTATCTCCATTCCAAACGCTACTTTTACCGATGTTGTTCTCCAGTGTCCAAGTTTTTCACAGGTTTCTTAGCATACACACGACCGAGTTTCTTGTTGAAAAAACAGCCCGATGAAGAACTCGTCGAGCCAAAATCCACTCCCATCGAGAAAATAGAGAACCTGCTCTCTATTTGCTCGACGAGTTCCTCGGCGGCTCCATCGGGCCGAAAGTGTACACACGACAGAGTTTCTCGACAGAATCCGGCTCTTCACCGAGTTTCTCGACGAATTCTGCCGAGAAACTCTGTCGTGTGTACGAGGCCTTAGAGAGAAAGAGAGAGAATGAATTACTTTCCCAGCATAGAAAGAGTTAACTAAGGAAAGAGGGGGGGTTAATAGAAACAGGCGGGAACAAGGGGAGAGAGGATGAGATACGTCTTCATAAAGGGTGTCATAGCAGGGAAGAAATATACGTTTGCCACTTTATATGCCCCCAATGCCCACCAATAGACTTTTATTGACACTGCCCTAGATCTTTTGGCTGACATTAAGGAAGGCTATGTGGTCATCGGTGGAGACTTTAATGTTAGCCCGGACCCACTCCTTGACACGTCTAGTTCCCGGCCTTCACACTCATACGCGTATCTTAAACACCTTCGCAAAACACTCAGGTCTCATCTTTTGTTAGATAGCTGGAGGGTGCTCCATCCTACAGGTAGGGACTTTAGTTTTTATTCTGCTGTACATGCTGTATACACTCGAATTGATCATATCTATGTTGACCGCCCTGCTCTGGAGCTTCTGCAGTCAGCGTCCATTGGCAACATAACAATCTCTGATCATGCTCCGATCGAGATGTCCTTCACTCTGCCGTCGGGTTCTGATAGGGCCTGGACATGGAGATTGAATGAGAATTTGCTGGATGATGCTGCAGTTGTGGCCAGAGTGGGGGAAGTCATTACTAATTTTTTCAAGGAAAATACCACAGATGAGATTAGTAAGGGCATACTGTAGGAAAGTCACAAGGCGGTAGTAAGGGGGGAACTGATATCCCTGGGCTCCAAACTTAAAAAAGAATGTCAGGCGGACTTTAAAAGGGTGTTGGATGCCCTTCAAGAGGCGGAAGTAAGACACAAACGTACGGGGGGCCCTGAGGCACTGAAGAGATTGACTGAAATGAGGTCGCTGTTCTTGAAACGACCGACAAATGCGCAAGCAAACTAGATTTCAATATTACAAATACTACGAGCATGGAAATAAATGTGGCCACATGTTGGCAAGGGCCCTCCACAAGAAACATGCTCAGGCATATGTTCAGCAGCTCCGTCCCCCATCGGGCAAGGTGGCAACTCGGTCCTCAGACATTGCCTCAGGGTTTCAAGAGTACTACTCACAACTTTATAACTTAGCCTCTGAACACCCCACACATGCACAGGTTCCTAGATCGGTGGCTCTCTGGGAATACCCGGCCTCGGCTGGTGTGACACCCCTGACTGAAGCTCAATGCTCTGATCAGGAGCTCCCAATTACCCCTGGAGAGATTGGGCTGATAGTGAAGTCCCTGCCCAATGGGAAGTGCCGGGTTCCGGATGGCCGCCCTGGGGCGCTGCTGGCCCACATCTCTGTGTTGCCGAAAGAGGGCAAAGACCCTGTGGCCCCTCAGAGCTACAGGCCTATATCCCTATTAAATGTGGACGTCAAAATCCTAGCGAAGGCCCTGGCGAACAAACTGAAACACATCATAACCCAACTGATACACCCTGACCAGACCGGGTTTATCACTGGGAGGGAGGCGAGGGACAATTCCATCAGAGCTGTACAGCTTATCCACTGGGCCCGTTCTTGCCCTGCCCAAAAAACATACATAATTCTGTCGACTGATGCCGAAAAGGCCTTCGACCAGGTAGACTGGTCATACCTTAAAGCGGTGCTAGAAGCCCAGGGGTTGGGATCGCGCATGCTGACATCAATCATGGCTCTGTACTCTACCCCATGTGCGCAGGTCAAGGTAAATGGGGTACTCTCCTCCAGGTTCCCGATCGGGAATGGCACGAGGCAGGGGTGTCCCCTTTCTCCCCTCCTTTTCGCCCTGGTACTGGAGCCGTTGCTTTGTACAGTCAGAGCGAATATAGATATAAAAGGTCTGAAGGTGGAGAATACTGAACACAAGCTTTCAGCTTATGCTGACTGTGACGGTATTGGTATGATATCCCCGTCAAACCGTCCCTTCTTCCCATAAAATAAATCACAGAAGCATCCATACATGAGGCAAGGCTTGAGGCTGGAACAACACAGACTTTTAATAGTAAAAAACAGAGCTTATATGTGGTTACAACTGTTACAATGACAAATCTCCGCCCCCCCTTACACAGTGGGGGGTCTTCAATACAGCTCCCTTGAAATAAAGATATTTCTTTGAACTAATCAGTATCTAGCCGGTTCGGCTCCGCATATAGAGAGATAATTACCACAATGAAGCAATCAGCATAATTAACATGAGCCACTTATCTAATCACAGTAACCAGTAAACACAGGGCTAGAACAATTAACATTTGAAACAGGACTGGCTGCAGAAGGGTAAATACCATTAACAGCCTTAAACAAGCAGGGAGGATTAACCTGAAGCATATAGGTAAAAAGTCCTTCACAATGGCCCCCCTTTTTCTCCCTGCTCCGGCAAACCCGGTTGGACCTTCCCTGGTCCAGTAGGGTTGACGGGTTCAGAGCTTTTAGTCCGAGGTTAACTCCGTTTGGCGTGACGGACCTCCCTTGGCAACTGCTTCCGACTTAGGTATGTCACCGGGTCGTCAGATCACACGCCGGTCAGTCCCCAAGTCTTTGTGCGATCTGCAGAGTCACCAGAAGTCAGTGTGAAGACGGCGAATGGGTCTGTGCGCCGCCGTCTAGGTGTCCCGCCATGGGAGGGGCAGGTTATGGCTCTGAAGTGACAATCACAGGAGATTCATAAAAAGGAAAAGTTATATTTGTTGAAATGCTGTAGCACTGGTGCTCAGAGTCCGGGGGGGGGGAGGGGACTCAGAGCCCCATAAGGTCAGCCACCCCCTGCTCCCTCCGCAGCCGCCGGTTCTCCTCTTTGAGCTTCTCCAGCTCCATCTCCAGTTCATGGAGCCTAAGGGGGTCAGCCCGCTGTGACCTCAGGTGGTTGTTCTCCTCCTCCATGCGGCTTATGCACTCCTCCAGCTCTATGTACTCACGGATCAGATCCTGCTTGCTCATGTCCTGCAGGCTTTCCACGTGGTCCTTCATCATCAGGAACTGGGTGGTGTAAGGGGCCACCGGTGGGCCCTTGGCGAACATCTCGGCCCGCATCTCCTCCAGTCACTTCTTCTCCTCCCAGGTCCGCTGGTTATATGACTTCCAGGACCTCTTCTTCTTGGAGGGTAGCTGGCGGTGCCTCTTTCTGCCCAGCTCCCTCCAAGGCCCCTCCGGCTCATGGCTGTCGCCCATGACCAGCTGACAATGGTGTTCCCTGTTGTCCGTAATAACAGATTGTACCATGAGGGCTTCGTAAGGGGTGCCCAATGGTTCTTCCTGACCCAGCTCCTGGGGATCCCAAGCCGAGTCTACACAATGGGCTGCTGCTGGTGGGCGGTACCCAGGTTGAGACCAATTTGACCTGGTGTTGTCATTCAGGGGGCAATTCTGCTTGAAGTGACCCAACTGTTTGCACCGGAAGCAGCGTTGTTCGTTGTCCTCCTGGCGTGGATAGCGAGGGCTCGATGTCATCAATCTGTTAGGCGGTTGGTATCTAGCGGCTGGTGGGTGTGAGGGCGCCGTTGGTCGTGGAGGTTGTACCCGTGGTGTGACCTGGTTTGTCTTGCGAGTATCCGCATATTCATCCGCCAACTTCGCGGCCTCTGGTAGAGTCATGGGCCTGCGATCTCTCACCCAATCTTTGACATCCGTCTGGATGTGATTGTAAAATTGCTCCAGGAGCATTAGTTGCAAAATGTCCTCTGCGGTGGTGGCCTGGCTGCTGTTAACCCAGTTAGAGGCCGACAGGGACAACTGGCATGCCCATTCAGCGTAAGAGTCTTCCGTGGTTTTGCGTGAGTCCCTGAACTTCTGTCTGTGGGACTCTGGGGTTACTGCATAACGAGCCAGGAGCACTTCTTTAACCCTGGCGTAGCTATGGATATCCTGATCTGGCACGGTCCGGAAAGCATCAGAAGCTTTGCCTGACAGTTTGCCTGACAATATTGAAACCCACTCTCTTCTAGCTATTCGGTGCAGGTTACATTGTCGCTCAAAGTCTGCCAGGTAGTTATCAATCTCACAGTCCTTTTCATCAAAAGCTTTAAAAGCGCTAAACGGAATCTTCCTTGCGTCTGCTGTGCTGTACTCACTGTTCGGAGAAGGTGCGGCTGCTTGTTGGACTGCTGCCAGTTTTAACTGTAGCTCTGCGTCTCTTATTTGTTTATCCTTCTGTAGTTCTGCGTCTCTTATTTCTTTAGCCTCCTTCGCTAACAGGTCCATCTCTTTCAGCACCACATCCGGCGTTGGGTTCGGGCCGAACCACGCTAGCTTCTCTCTCATTAGCTTGTTGGTTGGTGACTCCTCCTGAATCACTGGTGTCTCCATCTCTTGTACTGATGGCGTTGCTGCAATCACGTTCTCCTGGTCTAGCTCCATTAATTCTGCTATGATGACCCGCTTGGTTTTGTTGCTAGCAATCCTTCCACGAACTTCCAGTAGTTCTTTCAGTGTATTTCTTTTAAGCAGGGTGTAGCAGCCTTCCATTCACTGTTCCCAGTGTCTGCTTGGAATCCTGGTGTAAGGGAGAGTAGAAGGGAAAATCCTGCTGCTGCCAACCAATTTGTGACGGTATTGGTATGATATCCCCGTCAAACCGTCCCTTCTTCCCATAAAAGAAATCACAGAAGCATCCATACATGAGGCAAGGCTTGAGGCTGGAACAACACAGACTTTTAATAGTAAAAAACAGAGCTTATATGTGGTTACAACTGTTACAATGACAAATCTCCGCCCCCCCTTACACAGTGGGGGGTCTTCAATACAGCTCCCTTGAAATAAAGATATTTCTTTGAACTAATCAGTATCTAGCCGGTTCTGCTCCGCATATAGAGAGATAATTACCACAATGAAGCAATCAGCATAATTAACATGAGCCACTTATCTAATCACAGTAACCAGTAAACACAGGGCTAGAACAATTAACATTTGAAACAGGACTGGCTGCAGAAGGGTAAATACCATTAGCAGCCTTAAACAAGCAGGGAGGATTAACCTGAAGCATATAGGTAAAAAGTCCTTCACACTGACGATGTGCTCTTCCACCTTTCGGAGCCTCTGATCTCGCTGCCAAACCTGATGGGGGAGCTTCAGCGGTTTGGGGCACTTTCCAACTTTAAAATTAATTTCTCAAAATCAGTGGTTCTCCCTAATAAAATATCCCCGTCCCTGGCAGATAGATTACAAGCAGCCTTTCACATGGGCCAAGTCTTCTTTTTTAAATATTTAGGCATACAATTAACAGACCGCTTTGACACCTTATATGCAGCCAATTAAACCCCCACCCACCCTTCTGGCCGCGATTAAGAGGGATCTGGCCCAATGGACTAAGACCGCCTTCAAATGGCTAGGCCGCATAAATATTATTAAAATTATTATTTTGCCGCTCATACTCTTTTTTCTTCAAATGCTGCCCATCCCCCTGCCAAGAGTTTTTTTTACCCAAATTTCTAGCATGATCTCTGGGTTTGTGTGGAATGCATGTAAACCCTGCATTGCATTACAGATTCTGAAGCGCTCCAAACAGGCTGGGGGCTTGGGGGTCCCGGACGTTGTTAGGTACTATAGGGCGATCGCCTTACAGAGGGTCCTCAACTGGCGCTTTCATGCACAGTCCAAACTGTGGGTTTCTTTGGAAAAATGCTTAGCCGGGAGAAACTTATCGTACGCACCATGGCTGTCCCGAGAGTATAGGGAACTGTCCGACACTACTTCCCCACTGACGGTGCACACTCTTTCGGTTTGGGACCGGGTCAACAAGACTCTGAACCTTTCCCCCCAGTGTCCCCATTAGCCCCGCTGGGCGGATTTCTCTGGTTCCCCCCGGGTGAGCAAATGGCCTTCTTTGGCCCTTGGGTGGAGGATGGCCACGCCAGTTGCGGGAAGCTCATGAGTAATGGCAAACTCCTTAGCTATGAGTCATTACAGGCCAGACAGGCTGGCTCGCAGATGTCTTTTTGGAGATATAGGCAACTCCACAATTTTTTTGAAACACATGGACACTCTATCAGGGATAGTGCCTCCCTTACACCTTTTGAACGCCTTTTTGTAGAAGATGACCCCCTTCCCCATCTGATCTCCGAAATGTACCGCCTGCTGGGCTCAGCCACTGTTGACCCCAAACTGGCATATGTACAGGGTTGGGAAAAAGACTTGCAACTCCAATTTTCCGAAACTCAGCTGACACACCTGTACCGGCTCACTCATTCCAGCTCGATGGAATCTAGAACTCAGGAAACAAACTATAAAGTTCTGACGCGCTGGTATAGGGTGCCGGCTGACTTGGCACATATTTATCCCTCCGTATCGGATCAATGTTGGCGAGCATGCGGCCACAGAGGCACACTTTTGCACATATGGTGGGATTGCCCCCGAATTCAGCCTTTTTGGGAAGACATTAGGTTCCAAATAAAAGAGGTTTTAGACCTAGACATTCCTCTTAACCCGGCGCACTTCCTCCTTCACGTACCTTAAATCCCAATCGGTAGCTATAAGAAAGGTGCATTACCGCATCTCCTTAACGCAGCTAGACGTATAATCCCCATCTATTGGAAACGCCCGCAAATTCCGACAAGGGAAGAATGGGTGGCTAAGGTGAACGACATTAGAGAAGCTGAACACTGAACGACTTGTAAAGATACCTTAGACCGCTTCAACATAGTGTGGGCACCCTGGGTGGCACATATTACTGACCATGGGGAGATATCCTCAAGTTTGGACTTAGCTATATTAGAATTAGCTGAACCATCCCTTAGATCTTGGTTAGAGGGGATGCCCTGATGCCCTGGGATGGGGGTGGCTCGGCCTCAGACCTGGCCCGCTCGATGCAGACCCGCAAGACTCTACCTAATTGACAGGTATGCTCCGATATCCCTCTCTCCCTCTCTTTCCTTCTCTTCTTCTATCACTGCTCTCTTTTTGTTCTCTCTCCTAGTCTCTACTCTCCGCAAATTTCTTTGTTATATGTGTAGCCGTATGGCGACATGGTTTATGATATTGATATTATTGCTAGTTTGCTCTACTTGGACCTACAGCTGTAGTGTTTAGCGACTGTTGGGAGGGCCCGCACGGACATGTGGGCGTCCCTGCCCCCTCCCGGTGCGGAATTCGCTCCGGGAAGTGTCGCGCGCTGAAGGAGGTGCGGGCAGAGGTTTGGCGGAGGCTTGTTTGGCCCCCCTTCGCTGGCGCCGGTGCCGGCGGGCGACAATATGGAGGGACTATACAGTCATGTATGATTATTGTGGGTCCATAGGGGCACTAATTTGCTTACCATGCACTACTGTAAAGTTTTCAAACTGTACAAGTGGATTTTTGTTTCATTCTCCATTTCTCTTGTTTGTTGTCTTGTACTTGTTTTTTCAAATAAATATAGATTTTGCAAAAAAAAAAGGACTTTTGTGAACCTTTTAGATAGCTATTTGAATGAATACAGCCTGACTGTCCCTGCTCCAAACAGCAACCTTTCCCTACACTGACAAAAAGCAGAATGCAAGATGGCCGCCAGATCAGGTCTATTTATAAGGTAGGGGGTATGTCCATGTGCTGAAATGTCTCAATTGGCTGTCCTGCATCACCTAATGGATGTGTCATAGGTCAAAGTTCTTAATCATGTAACATTGCGAACCGCCGCGAACATCGCCAGATGTCCGACGGTTTGGCGGACCAGGATCAACGAAAGTTTGCCGAGAAACAACCGCCTGGCGAACTGGCAGGCCATCTCTACTTACCATGGGTTTAAGTGTTTTAGCCAACCTACCACTAGTTCCCCCAATACTACCCACTGAAATACATTCCACACTGGCTATCTCTATGTCTGGACCCTCCCCACACCTCGTCCCCTAGTTTAAAAGCCCCTCTAACTTTTCATCCATTTTCACTCCCAGCAGATCTGCACCTTCCTCATTAGGCGCAGTCCGTCCCTTCCATAGAGCTGGTGACCAACTAAAGTCAAACCAAGTTCTTCAGGAACCCAAACCCTTCCTTTCTACACCAGCTCCTCAGCCACTGGTTTACTGCTCTAATCTCCCGCTGCCTTTCTGTTGTGGCTCAAGGTACCAAGGTTTTGAAAATACTACCTGTTCCTGTTCCTCAATTTAGCTCCTAAATCCCTAAAATTGTTTTTTAGGACACTCCATCTTCCTCTGATTTTGTCATTGGTGACCCTCCCAGTCAGGGCCGGCCTTAGGCCTTTAGGCGCCCTGTGCGAGAAAGCTTTACAGCGCCCCCTAGTGACCACGCCCTTTGGTAACCACGCCCCTTGGTAACCGCACCCCTCAGTAACCACACCCATTTCTCCAATACCAGCTCCATTTAAAGCCTTCCATTCCGTTAAGTTCCCAACAAAAAGATTACAAGCTATGATAAAAATACAACTTTTATTCACAAGGTATAATAACGCCACCTATACTGCAAATCACACTCTATAATAACGCCACATATACTGTATATCACATGCTATAATAACGCCACATATAAAGTAAATCACACGCTATAATAACGCCACATATAAAGTAAATCACATGGTATAATAACACTACCTGTAAATTGACTATCAAATATCAAACATACCGTAATTACAATAAAGTATTTTTTAACATTTGCATTTACAGTTCCTTTAAGAAACACCCTATTTAAAAAAGAAAATACAAAACAGACATTAGGCAGTACACTGCACTTATAAAAAAAGAATTTACTTACAGAAAAAAGTTTTTACATCTGCTGCCTGCTTCTGTGGATTTTTGCCCTCTTTTGTCTTCTCAGTGCGCATGGCATATGAGCTCCTCATAGCAAGGCAAGGACAGCCGCCATGCCATCTTTCCGGCAGAATCCGCCTGTGGCCTGCCAGGTGTACCTAGAGCATTTGGCACCCGGGGCGAATCCTATATCTGCCCCCCCCCCCGTAAAATGTAAAACCACCCCACTGTGTCCCCTGCATCCTTCTATATCTCTGTCACTACTGTGTACCCCCTCTTCACAACTGCACCAATGGACCTCTCTACATTACACAGCACCCTTCACCTCTGGACCCCTTTACATTACACAACACCTCTGGGCCCCTTTACATTACACAGCACCCTGCACCTCTGGGCCCCTTTACATTACACAGCACCCTGCACCTCTGGGCCCCTTTACATTACACAGCACCCTGCACCTCTGGGCCCCTTTACATTACACAGCACCCTGCACCTCTGGGCCCCTTTACATTACACAGCACCCTGCACCTCTGGGCCCCTTTACATTACACAGCACTCTGGACCCCATTACATTACACCACCCCCTGCACCTCTGGACCCCTTTTACATTACACAGCACCTCTGGGCCCCATTACATTACATAGCACCTCTGGATGGACCCCTTTACATTACACAGCACCTTACACCACTGGGCCCCTTACATTACACAGCACCCCACAGTTCTGGATCCCTTTACATTACACAGCACCCTGCACCTCTGGACCCCTTTACACTACACAGCACCTTGCACCACTGGGCCCCTTACATTACACAGCACTCTGCACCTCTGGGCCCCTTACATTACACAGCACCCTGCACCTCTGGGCCCCTTTACATTACACAGCACCCCGTTACATTACACAGCACCCTGCACCTCTGGGCCCCTTACATTACACAGCACCCTGCACCTCTGGGCCCCTTTACATTACACAGCACCCCGTTACATTACACAGCACCCTGCACCTCTGGACCCCTTTACACTACACAGCACCTTACACCACTGGGCCCCTTACATTACACAGCACCCTGCACCTCTGGGCCCCTTACATTACACAGCACCCTGCACCTCTGGGCCCCTTACATTACACAGCACCCCACAGCTATGGACCCCTTTACATTACACAGCACCCTGCACCACTGGACCCCTTTACATTACACAGCACCCCTTTACATTACACAGCCCCAGACACCTGTATGTAACACAGACACCCCCCCTAACAGTTCTGGACCCCCTGCATGTTACGCAGACCTCCGCACAGTGCATACCCCCTCCCCCTAAAATACAGATCTCTCCTTACAATACAGAACCCCCCCTACAATAGACCACCCCTACAGTGCAGACCCCCCTACAATAAAGAACCCCCCCACAATACAGAACCCCCCCTACAATAGACCACCCCTACAATGCAGACCCCCCTACAATAAAGACCCCTCTGGACCCCTTTACATTACACAGCACCCTGCACCTCTGGGCCCCTTTACATTACACAGCACCCTGCACCTCTGGGCCCCTTTACATTACACAGCACCCTGCACCTCTGGGCCCCTTTACATTACACAGCACCCTGCACCTCTGGGCCCCTTTACATTACACAGCACCTTGCACCTCTGGGCCCCTTTACATTATACAGCACCCTGCACCTCTGGACCCCATTACATTACACCACCCCCTGCACCTCTGGACCCCTTTTACATTACACAGCACCTCTAGGCCCCATTACATTACATAGCACCTCTGGATGGACCCCTTTACATTACACAGCACCTTACACCACTGGGCCCCTTACATTACACAGCACCCCACAGTTCTGGATCCCTTTACATTACACAGCACCCTGCACCTCTGGACCCCTTTACACTACACAGCACCTTGCACCTCTGGGCCCCTTTACATTACACAGCACCCCGTTACATTACACAGCACCCTGCACCTCTGGGCCCCTTTACATTACACAGCACCCTGCACCTCTGGGCCCCTTTACATTACACAGCACCTTGCACCTCTGGGCCCCTTTACATTATACAGCACCCTGCACCTCTGGACCCCATTACATTACACCACCCCCTGCACCTCTGGACCCCTTTTACATTACACAGCACCTCTGGGCCCCATTACATTACATAGCACCTCTGGATGGACCCCTTTACATTACACAGCACCTTACACCACTGGGCCCCTTACATTACACAGCACCCCACAGTTCTGGATCCCTTTACATTACACAGCACCCTGCACCTCTGGACCCCTTTACACTACACAGCACCTCTGGGCCCCTTTACATTACACAGCACCCCGTTACATTACACAGCACCCTGCACCTCTGGGCCCCTTTACATTACACAGCACCCTGCACCTCTGGGCCCCTTTACATTACACAGCACCTTGCACCTCTGGGCCCCTTTACATTCTACAGCACCCTGCACCTCTGGACCCCATTACATTACACCACCCCCTGCACCTCTGGACCCCTTTTACATTACACAGCACCTCTGGGCCCCATTACATAGCACCTCTGGATGGACCCCTTTACATTACACAGCACCTTACACCACTGGGCCCCTTACATTACACAGCACCCCACAGTTCTGGATCCCTTTACATTACACAGCACCCTGCACCTCTGGACCCCTTTACACTACACAGCACCTTGCACCACTGGGCCCCTTACATTACACAGCACCCTGCACCTCTGGGCCCCTTACATTACACAGCACCCTGCACCTCTGGGCCCCTTTACATTACACAGCACCCCGTTACATTACACAGCACCCTGCACCTCTGGGCCCCTTTACATTACACAGCACCACGTTACATTACACAGCACCCTGCACCTCTGGACCCCTTTACACTACACAGCAACTTACACCACTGGGCCCCTTACATTACACAGCACCCTGCACCTCTGGGCCCCTTACATTACACAGCACCCTGCACCTCTGGGCCCCTTACATTACACAGCACCCTGCACCTCTGGGCCCCTTACATTACACAGCACCCCACAGCTATGGACCCCTTTACATTACACAGCACCCTGCACCACTGAACCCCTTTACATTACACAGCACCCTGCACCCCTTTACATTACACAGCCCCAGACACCTGTATGTAACACAGACACCCCCCCTAACAGTTCTGGACCCCCTGCATGTTACACAGACCCCCGCACAGTGCATACCCCCTCCCCCTAAAATACAGATCTCTCCTTACAATACAGAACCCCCTCTACAATACAGAACTCCCCCCTACAATAGACCACCCCTACAGTGCAGACCCCCCTACAATAAAGAACCCCCCCACAATACAGAGGGGGGGGCTACAATAGACCACCCCTACAATGCAGACCCCCCTACAATAAATAACCCCCCCTCCCCACAATACAGAACACCCCCCTACAATAAAGAAACCCCCCCCCACAATACAGAAAACACCCCCCCCTACAATACAGATCAACCCCTAAAGTGCAGACCCCCCCCCATCAATAAAGAACCCCCCCACACACACACAATACAGAAAACACCCCCCCCCCTTACAATACAGATCAACCAATACAATAAAGAAACCCCCCCCCCTTAAAATACAGACGACCCCCCCCCCCCCTTCAGACCTGTAAAGCAAGCAAGCTCAAATAACCTGCTTGCCGCGTGCTGCACACACAGTACAGGCAAGGGGGAGGCAGCTTCACCACTCGGCTGCGTGACTGAGACAGTCACAGGCAGCCGAGACTCAGAGCCGCGGAGCTGCCTAAGGAGAAGGGGGATCACTGTCGCCAGGTCCCGGGTGTGCCGACGGCTCGCTGGGATGCGGCTTGCACGGCACCCCCCCTGCAAAGCCAGGCAACCGGCACCATGCCATGCCACCCGCCAAGGTCCTCTTCAGTCGCGGGGGGGGCGCCAGCGCCGGCCTGACACCCCCAGTGTGCGGCACGCCCCCCCGCCCACTACTTAATATACAGGCGAATTAAAAAATGTGCGGTCGCCAGGCGCCCATGTTGTTATGGCGCCTTGTGCGATCGCACTGTCCGCACACCGCAAAGGCCGGCCCTGCTCCCAGTAATCTGTCCACCAGATCCATGATGTGCCAAACCCGAGCACCCAGTAGAAAACATACAGTTCGGTCCTTCAGGTCCTTGTGACAGATTGCCCTCTCCTGTCCTTCTGAGAATTGTGTCCCCTACCACCAAAATCTTCCTTTCCTTCCCCTCGGCTTCCTCCCACTCTCACTGGAGGAGTTCTTCCCCTGGCAGCAAGGGGCGTCACTCTGCTCCAGTAGTGCTGGTCTCTGACTGGTTTCATCAATGTCAAGCAATGGGCTTACTTATTGGGATGTTCCAGCTCAGGATCGGCATCCCTGACACTTTCCTCTCTACCTTTCCTGACTGTCACCAATCCACTATTCTCTGGTGCCTGCCCCTCTATCTCTCCACCCACCTCTGTGCTGGCCCCTGCCAGCAACTGGTAGGTACATTCCTATCTCTCCTTTGGGATGTAGATTATTTTCAGTGTTGACAGTTGCTTCCCTAGATTCAGAACCTAGGCTTTCAAGGAAACAACGTGCTTACATTTTTCACAGCAGAATTTGCCCTTGATCAGATGATCAAGGATAGCATGAATGTTGCAAGTTGTACACTGAGTCGCATCTCCAACCCCGTCGGTCATCGTACCTACTAATTTATTGGGGATTGGGAATAATGCTCTGTCCAAATTACAAACTGACAGCACTTGTACACTCGGGTATTCACGCACCCAGGTACTCACAGCACGCGTGCACTCAGGTACTCACAGCACCGGTACACTCGGGTACTCAGAGAACTCATTCACTCTGGTACTTACAGCACCGGTGCACTTGGGTACTCACAGCACCCATGTACCCGGGTACTCACATCACCCGTCCACTCAGGTACTTACAGCACTCTACACAGGTACTCACAATACACAGATTATGGTGTCATTTTTGTTTTTTCATTTGTTTAATAAACCAATTACTTAATAAGGTGAATTTGTAGATATAGTGGTTTAGGTGAACTAAGAATTCAAACACATTTAGAGCAGAAGGTAGCTGTATCTATAGAAGGTTATTCTCATCACCAGTGCCGGCCCAAGACATGGTGCTGCCTGGGACCAAGAATGAAATTCTGCCCCCCCCCCCAAAAAAAAAATAATAATAACAATAACGCCCACCAAAAGGCCACCCACATTCATTGTTTTATATCATGATATAAAATATAATTTATCAGAAAAGCAGATTTACCATATGCAAAATTACATGACATACCATTACGTTCAAGTTCAAACCATGGCACAGTGGTGACAATTGATGGCACAGTGGCTGAGTTTGATGGCATGGCACAGTGGTGACAATTGATGGCACAGTGGTGACAATTGATGGCACAGTGGCTGCGTTTGATGGCATTGCACAGTGGTGACAATTGATGGCACAGTGGCTGCGTTTTATGGCATGGCACAGTGGTGACAATTGATGGCACAGTGGCTGCGTTTGATGACATGGCACAGTGGTGACAATTGATGGCACAGTGGCTGCGTTTGATGGCATGGCACAGTGGTGACAATTGATGGCACAGTGGCTGCGTTTGATGGTATGGCACAGTGACTGCGTTTGATGGCATGGCACAGTAGTGACAATTGATGACACAGTGGTGACAATTGATGGCACAGTGGCTGTGTTTGATGGCATGGCACAGTGGTGACAATTGATGGCACAGTGGCTGCGTTTGATGGCATGGCACAGTGGCTGCGTTTTATGGCATGGCACAGTGGTGACAATTGATAGCACAGTGGTGACAGTGGTGACAATTGATGGCACAGTGGTGACAATTGATGGCATGGCACCGTGGTGACAATTGATAGCACAGTGGCTGCGTTTGATGGCATGGCACAGTGGCTGCGTTTGATGGCATTGCACAGTGGTGACAATTGATGGCACAGTGGTGACAATTGATGGCACAGTGGTGACAATTGATGACACAGTGGCTGCGTTTGATGGCATGGCACAGTGGTGACAATTGATGGCACAGTGGCTGCGTTTGATGGCATGGCACAGTGGCTGTGTTTGATGGCACAGTGGCTGCGTTTGATGGCATGGCACAGTGGTGACAATTGATGGGCCCAGTGGCTGCATATGATGAGCACAGTGAGGCTGCAATAGTTTTTTTTTTTTTTCCGTTTGCGCCTCCCCCCAAAACATTTTGAGCACCAGTCGCCGGCCACTGGACAATCTAATGAATAATAGTTTGCAGACAGACAGGCAGTGCACAGCTGCCCAGGCCCTGGCCCAGCACATGCCACATTGCCACAGCTACTGAACTGTAAGTTTAGTTACCTTTTCTTTAGGAGTCAGTCATGATGCACAGTACCATCCATGTCATGGATGGTACTGTGCATCATGACTGACTCCTAAAGAAAAGGTAACTAAACTTACAGTTCAGTAGCTCAGCTGTGTGGCAATGTGGCATGTGCTGGGGCCTGGGCAGGGCAGCTCTTACTTATTGCTCATGGATTCCATGAGCAATAAGTAAGAGCTGCCCTGCCCAGGCCCCAGCACATGCCACATTGCCACACAGCTGAGCTACTGAACTGTAAGTTTAGTTACATTTTCTTTAAGGCCCCGTACACACGACCAAACATGTATGCTGAAACTGGTCCGCGGGCCAGTTTCAGCATACATGTTCGGTCGTGTGTAGGCGCGAGCGGGCCGAATTCCAGCAAACATTTGCCCGCCGGGCCTTTTCCCAACAGACAAATATTCCTGGACGTCTTTTAAAACCGTCCGCTGGAATCCTGCCCGCTCGGACATGTACGGTCGTCAGTACAGACCTACCGTACATGTCCGAGCGCCCGCCGTCCCTCGCATGCGTCGAATGACTTCGACGCATGCGTGGAAGCCTTTAAATGGCAGGCCCGCCCACGTCGCCGCGTCATTGCTGCGTCATCGTCGCGGCGACGACGTGGACACGCCCCGCGTATTGTTTACGCGCGGACTTCTGTACGATGGTTAGTACAACCATCGTACAGAAGCCCTCTGGCAGGCATGTACGGTGAAAACGGTCCGACGGACCGGTTTCATCGTACATGTTTGCTCGTGTGTACCGGGCCTAAGAGTCACTCACTGTCTTAGAGGCTGGCCGCTGGCTCACACTGTCAGTCAGACAGTCTGGTCGGTGGTCGGCGTCGTCCGGTCCACGTCCACAGCACAGTCAGGACTCGAGATGGACGATCCGACCAGGATGGATCATCCGATCATGGAGGAGGTGCAGTCGACTCGTGCGGAGCAATTTGGCGTGGAGGAGCAGGGCGCTGTGAATGCTGGGGCGATCGCAACCTCCTCGGCTTCTCCTCTGCTCCTCCTGATGTAATCACTCACTGGGTAAATCTGGTTGCTAGGCGCCGGTCGCCGCGGTCGGCACGGCTCTCTGCGGCGCTCGTATGTTAGTGAATGTGAGTGAGACTGTGTAACTTTCAAATTCTGTCGGCTGGATTGCTGCTCCCTTCAATATGCCGCCTGGTACCATGGGTACCATTGGGTCCCATGGTAGGGCCGGCTCTGGTAGGGCTGGCTCTGCTCATCACGTTAGTTGGCTATATTTGCTTGACTTGTTGATCATGCTTTTGGTTGTTTTTTTTTACCTTGTTTAGCTTCCCTGAATCATTTTTTAAAACGTCTTTCACGGGGTGGGTATTGCTGTCATCTGATAAATTGTGTGGAGGTTTGTAAGACATCTTGAAAGATCTAAACATACAGTTTAAAATAGAGTGGGAAAGTCAGGATTTAGGTGTTTGTTTTTGTTTTCAAAGAATTCTGATATTCTTCTCTGTTTTGACTTCTCTGGAATGTGTGGTTATTTGTTTATGGCCTGTTAGGTACTATTAAAAGAGGTGAAGACAGGGTAAATGTATAATGTAATGTATATTCTGTGTGGGCCAGAATCAGAGAGATCGGCGTATCTTTAGAGCGGCGTAGCACATCTGATATGCGCTACGCCGACGTAACATAGAGAGGCTCGTACTGTATTCACAAAGCACTTGCTCCCTTTCTTGCACCGGCGTAACGTAAAATGGCCGGGCGTAAGCCTGCCTAATTCAAAGTAGCAAGGCAGTGGGCGTGTATTATTATAATGAAGCGTGACCCCATGTAAATGCATGGCCGAACGAACGGCGCATGCGCGCGTATGCTCAGAATCACATAAAATTTACTCCCTAAGATACGCCGGCTCCATTCATACGACGTGAACGTAACCTACGCCCAGCCCCATTCACGTACGACTTACGTAAACGACGTAAAAAACAACGGCTGTTCCGACATCCATACCTTTGCATGGGCTGCGCCTCCTTTTTGGTGGAATAACTATACGCCGGACGTACCCCTTACGTAAACGGCGTAGCTTACTGCGACGGGCGTACGTATGTTCGTGAATCGGCGTATCTTGCTCATTTACATATTCGACGTGTAAATCAACGGAAGCGCCCCTAGCAGCCAGCGTAAATATGCACCCAAGATATGAAGGCATAGGAGACTTACGTCGGTCGTATCTTGGCAAAATTCAGGCGTATCTCATTTAAAGAATCAGCGCATAGATACGATGGCGCACATTTGGACTTACGACGGCGTATCAGTAGATACGTCGGCGTAAGTTTTTATGAATCCGGCCCTGTGTGTCTAAAGTCTTTAAGGTATTGGAATTAGTTACATGAGTTGCAGAGGGGTAGAACGTGAGTTTTGAACTGTTCATTCTGCAGGACAGATATTGAGTATACATGGATTATTGCTTTGTGGGTATGTAAAGTGTGAGTTTGTTTCTGATTGAGTTAAGGTAATATTTAATTCTGAATCCCTGGTTCTGGGCCTGTTGGTTTGTAATTTGATTTGTAAGGGAAGTGCTGAAAAGTGGGGGAAGTCTTGTCTTGTGTTCGGTCTATTACTTTTTTTAATGTGGTTTGTTTTTGTTTAGTAGGTTCAGTTAGAAAGATTTCCAAAGCCTTTAAAGCCTTTAAAATACATACATTCCTATGTAGGGGTTGGTAAGCCCTGATTACTTTTTTTTTTTTTATTCTTTATTTTATCTTTTTCGTTCTCAATAGCTTCATCTACAGATAAGTATAGCTTACATAGCCTTATACACAATTTAACACTTTCATAAACATTTTCTCGTTAATCATTGTTCCTCTTATCGAAAACTCCGAAATCCCCTTTCATGTCCAATATATGTAGCTATACCGTTATATTCTCCCTTTTCCCCGAAACCACCCTTACTTCTAATACCCTACCCTCACCAACCCCCACCTGCACCCTCCAAAAAAAAAAAAAATAATTCCTTAGTGTCCCTCTCTCCCCTCCCCCCCACCTCAAAGGTCCCGTCTATACTTCTCCTCTTGCTCTCTTATTCCCATAGTCAGATTCTCCATCTGCTGAATTTCTGTTATTCTACCTAGCCATTGTTGTCTAGTCGGCGTAGACGTGCTTTTCCACAAAATTGGAATGCTTGCCCTTGCTGCCGTCAACAGATGTCTAAGCAGGGAGTTTTTAAACTTTACCATGGAAACTGGGAAGTCATATAGTAGATAGGTAGCTGGGTTGTCTCCTAGATCCACCTCTATAATTTATTTTACCGTGTCCGGGACCATTGTCCAAAATTTTTTCAATTTTGAACATTCCCAGAATACATGTATCATAGTGCCCTCCTCTTCTCCACACCGCCAGCACTGGTCTGATACTTCTGGAAATATCCTTTTTAATGAAACAGGCATTTTATACCATCTGGTTAAGATATTATAACCCCCCTCCTGATATCTGGTAGCTAAGGTGGCCTTATGTGTAAAATTAAAGATTTTTGTTTTCTGAATCTCTGAAAATGTAGTCCCCAACTCTCTTTCCCATGCTTGTATGAATGGTAATTCTTTCGGGGCTTCCGACTCTACCAACAGGCTATACATTGAAGACAGACCATGTCTCAGCGATTCTCCCTTCAGGCATATTTCCTCAAACCCTGAAAGATCTCTAGTCGTTCTACCTTGTGATTTCATTGCTCTAATAGCTCCTATTGTGGGATGTTTTTTCACCCCTAGTGAAATATCTGCCTCTTGGATACACGCCATTCCCTCCAAGGGAATGTTCGTGATTTTTTGCTCCATGAGAATCCATGGTTTTACCTTCTGATGGGCACACCACTCTACCACCCTTGCCATGTGAGAGGCATCATAATATCCCATTGGGTCTGGAAGTCCCACTACTCCCCTTTCCTTTGGTAACGTCAAGATATCTCGCCATATTCTCGCTGGTTTTCCTGCCCAAATAAACTTGACAAATCTGGTTCTTAGGTCCCTCAAGAACCCTAAGGGAATCTTTACAGGTAGGGTCTGGAATAGATAAAGTAGTCTTGGCATTATATTCATTTTTATAATATTGATTCTCCCAAACCATGTAAAGATTTCCTTATCCCACCGTTGGAAATCTGCCTTGATCTGTCTTACCAGGGGTGCAAAATTTAACTCATAGGTTCTATTTAAGTTTTTCGGTATCTTTGTTCCCAAATAAAGTATATGGGAATCTGTCCACTTAAAGGGAAAGTTTGCCGCTAGTTGCTGCTGCATCTGCCTGTTCACTTCCACCCCCATCGCCTCTGATTTGCTATAGTTCACCTTGAAGTTGGACAGGTCTCCATATTCCCTTATCTTCTTCAACAGAGATGGTAGGGATAATTCTGGGGACGTTATCGAAAACAAAAGATCGTCTGCACATGCGGCGACTTTATACTAATACTAATCTCCTTTAACCCGGAGACCTCCTATGTCCATATTTGCCCGTATAGTTCTCAAAAACGGTTCAAGGGTGAGGATAAAGATAATCGGAGAAAGTGGGTATCCTTGCCTTGTTTCGTTCCGTATTGGGATGGGATCGGACATTGCATTGTTTACCTCTACCCTTGCCGTTGGGCAGGAATAAAGGCTTGCGATCCAGTTTTGCATCCCTCTCCCCAGCCCTATGTGTAGTAGTGTAGCTCTCAAAAATCCCCAGTCCACCCTATCAAAAGCTTTCTCTGCATCAGTTGATATTAATACGAATGGGTTTTGATAGAGTTGGGACATATAGATGGTACTTAGCACTCTTTGTGTGTTCTCCCTCCCCTCCCGACCATGGGTAAATCCTACCTGGTCTGGGTGTATTAGGGGGGGTATATAGGTCACTAATCTGTTGGCGATTATTTTTGAAAATATCTTCAGATCTACGTTCAATAGGGATATTGGTCGGTAGCTAGGGCATGTTGTGGGATCTTTCCCTTCCTTGGGGATGACTGCTATGTGCGCCCCCAATGTTTCTCTAAGCATCGGTTGCCCCTCTTTTAATGAGTTAAAGGCAGCTAGAAATTTTTCATAGAAAGTTTTGTAGTACAGTAATGTATATCAATCTGGACCCGGGGATTTGCCCGATTTCATTTCTTTAATTGCTTCTAAAAGTTCCTCTGATGTAATCGGCCCCTCTTTACTAGCAGTAATTTCTTCCGGAATTTTGGGCATTCCTGACTCCTTTAAATATTTTTTTACTCTATCTTCTCTTCTCTGACTCTTCACTGATGTGGATTGACTTTCCAGTTGATACAGGCCACTATAATATTCTCTAAAAGCTTTCGCTATTAGCTGTGATGAGCTAACTAGATTATCTCCTTGGGCCAGATTCACGAAGCAGATACGACGGTGTATCTCAGATACACCATCGTATCTCAGCTTTTTTCAGGTCCTATCTATGCGCCTGATTCATAGAACCAGTTACGCATAGATAGGGCTGAGATCCGACAGTGTTACACTGTGTTACACTGTCGGATCTTTTTTTTGAATTAAAAATGGCGCCGGGGGCGTTCCCGCTGATTTACACTGAATAATATGTAAATCAGCGAGATACGCGAAATTCACGACCGTACGCGGACCCGACGCAGTGTTCTTACGTCGTTTCCGTAGCGCGGTACCCGTCGTATACTTACCCCTGCTAAAAGCAGGGGTAAGTATTGTTAAGTATAGCCGTCGTTCCCGCGTCGAGTTTGAAATTTCCTACGTCGTTTGCGTACGCCGATTCACGAACACGCGCGTCGCAAGTCTAGCTCCCGTCGCAACCACTGACGTCCTATTGACGTCAGTGGGAGCAATGCACGCCGGGAAATTCCCCGGACGACGCATGCGTATTTAAATCGGCGCGGGAGCGCGCCTGATTTAAATATGACACTCCCCTAGCCGCGGAATTTGAATTCCGCTGGGGGATTTAGGATCCGCCGTCGCAAGTTTGGAGGTAAGTGGTTTGTGAATTAGCCACTTGCCTCCTAAACTTGCGGGAGCGGATCTTAATTCACGTAGAACGAGCGGATCTATAGATCCGCTGCGCTACGTGAATCTGGCCCCTTGAGTTTTTATTTTTTCAATATGATTTTTAGCTCTCGTCTCTCTCAACGCGTTTGCCAACATCCTGCTTGGCTTGTTCCCGTATTCATAATATGCCCTCCGGCATCTACTTAATTTAGCTTTCGCCTTATCCACAAGTATCTATCAAATTTTTTTAACCAGAAAATTCAAGTTTATTCCTAGCCAGGAATAGTGATTCACATATAAAGATAGTCTGATATTTGTCTACCTCCACATTTGGTAGCAATCCAAGAAGACATAATTTCGGGTCCATGCCCACCGGGGATCCCATGTTGTCATGAAGGAATTGTGTCACCTGTAACCAGTAGGCCTGTACGTCTGGGCAGTGCCACAACAAATGATAAAACAAGCCCGCAGCTGCGGCACACATGGGGCACGCAGGGTTTCCTGTGGGCTGGAACTTTGCCATTCTCATAGGTGTTAAATATGCGCGGTGAATTATATACAACTGTGTTAGTCTATCTGAGAGTTTGAGGGATGACGTCTTGACTCCCTCTAAAATTTCTCCCCAGTCAGTGTCTTCTATTATAAGTATCAAATTTAGTTTATCTCGGAGGGACGTTAGTCTCTCTTCAATATGTGCTTTTTGCGATTTCTTATGTTCATTTTCCAATATTCGGATCTCCCCAAGCAGGCGGTCCAACTTTGCGTTGAGAGACCTCTTTCGATGAGCTCCTAGTGAAATGAGGATTCCTCTCAAATAGCACTTGTGTGCCCCCCATTTACATAGCGGCGATGTTTCGTCATCTTCATTCATTACAAAAAACGTTTCTATTTCCTGATTTATCTTGCTCCCATATTCTGGATCTTTAATTAATGTTTCATTGATCCTCCAATTCCACTCCCTGGGGCCTGCTACCCCCCAATCAATGTAGCAATTAACTGAGGCATGGTCTGAGATTGTAAATGAGCCAATTGAAGTTTCTCTTAAGTTTAACAGTATATAACAGTCAATTCTTGTATATGTTTTGTGTTTTGATGAGTAGAAACTATAATCTCTCTCATGGACATGTAAGGTCCTCCAACTGTCTATTAACTATTACATTTTCCTTGCTTTTCTCAATTTTATGTTAGATATATTATAGGACCCCTTGGAGGAGTTCAGTCTACCATGTTCAAGTCCCCTCCTAGAATCAGAATCCCCTCTTTATTTTGAATGTCCCCTTTACCATGAGGAAGCGTCCTTCCTCATCAGTCACTACCTTAGATTCCTTCCATATTATCCTTTTAGCCAACAAAATTGCTAATCCATTGGCTTTTGAGGTCTGGGATGCCCCCATATACACTACAGGGAATCTTTGACTCTTCATCTTTGGGATCTTATCTTTTCTAAAATGTGTTTCTTGCAAAAAGACAATTTGTGATTTTAATCTCCCTAGTTCCGTTACTATTTTAGATCTTTTTTCTGGGATGTTTAACCCTTTCACATTGTAAGTAGTAATTTTTTATTCTGTTCATCCTGACTACTTTTCCCCGCCCCCATCGTATTCTTTTCTAGGGCCTCCTGTATCCGTAGCAACCTCGGGACACTGAGAGGTGGAGAGAGAGAGAGATAGACATCTACACTTCAAAAAAAAAAAAAAAAAAAAAAGATTTTCTAGTCCTCCATCCAAGTGTCCAAGTATTCCTTACGTCTCACCACCATGGCGCCCTCTAACCTAGTGCTGCCCCACGGTTGGTGAGATATATCCAAAAAAAAAAAAAACCCTGAGCGTCTCAGACTTTCCTCCAATAGGAGGAGAGGCGCTCTAGTGGGGGAAAGTATAAGAGCACCGCGGAGAGTCCCGCCTTCTGCCCATCTGGGTGCCCCCTGTCAATATTTGTTAGAACTATTTCCCCCCCTCAAGTCTCCCCCTCCTCCCCCCCAAAAGGGGCGGGGGAAGAGGAGGGGGAGAGCCGGCTTCCCCCCGGCCCCAACACATCTGGAGACAGATCCATTACCTCGGTAATATCCACAGAGATATAATAGAACAATAAACAATAAACAATCATCAAGAGGGAACCCCCCCACTAAAAGTAATAAGAACCAACCAAACAGGCCTTCAAACGGAGGGCCCCAGGGATCTTCCCTTATCTTAAAACATTACTGTCTTCTTTAATAGTCTTACATTCCTTCCTACATCTATTAAGTGGTTACATATTATTCCTCTCTCTTTCCCATTGTTGTCTCCCTCCCCAATCTAATCTTATTTTAGTCTGCTGTAGTCCCTCCCCCCTCGGTACCTCTATTATTCAGCGTCTGAGTCTTTCAACCCTTTCAACCCTTGCTTCATTTCCCTAGGTCCCCCTCTTCCCTGCTCACTTTCTTTTACCCTCCCCCTTCCCATTATCTTCACCAAAATATAAACAAAGTATAAACAAAAACAAAGACAAAAAAAAAAAGTGATATTGTGAAAAATGTGAAAAAAATTGAAAAAAAAGGGGGGCCCTGCAGTGCCCTCTTAGCGGTCACTGGTGTTGTGTATTTTGAATAGGAAATCAAGTGTTATGTGTGTTATATATAACCCTATTATCTATTGTTAAAGTGGATATATGTGTATATTATTTACCGTATATGTTAACTACCTATGTGAGATACGGTGACTCTGCTGTGTGTCACTGTGTTAGTGTGGAGTAAGAGGTGTGTCATTATTTTGTTCCCTAGTGTAAAAAAAAAAAAAAAATACCCCACCCCCTAAAAACCCCATCCCTCACTGACTCAAAAAAAAAAAAACCTCCCTTGCCCCCCCGCCCCACTTAACCCCCACCTCATCCCCTCCCCCCCTAACCCCCCTCCCCCCAAGGATTAGGGAAGTGTGCATCCATCTTGGGTATCTTATACAGCTAAATATTTTACTTTATACTGTCCTATATTTCAGTCCAGCTGGGCACATAAAAAAAATAAATGACTACTGCCATATATTCCGTGCCCAGGCCCACACATTTATATTTTAGGAGAGGCAAAGATAATCGCTGGGTGCCAAAAAATATATAAAAATAAGGAAGGGGAAAAAAAAGACAACAAGAGAGAAAGAGGTCATCAAGGACCCCAGAAAAAAATTGTTTTGAGAGTCAGTATAGGGATACTTGTCCCTTCCCTATAGGTCTCCTGTATATTTAAGTTTCTAGGTTCTATTTTTCTTTTAATCTCTTCCATCGGGGGGGGGCCCTGTGAGATTGTTCTATGTAGTTCTGTACAGGATAATGTCCATCCACTATAGCTCTGTTCTCTGTCCATCCGTCGTTTTACGACATCTGTTCACTTAGGGGCTCTCTTCATTGCTCGCGGTAGTTCCATCCAATTGGGAACCTCTATTGGCTCTGAGTCAAAAATTCTAAAAATGTTGGGAGCTGCGAGGGATCACTCAGATGATAACTCCTTCCTTTCCTTTTCACAATTAGGGCCAATGGGAACCCCCACCGATAGGTGGCCCCCTTATTACGTATATAGTCCAGCAAAGGTTTTAACACACACCTTCTGGATTTCGTTTGCCAGCACAGATCTGGGAATATCTGTATATCGGTGCCCTCCCAGGCCCCTGCTGACCCCTCTTTCCATGCTGCTCTAAGTATCTCCTCCTTTATTCTGTAAAAGTGTACCCTACATAACACATCTCGAGGGTTGATCTGGTCCTGGTGCCGTATTGTAGGGACTTTATGCACTCTGTCCAGTTCAAGCGGTGTATCTGGAGGGTTCTTTAAGGCCGGGTACTCACGAACAAACATGTACGGTGAAAGCGGTCCGTTGGACCGTTTTCACCGTACATGTCTGCCAGAGGGCTTCTGTACGATGGTTGTACACACCATCGTACAGAAGTCCGCGCGTAAACAATACGCGGGGCGTGTCCGCGTCGTCGCCGCGACGATGACGCGGCGATGACGCGGAGACGTGGGCGGGCCTGCCATTTAAAGGCTTCCACGCATGCGTCGAAGTCATTCGACGCATGCGTGACGGCGGGCGCCTGGACATGTACGGTAGGTCTGTACTGACGACCGTACATGTCCGAGCGGGCAGGATTCCAGCGGACGGTTTTAAAACACGTCCACGGGCAAATGTTTGCTGGAATTCGGCCCGCTCGCACCTACACACGACCAAACATGTATGCTGAAACTGGCCCGCGGACCAGTTTCAGCATACATGTTTGGTCGTGTGTACGGGGCCTTAGACTTTGTTCAAAATGGTGATGACCGCTTCTCTTAGTGCCGATCCCTCCAGGTTCTCTGGTACCCCCTTAATACGTAGATTGTTCCTTCTGCTCCTATTGTCAGCCTCTTCTGCATGTAATTGCAGCCTGACCATATGTTGCTGCTGACACACTAATTTTTCCTCTAATACTACCAGTCTGGCGTCCGTGGTACTTTGTTGTTTCTCCAGACCACACACCTTTTGTTTGACCACCACCCCTTTTGTACACACTTCTTCAATCTTCATTATGCCTGTTATAGTCGTTACTATTTCATGAATATCTTCTTTGGTCGGGAGAGCCTGAATGAGCTTACTGAGTTGCCTGATATCTGGAGAAGCTTCTTGCTCACCTCTCCATGCATCTTGTGTGTTATGTGTGTTATATGGGCCTTGTTCTTCTGGCCCAGGACAGACCTCTCGGGGCTTAGGCATCTCTCTACCCTGGTCAGAACTCTTTGGCCCGGATTCACGTAGAACCACGTATCTTTGTGCAGGCGTAACGTATCCTATTTACGTTACGCCTCCGCAACTTTGACAGGCAAGTGCCGTATTCTCAAACCAAAGTTGCGGCGGCGTAGCGTAAATAGGCTGGCGTAAGCCCGCCTAATTCAAATGTGGTAGATGTGGGCGTGTGTTATGTAAATTTTATGTGACCCTGCGTAAATGACGCTTTTTACAAACGGCGCATGCGCCGTCCGTAAAAGTATCCCAGTGCGCATGCTCCAAATGAACCCGCAAGAAGCCAATGCTTTCGACGTGAACGTAAATGATGCCCAGCCCTATTCGCGAATGACTTACGCAAACAACGTAAAATTTTCTAAATTTTACGCGGGTGAACGATTTCCATATTTAACCTTAACCACCTCATGTACGCCTCATATAGCAGGGGTAACTTTACGCCAGGAAAAGCCTAACGTAAACGGTGTATCTGTACTGCGTCGGCCGGGCGTACGTTCGTGAATTCGCGTATCTAGCTGATTTACATATTTCTAGGCGTAAATCAGCGTACTAGCCCCTAGCGGCCAGCGTAAATATGCAGTTAAGTTTCGACGGCGTAAGAGACTTACGCCAGTTGGATCTAATACAAATCTATGCGTAACTGATTCTAAGAATCAGGTGCATAGATACAACGGCTCGGACTCAGAGTTACGACGGCATATCTGGAGATACGCCGGCGTAACTCGTACGAGAATCCGGGCCTTTGTCTCCATATCTGGTGCAGTTAATAAGGTTAATGTCCCCACTGGCGCCTGTGAGGGGCCACCAAGTGGTTGTGGTGCTCCTAATGATGAATTAAGGGTTAACAGTACCTTTTTCGAGGGTTGTAGAGCAGTTCCCAGCTGTTCATGAACCTCCACCTCCACCGGCATCACTATCAGTTCTGTTACCGGGGCTTGCGTTGGTCCCTCCGTCCACTCCCCTTCCTTTATTGGTGTTGGTATCTCTTTTACCGTCACACCTGGTGCCACAGATGGCTGTGTTGCTCCACGCCCCAAACCTCCAGGCTGCTTTGTTCTCTCCTCCACAGTTTTTACTATGAGTGTAGTAGGTGTAACCACTGCAGCTGGCGAGGAGTTCTCTATGAGTGGTTCCCTCCTTGTCTCTCTGGGCTCAGCCTGAAGTGCCTGGAGTTCGCCCCTTCTCACGTCATGTATCGGGTGATATATGCGTGGCTGGGCGCTCCCCCGGTACTTCTTCCGGCGCTCCGTCCTCGCCGAGACATCTGCTATAGCGCGCGCCCCAGCTCACGGGGGGGGGTTCACACTCTGCCGCTCTCCTGAACAAGCACACCTCGGGCTCCGCTAGACTCTCCTAGCAAGCGCGCTTACTCCGCCATGCTCCCGACACTTCCCCCGGAAAAAAAACCTGATTACCTTTCCTGAGGTGCAAGCAGGAAAGTTTTTATATTTAAAAATTGAAGTAGTTGCACACTAATATGGTATAAATGAAAAATAATAAACCTTATATTACTGCGGCTGTCACTAATGTGCTGCCAAAGGTAAACAGTAAATAAGATAAGAGTGTGACAGCACTGTAAAGGTATGAATAGTTAACAATTGTGCTATGAACCAATAATGTGCAATATTATAATGAAAAAGTCCAATGAACATATAAACAAATTCTTCCACTGGTGTACAAGAGCTTGTGTGATGTTTCTTCAAACAACCTCCTTATGCAGAGTGCTCCCACCACCACATGCAATGCTCGCTCACCTCCTTTATATGACCCTGCAGGGGGTCAAACACGCCTTGAACCCTGTGCAAACACTCCCTCCTATGGAGGACTCAGGGAATAAAATGACTCAGGGAATAAAAAGCAATCTATGACTGGTATGCGTTCCTTCCACTGTGCTGCTTCAAACTTTAATCCACATTTGTTACTGGTATATTCAGATATACATGAGGGATTAAAAATTAACCTCTCCACCCCAGCTAGCAATAAAGTCACATTTATTTAAAAATGTAAAAGCATTGAAAATTATATCGGAACAGTCTCACTCAGTTGCAATAGTAGTCCAATAGAGGCTCCACCTCTACTAGTTTCACCACCTGCCATGAGGCTTCATCTGGAAGAATGAGCCAAGCGGCTGTGGCGGGATCGATTTATAGTATACAATGTGAAAATGGCCAATTACCTTGTGTGTGTACAGCTGCAGCATTCCCAGGGTGCCTGCACATGCGCAGTAGGTAAATCAAGTGTTAGCACGACTCAATGTAAATAAACGTTGTGCTATTATGACGCGGAGACCCTGTGGAGGGCCCCTCTCCTTCGGATGACTCTCTCCCTCTTTCTCTGTGACCAATTAATATGTCATGTCCTAAATGTGTATGTGGATTAATGTTTGGTATCTATGAGGGTGGCTGGGGTTTGTTAAAAATAAAGGAATCAGGATATAGTCAGGAATTATTAGGACGCCACCCTCTGCTTCTGTAACGATACGCCAAATTGGGTTTAGATCTATGGATCGCAACTGCAGAGACTTCTCAGGTTCGAACCCAGGTTTCACTCTTAACTATGTTGAGAGTTAGGGTTCTATCATCACAGCCTCATAAAGGTTTATGGCGCTTATTCCGGCATAGGCGACATTAAAGTAAATCTTGGTAATAAAGACATGAATGAGGTAAAGGAGGTTAGAATAGTTGCAGTACCAGGACTGCACACTAAGGGTCTCTCTGACCTGGGAGAGTGAGTTCAGTGGTATTTGTATAGTTTAGACTGATATGGGGTCCTTATGGACTGATTAGTCTGAGCATAATAGTTCATTGGTCGGTAGACAGTACTTGGCTGACAAGAATGAATTCAAGTACTAACTGACACCATTGGCAGAGCTCAATGGGATGTGAATTACTGAGGAGGGGTTAGGTGTATCTCAGTATAAATAGCATGTAAGGCAGTGAATAGGAATGAGATGCAATCCTCAATAGTTAGTCACTGTAGTAGAGATTAATAGCATGAAAGGTATTGAGTAGGCATGAGATGCAGTCCACAATGGTTAGATACTTTAGTAGAGATTAGTAGCATGTAAGGTATTGAGTAGGCATGAGATGCAATCCACCTTACTTAATTATACTAGCAGTGCACAGTTACATGAGAGGAAACGATCAGGCATAAGGAGAGCTCCATAATACTAGCAGTGAACACAGGCATGAGAGCAATGGATCAAGCTTGGGGAGCGGTGCATAATAATTGGTATCATTAGCAGTAAAGACAGACATGAGAGCTGTAGATCATCCTTTGGGTGAGCTCCATAATACTTGGTAACATTAGCAGTGAACACAGGCATAAGAGCAAAGGATCAGGCATGGAGAGCGCTGCTTAATACTTGGTATGATTAGCAGAGTACTTGCGGTTATAGGTTGCTGGAAACGGATGGACGTCCTGCAGGTCCAGTACAGGGAGATATTTGTTCCGAGCAGGTGGATGTGGGACCCCAGCTGACAGTGGCGTCCTGACAGAATAGAGGAACGCCATACTGTCAGTGCTGGGGGTTTAAATAGGCCTCGCAAGAGCGCATCAGGAAGTACCGCTAGGTGGCGCACTTCCGCAACCAGCGTGGAGCGCACGGCTGCAGAGGAAGTGAGAGGATATTCAGAGAGATGGATGGCAGCTGTGAGGGAAAGAACCTGCTGTGGTTGTACTTAGTGCAAAGTTATTAGTGTGGCGTTACATAGCCCCCTCCTCAAGGGAGCACCTCCGGGGCTCTGACGGCTAGATGGGCGATTAGGGTACCTGCGATGGAATTCCTTGATTAAACGAGGAGCATGAACATGTGAGGCGTCTTCCCAAGAGTCATCCAGAGGTCCATAGCCTTTCCAGCATATTAAATATTGTAGATTAGATCCACGTTTTCTGGAATCCAAGATTTTCTCTACTATGTATTCAATCTCGCCCACTACTTCAACCGGAGAAGGAGGCCGTGGGACTCTGTTAGGGAACAGATTAGGTTTGAAGGGTTTGATGAGGGAGACATGGAATGAGGGGTGTATCTTCCAATCCGGGGGTAACCGGAGTTTTACAGCATTGCTGTTAATTATTTGTAGAATTGGAAAAGGGCCGACAAACTGGCGGCCAAGCTTTTTGGAAGGGACCTTCAGGCGTAGGTTACGGGTGGATAACCAGACTAGATCTCCCACTTTTTTTTTATAATCAGATACTTTTTTTATTAAGTTTTTGACATACAAAGCATACTTGGTAGAAAAAATGCATTATTCTTTAAAATACAATTCAAAATATTACATGTTATATTGCACTACAGGTTTCACGTATATTCAAAAACACATACATAACCGTTCAGCACCTCTATATTCTTCAGCACTATTGGGTAAATTATGTCTCAAAACCTCAAGTGTAGCCTTCATACGCATTTTCTATTCCTCCCCTTTTTCCCTTCTTTTTCTCTACCTTCCTTCCACTATCCTTCAAGCCTATTTTGTTGTTCTACGCCGGTCTAATGGCCGCTGCAGTTCTATCTTCAGGGGTTCTGCTTTGCATCAACCGCAGTGGTGCCAGCCCTGGAGTATTCAGCCAGGGATCCCATATTTTCTCAAACTTCCCCAGATTACCCCTATGTTTATACGTAAGTTGTTCCCTAGCCAGGGAATCCTTTACCGACATTATCCACTCTGTGTGTGTGGGGGCCATTACAGACAACCATTTCCTAGCAATAAGTTTCCTAGCCAAGAACAGGGACCTCAGGATAGCAATAAGGGTATCTGGCCTATACATTTCTTCATCCAGCCACCCCAACAAACAAATCCTAGGGTCCATAGAAAGTTGAAGGTTCCATACGCTATTAACAGCGTCCACCACTGCCCCCAAGTAGCGCTGCAGCTTCGGACATCTCCAGAGCATATGAACAAGGGTCCCGTTGTCCACTAGACATCGGGGGAAAAATGGGTCCTCCCTTCTACACCATTTATACAGCTTTTCAGGTGTACGATATGTATGAATAATAAAAAGCTGAGTTAGCTGCTGAGTTGATGATAATGTTATCTTGGGGACATTACCTAGTATTGTATTCCATTCATCGTCAGTAATACATCCTATGTCGTCCCCCCAGTCAGCTCTACATTTCATCGTCATCGCCGTAGAAACCTGTCCAAGAAGCGCACTATACAGAGACGAAATTTGTCCTTTCCTAGAGGGCGCCATAGTTAACTTCATAAGCATTATTGGCCTAGTAAACTCCCATGTAGATGTTGTGGCCTGCACAAAAATAGCATGTCGCAGTTGTAAGTATTGAAAAAAAAGTTTTTGGGTAGATCAAATTCCTCACGTAGGGACTGAAAGTCCCTAAGCACCCCTCCATCATATAGTTTTGAAATGTATTTTACTCCCCATTTCTCCCAATAAATGAAATTTTGTAATTTATAAAGTTCTGGATAGTTACTATTCCTCCATATACGTGACCAGCTAGTATATCCCGTATATTGCAGGTGTTGTTTAGTTTTGTTCCAAATCTTATCTATAAGTATAAGTGTGGGGTACTGGTCCATAGCCCCCAGTTCCCCCGCCTCTATACATTCCACCAGGTTGTCTCCGGTTACCTGGGCTCTCACCATATTTCTGGTGGGGTCCAAGGATCCCGGGTACAACCATCCTGCCAAATGTTGTAACTTTGCCGCGATAAAATAAAAAAATGGGTTTGGTACTGCTAGGCCTCCCAAGTCCCTCCTCTCCTGTAAGGTTTCTAATTTAATTTTTGGAATCAGTTTCCTCCATATTAATGCTCGATATATATAGTGTTACATTTCTTAAACACTTGGACGGGAATCCATATAGGGGCATTATGGAGCACGTAGAGTAACTGAGGGTTCCAGATCATTTTGATCAAGTTGCAGCGCCCGACAACGGACAGCGGCAGCTTGATCCAGCTTGTTGTTTTTTCCTGAAATTTTTTAAGAATGGGTTCCACATTCAGTTTGATATATTGATCTAAATTAGGGTGAACCATAATACCTAAATATTTAAATGTATCCACAATTTTAATCTGGTCAGCAATCTGCGGTAAAGGTCCCAAGAGCGGGTCTAAAACCGGAGAAGGTTCCAAAAGTATGAACCAATTCCATCAGATGGATCAGGGATGTAGACGTGTCACCTAGAAACAGCAGCGCATCATCTGCATATAATGCCAATTTATCCTCTAGTTCTCCTCCCAGTTGATGGTGGCTTCACATGTGGTCTCTCTGACCAGAAGTGCATTCTTTGATCAAAAGTGTTAAAAACCAGGAGTTTGCTATCATCTGCTTCTGCTTGCAGATTTTTTTCCCCTCTTTTTCTCTGACACTTTTTAAACAGCTTTTAAACAGCTTTTTTTCTTTTTCCTTTCTGCTAATTAAGGGGAGGGTTTAATTGTTCACAGGTGTGTGTTTGTTCACAGGTCTTCACAGGTGAGTATAAAGTGGCTGTACAAGCTCCCAGAGGAGCTGGCTCCCAGTTGATGGTGGCTTCACATGTGGACTCTCTGACCAGAAGTGCATTCTTTGATCAAAAGTGCCTGAGTTAAAAACCAGGAGCTTGAGGGGGCGTGGCCTGCTGCGGACTCGGATGGAAGCTTGAGTCCTTAGCTCCGCTCCGCTGCTTGGATCCGTAGCAACTCGCGGCAACTAACCGACCCGCACTTCGCCCGCACGAGCAGAGAGACAGCTCAGGACCTCCCCGGGCATGCCCCAGAAGCGGTATAAACCGCCAGCTCCCCGCCGTCTGACGGATTATTTCTCGAGCGCGGCCATGCAAAAAAATCAAGATGGCGCCGAGGCCGGGAACAGGAGAAGCACTCCGCCCCGCTCCAGCAATGAGACGCATAGCATCTCCACGGTGGATCCCCGCGCTTTCCCTCCCGGAGAGGATCTGAGGGAGGACATGGACACCATGCCTTTACCCAACAACCCTCCCTTACTGCACACCGCAGAAAGAGGTAAGAGACTGGCATCATCCCCTGCGCTCTCCCCCATCAAGGAACCCCTGCCTAAGAGGCAGCTATGGGCTAATGCCCCTAATGCTGTGTCAGACACTGACATCGTTCCAGCTTTAGCGTCCATCCCTGTGTCAGACAATCCTGTATCGGAAGCTATGTTGAAATCAATGCTGTTAACCTTGCAAAAAGATCTACATAGGGATTTGCAATTATCTATGTCTCAGTTGCATGACAGGGTGGATTGCCTAGAAGAAAGAGCTGATGCATTGGAAGATACTATGCATGACCATGCTACAGCGCATAACGAACTGTTAGATGCACATGATCACCACACATCAGAAATTCGCCACATAAAATTGAAATTAGCAGACTTGGAGGACCGCTCAAGGCGCAATAACATCAAATTTAGAGGTGTGCCCGAGACGGTTAAGCCTAATGAGATTACCCAATATTTGCAGCAATTGTTCTCTACCTTACTTCCTCATTTAAACGATAGAGATCTAACAATTGATCGGGCCCATAGAATCTCAAAACCTGCACACCTCCCTCCAGACACCCCGAGAGATATTCTGGCAAGAATACACTATTTTCATGTGAAAGACCAAATTCTCCAAGCTGCCAGAACCACCAGACCTCTACCGGCACCGTACGCCAATGTTCTGATGTTCAGTGATCTATCGAAAGCAACTATGGAGATGCGCAAAGCATTCAATCCGATCACTTCCATTCTCCAGGAACGTAAAATTATCTACAAATGGGGCTTCCCCACCAAATTGCTGGTCACCTACAAGCAACAATCCATACCCATCCTTACGCCTAAGGAGTACACTTATTACTTTAACCGTCGGTTCCATAAATACACTGGATCCGGCAAGGGCGTATATTCACCTTGATTCCACCCCTACAGGTTGTTGTGTGCTGTGCACATCTGTTACTGTTCTAGTTCTATATCTGTTATACTGTGTTACACCTTTTATTTAGTTACAGAAGTTTCTGGTTGAATTTTCCATGACTAACTGCTTATTTACCCCTACTCTATAAATAGGCATTCAGATTTGATTCCAGTGTTAATCTATCTTGTCTGATATCTCCGGTGTGGTCTCGCTCCATCCGTACTCCTACCCAGGTAATATCTACTATTATGGCCATCACAATTGTCTCACTCAACGCCAAGGGATTGAACTCCCCATTTAAGCGTAATATGTTGTGGAAGGAGGCCCTGGCACAAAAAGCTGATGTGTTTTGCGTGCAAGAGACGCACTTTTCCCAACATAATCCTCCTAAATGCTCACATAAGCGTTATCCACACTGTTTCTTTGCCAATGCACCCAAAAAGAAAAGAGGAGTCATGATTGCGATCAGCTCCTCGGTCACCTTCACGTTGCATCACTGTGAAGCAGATATGGATGGTAGATATCTGATTGTTTCTGCGACAATTGAAAATCGTCGCATCACATTGGTAAACTTATATGCGCCCAACACAGCGCAAAAATCCTTTTATACCAAATTGATTTCCAAACTGACCCCATACAGGTCTGATCCAGTGGTGTTATGTGGAGACTTCAATGATATTATTGACACAAATCTTGACACTTCCAACCCTCTTAAAAGAAGACCCTCCGCACTATCCTCTTTATTACATAATGAGGACCTATTTGATCCTTGGAGGTGCCTTCACGGTGAGGAGCGAGACTACTCCTTCTACTCCCATGCCCAGCAATCTTACTCTCGTATCGATTTGTTTCTTGTAGATAAATACCTACTCCAATCAGTTACAGAGGCAAACATAGGCGTAATCTCATGGTCTGATCACGCCCCTGTATCTATTAAATTATTCCCCCATTCCCACTCTCCAAGACATACTGTATGGAGATTGAATACGTCTCTTCTCACTAACCCCACCCATGCAGACGCAATTCGATCCGAGATTGAGAGCTACTTTGAGAGGAATGTGCAGTCAGGTGTTGATCAATCTATTCTTTGGCATGCGCACAAGGCTACTCTAAGAGGTTTATTCATAAAAATGGGTGCCCAGGATAAAAGAAAACACTCAGCCACTACAGAGTCCCTTTTGAAACGGATTTATGATCTTGATAAAATTAACAAACAATGTCCATCCCCCAAATTGTCCCTTGAGTTAAAGACCCTCAGATCCCAGCTTAGTGAACATCTTCACAACAAATTTGACTACTACATTAAACGTTTGAAACTCCAAATATATACCTCAGCCAATAAACCAGGAGCATTCATGGCCAAACAGGTTAAAAGACAACTAGCTCAGAAAAAAATACATTTCCTTACAAACCCCCAGGGTAAACGTTTAACCAACCCGTTGGATATAGCAAACGAATTTAGTGCCTTTTACACCAAATTATATAACCTTATAGACTCAGATACGGTAGTTCCACCCAAACAAGAGGATATTGAAGCCTTTCTCTCATCTATTCAACTTCCCTCCATCTCCTCTACCCAGCTAGAAGCCCTGTCGTCGCCTTTTACCCCCGCCGAGATTATAAGAGCCATTAAACAATTGCCCCTACATAAAGCCCCAGGTCCAGACGGGTTCTCTAATGAATACTACAAACATTTCCAAGACCTGATCGCTCCCCATCTTTGTAACACTTTCAATCATTACGCAACTTCCGGCAAGATTCCAAAAGAAGCCTTGGAGGCCCTAGTAGTTACTTTACCAAAACCGGGCAAAGCCCCTGATTCCCCGGCCAATTATCGCCCAATCTCACTCCTGAACACAGACACTAAGCTATATGCCAAACTATTAGCTCAGCGTCTCTCTCAGGTTATTCCCCAGATAGTCCACCCCGACCAGGTAGGTTTTGTGCCTGGCAGACAGGCCTCTGATGGCACCAGACGCCTCATTAATTTAATACAATGGGTGGAGCACTGTCGAACGCCTTCTCTCTTCCTTTCATTGGATGCAGAGAAGGCGTTCGACAGGGTCCATTGGGCATACATGGAAGCAGTCCTTCGCAAATTTGGCTTAGCCGGAACGTTCCTAACGGCCATCATGAACCTTTATTCCTCTCCCAGTGCGAGAGTCTGGACCTCAGGCATTAAATCCGATCCCTTTATAATTACCAATGGCACAAGGCAGGGTTGTCCTCTCTCTCCCTTGATCTTTGCCCTGGTGATGGAACCTCTTGCACATTCCATCAGATCGGCTCCGTCAGTAACGGGCATCAAGATTGGGGAAATAGAACACAAACTGGGCTTATACGCCGATGATGTTATCATTACTTTAACCAATCCAGAATCTTCCCTCTTGGCTGTTCAACAAATCCTAGAACGCTTTAGCTCAATTTCTCTCTACAAGATCAATCATAGTAAATCTATCCTATTAGACCTAGGTATCGACCCACATGTCAAACGAAAAATTTCGGAAGAAACCTCCTTTATTTGGTCCTCTAGTTTCTCACTTCCATATTTAGGAATTCACCTAACCTTTCCAAGCAAATCTTTATTAAAAGTGAATTATGAAAACCTAAGAGAGAAGCTTCTGCACATATCCAAAGACTTGAGCCATTTTCCTGTCTCTTGGGCAGGCAGAATTGCTCAAACGAAAATGTATTTGCTCCCTCACATACTTTATATGTTTCGCACGATTCCTTTACCTATGTTGCCCCAACAGTTAAAAGATCTGCAAGGTATAATAAACACGTTCATTTGGCAACGTAAGAAACCCAGGCTGAGGTCACTACTTCTCCTCACTCCGGTACGCCATGGAGGTATGGGAGCACCAAATATACAAGCATACTACAGAGCAGTGATTCTAGACCAACTCAGGGAATGGTGGTTACCCATTTCCAATAAACTATGGACTCAGATTGAAACAGTAGCCCTCAACGTGGACACTAAACTACTTCTTGCAGCCACTTTACTGAACTTCAAACCCCCTCACCAATATTTGGGCTCAACAACAGCTGCTCTACGGGTCTGGTCAGCAGCTACACAGCATTCAACAGGCCTTCCTAGGTCTATCCTTCATCGTTTGCCCATCAAATCGATTGAAATTCTTTCACCTGATTTATCCCTTACTGCCTGGTCCAGTAAAGGACTCAACAACCTTGGGCTGCTATTCTCTGCCTCCGGGCTACATACGTTCTCTCACCTGCAACAACAATATGGCATCTCCTCTAAGACTTTCTTCCTGTATCTTAGAATCAGATCAATATTGTCTAAAATCAACATACAGGATGAAGACTCTTTACCTGTTTCTCTTCTGAAATTCTATGAGACCCCCAACCCCTCAGTCAAGGGAATCTCTCTGGCATACAACTTGTTAACTACACCCACCACAGATCTGCCTTCTTCCTCGATCACCTTCTGGTCATCACTCACGGATAATCCACCTATGCCCGATGCATGGCATAGGGCCGTAAGTTTGCCCCTTCGCATTTCACATTGTACTTCCCACTGGGAATCGATTCAAAAACTGTTTCACAAATGGTATTTTACCCCAGCAAGACTAGCGACTATCTACCCTACAACCTCATCTCTATGCTGGAGAGGATGTAACGAAGTGGGAACCTTACAACATATTTGGTGGGATTGCCCCCACATTAAAGTCTATTGGAAGGAAGTGTCCACTTTTATTCTGAAGGTATGCAATATGTCCTTTTCCCTTCTTCCACTGGATCTTCTACTAGGGCTCTCGATCCCTACCTGGCCTGGACATGTTAAGCTACTGGCCTCTCACATATTAATAGCTGCACGTCTTGCTCTTGCAAAGAAGTGGAAATCACTGCATCCACCCACACTGTCGGACCTGATCATTCTGTTAAATAATCATTTCCGAATGGAATTATTTTTCGCCAAAGCTAAAATGACCACCCCGTCTTTCTATAAAAACTGGGCACTATGGATCAAGGATCATAGAAGTTTAACACTTTAATCCACTGGAGCTTCTCAAGAACTACTCCTTTTATCCTTAGTCTGTTTCATATTCAGTTTAGAACCTGTTTAGGTAATAATGTCTATATCCTTCAAATAACATGTGCAGTAATGTCATTTTTCACTGTTCTATTGTTTCTCGTACTGCCACGCTTATCTATTCTGATGTGCAAATACTTATTTGTTCCCATCCCCTCTTCGCAAAAACCAAGAGATATATCTGGGATGGTGATTGGCCATGTTGCATATGAGCCCTTGACACAATTAGCTCCCAAATTGGGGTGTCGGGGTTAGTAAGCAATACCTCCATCACACAAACTGTTCGCTGTTTAAAGTACAGTATAACTCTGTCAGGCTACTGTAACTTATCTGACGATTTCTCTTTTTTTCTTTTTGTTTAACATAACATATGTAAGTTTAATAACAAATATCATTGATGCTATTGTTTTCTATGTGAAAATCTTAATAAACATTATTGTTTAAAAAAAAAAACCAGGAGCTTGAAACAGGAGGTAAGACAGGAGTCTTCATTATTTTTTTTTTCAATCACTGATCCAGAACAAGCTTGCAACTAATAAAGTTGGAACTCTTGATATATAGATTCAGCGGTGCAGCAGACGCTCTCATCTTAGTCTGCTCACCCCAGGGATAGTGAGAGCAGGACGCTCTCAAACGAGTCGGCTCTCCCCAGGGATAGTGCAGCCAGGCAGGGTCCTCCCAGCTCTCGGCTGCTGCAGACACAGCACAAAAAAAACAGGACTCCCCCCCCCCCCCCCCCCACACCCCCCTAGGCAATTGATCCAGGGTTGCACCTATCGCCGTTAAGGGGTCAAGAAGGAATTTTTTCCCCCGATCGCTGCAGATTGGCACAGCACGCCTGGGGTTTTTCGCCTTCCTCTGGACCAATCGGGGAGAGAAGACTCAACGAGTGACGGCTCACTTGGACAGTCTTCCACCCATCACCATATAAGACCCCCCCAATCAACATTACTTCCCTGCGTTTTTTTCTGCGACCATGGGTTACCTAAAATACTCTGCAGAAACTATCCGGGAACTAAAACCATTTGCCTCTATACTCCCAGTTGTCACCAAAAAAGCTCTAAGGAATGAGCGACTGTTGAGAATCAATCGACGATCAACCGTCAAAAACTACGCGCAGGTACCCCAGCCCAAGCGCATAATATGCGCTTTGGTCAACACAAGATCGGCAGTAAAACACCGACAAGAAATCTATGATTTCATCCTTCAACACGATCTAGACTGCCTCTTCATCACAGAAAGCTGGCTGACAGCCGACTGCAACACCATTCTAGCAGAATTGGTGCCAGCAAATTATCGCATTCAAATGCAAAACAGAGTGGGGCAAAGAGGGGGGGGCCTGGCGGTGATCCACAAGACTCACCTCTCGATCACCAAACCAGTCCTTCAAAACTCGCTTCCATTCATGGAAACCCTCACTCTGCAGCTGCAAACAAATCCCCAAGATATGGTCCATATGCTACTTTGCTATAGACCACCAGGCCCAAAAACGCACCTTCTCACTTCATTGACTGAATTCATCTCCACATATATCCTAAACATCAAACACCTTTTGGTGCTTGGGGATTTCAACCTCTGGGCCAACTCCTCGCTGGACCCCGTAGCCGACGCCTGCATCGACCATCTGGAAGGATTAGGTCTGCAGCAACTAATACAAGGCCCCACTCATGCCTCAGGCCATACGCTCGATCTCATTTTCAAACAAGATTTGGAATTGACGTCCTGGGAAATGAGCCGCAACCATGGACCGATCACCATGACATCAAATTCACAATCACCAAAAATGCCAGCCCAAAAAAAACGACAAAACCGGTGACAACTCACAGGACTAGATCTCAGAAGAAGCTCCACTCGGAACTCTTCAAAACAACACTAGGGAACAAAATAAAAACAACCCAACAAAAACAAACAGCCACAGAAACACTTGACGCCATCAAAAAGGCGCTACTACAGTCAGCTGACTTAGTAGCACCAAAACGCAAAACTTGCATCCGGAAAAACAACTCCAGCTGGTTTAATGACCAGCTGACGTTGCTAAAGCAAGAGCGTAGAAGAGCAGAAGCTGCGTGGAAAAGGTGCTCTTCAGATAAAAACCACACCATTTACAAGATAATAACAAAGAAATATCACAAAGAAATCTTCACAGCCAAAAAAAATCATTTCTCCAACATCATCGCAAATGCACTTAACCGCCCCCGAGAACTCTTCAAGCTGGTCACTCAGACTATGAATCCAGCTTGTTTAGAGGCCCCCAACTCTGATTCACAAGAATTTTGCAACAAATTATCGGATTATTTCATTAATAAAATTGAAAAAATCCGTGAAAGTATTCAGCAAAATGGAACCGTCACCAACTCCCCCCCAAATCACAAACCTAATACCCACATAAATCCGTCGCAACCACCAAAATTCACTCTAAAACCCATTTCCATCGATGCCACTAAAAACATCATCGGGACTCTGTGTAATAGCACAGCACCCAATGATATCATCCCCACTAAACTGCTGAAAGAAAGTGCCGATATACTGGCACCAGCTATCACGCAGCTCATTAACCAATCATTCAAGGAGGGCATGGTGCCCACCTTGCTAAAACAAGGTACAATAAAACCAATTCTAAAAAAAACTACCCTCGACCCCAAAGACCCAAACAACCGGAGGCCCATAACCGCTCTAAATGTCTTCTCCAAGGTAATGGAGAAAGTAGTTGTACAACAGCTGCAACTGCATTTAGACACCCATAAATTACTCGATCTGTTTCAATCAGGCTTCCGTCCGGGTCACGGAACAGAAACGGCGCTGCTTAAAATATGGGATGACGCTCTAGAGGCCGCAGACGAAGGAAAATCTTGTCTCCTGATACTGCTGGACCTAAGCGCGGCTTTTGACACTGTAGACCACGGACTACTACTGGCTAGGCTAGCTGAAGTAGCCGGAGTCGCTGAATGTGTTTTACCCTGGTTCTCCTCCTTCTTGGAAAACTGATCACAAATAGTGAAACTGGGGTCTTTCACTTCTGAAAAACGTACGGTGTCATGCGGAGTCCCTTATCGCCCGTATTGTTTAATATCTATCTTCGCCCTCTCTTTGAAATCATCAGTAACCAGAAGTTACTTTACCACTCCTATGCAGACGACACACAACTGTATTTCCGCATCTGCAACAAAAAGGATCATTCTCTTGGACTAGAGAAATGCCTCACTCTAATAGATAACTGGATGACAAACAGTTATCTTAAACTCAATGGTTCGAAAACAGAACTTCTCCTGTTTCACGCTAACCGGAAAAATCACCCCGCGTCAACATGGACTCCCCCACCCATTCTGGGTAAAACTATCACCCCTAGCACCAAAGTCAAAAGTCTCGGAGTCATTTTCGATACCTACATGACAATGGATGCACAAATAGGGTCAGTAGTCAGCGGATCCCACCATCTGCTGCGCCTACTACGCAGACTCGCGCCCTTTATCCCGAAAGAGGACATTGCAGTCGTGGTGGGAACAATCATCAATTCCAGACTCGACTACGCAAATGCCCTCTATCTAGGACTCCCCAAATACCAAATCACTCGTCTGCAAGTCGTTCAAAATACGGCCGCTCGACTAGTGACTGGGAAAAAACCATGGGAATCAATCTCACCTTCACTGAGATCCCTTCATTGGTTGCCAGTAAAAGACAGAATCACTTTCAAGGCACTCTGCCTAATACATAAGTGTATTCAAGGCAACGCCCCCCAATATCTATGCGAAAAAATAAAAGCCCATAACCCCAATCACATTCTGCGATCCACCAATCAAAACCTCCTCCAGATACCCAAGGCCAGATACAAGTCCAAAGGAAATCGAAAATTTGCAGTCCAGGGACCTCGCCTGTGGAATGCACTACCAACCACCATCCGACTGGAGTCGGACCACTTGGCCTTCAGGAGAAAGATTAAAACCCATCTCTTCTGAGGTCAAGGGGTTCCTTACCCATGAAATGGATACAGCGCCCAGAGGCGATTCAGTTCGCATGTGTTGCGCTTTACAAGTCTCTCTCTCTCTCTCTCTCTCTCTCTCTCTCTCTCTCTCCTCGCCTAAATCCCTGTATTTCTGGATTCCCCCTTTATAGCCGCCGCCAAAGGTTCTAAGGCCAAGGCGAAAAGCAAGGGGGATAGGGGGCAACCCTGCCTCGTTCCCCTATGTAACTCAAAGGAGGGTGAAAGGGTGTTATTTATTCAAATACACGCTTTTGGTGCTTTATACAGTAGCTTAATCCAAGAGATAATATTCTCGCCCAATCTAAACTTCTCCAGCACTTTCCACAGATACTCCCACTCCACACTATCAAAAGCCTTAGCGGCATCCAGCGAAAGTATCGCTCTATGTCCATGATTGTCAGTGGGGATCTGCATATTAAGAAAAAGTCGTCGCAAATTATTTGCCGTAGATCTATCTGGTATGAAACCGGACTGATCCGGGTGCACCAGTGCAGCCACCACCGCCGAAAGTCGCATAGCAATTACTTTCGCGAGGAGTTTCAAGTCCGTATTCAACAGTGAAATAGGCCTGTATGAATCGTTTTTTTCAGGGTCCTTCCCCGGTTTCAATATTACCACCACTACAGCTTCATACATAGATCTAGGTAGGGTACCTGAGTCAAATGCGTCTTCAAGCATATGGAGTAGCTCCGGTAGGAGCACTCCGCAAATTTTTTTATATAGTTCAATTGGCAATCCATCATTTCCCGGGGCTTTTGAGTTTGGAAAGGTGGCCAGTGCATTCTGAAATTCTTCAAGGGAAAAAGGGGCATTAAGGCGCTCTCTATCCACCTCCTCAAGGCAGGGGATTGTAATGGAGTCCAAGAAACGTATCAGATCGTCTGTTGGATATCTCACCTTAGAGGAGTATAAGTCTTGATAGAAGGAGTAAAACTCCTTCAATATAGAGGGCGTGTCCGTGACCGTCAGTTGGGTTGATGTCTTAATACTATGTACCAGTTGAGATGGCTGCTGGGACCTAGCTATCATAGCTAGCATATGGCCGTTTTTTTCTCCCTCCTCAAAGTATGTTTGGGAGGTGAAAAATCTCTTGTTATCAGCTTGTTGTAGATGGATAGTGTGATAGAGCTTTTGTGCATCCTTCCACTTCCCTTCATATTCAGGCTTGGGGTCCTTTAAATATAACTCCTCTGCTTTTTCCACCTCCCTTTCAGCCTCATAAGCCCACTGTCTATTCCTTGTTTTAATAAGACTGATTTATTTTATACACATCCCCCTAATACAGGCTTTTAGTGTGTCCCATACCACTTCAGGCGCAGCTGATAATTTATTATCATCCAGAAAATATTGAATCTGTGTCCGCATGCTCCCCAAATCGGTAAATAACCGAAACCAAAAAGGGTTCAATTTCCAATGCATAGGGAGACATGTGTTATGCAGATCCAGAGAAAGCTTCACCGGGGAGTGGTCAGACCAGCCCCTAGCCAAGTATGTTACCACTGGGTCGAAAGAAAGCCTTAAGTTATTACCCAGTGCAAAGTCTATACGAGACAGTGTGGAATGAGTCAGGGAATGGCATGAAAACTTGGCGTGAAGGGGATATTTACATCTCCACAGATCTACCAATCCCAGCTCGGTTACAAATCTAGCCAGTGAGGTATGCTCCCTAGGGCCCTGTGGAGAAAACTTTTTGTATATATCCAAAGAGATATCCATTGCACTATTGAGATCTCCAAGGACATATACAGGTAGCTGCGGATGTTTGGCCAAAAACCTGGCCAGACATTGCAGTACTGTCAACGTGAAAGGTGGTGGTACATATATATTAGCAATGACACATAAACAAGATTCCCACTTCCCCATTAAAAAAATAAACCTGCCCTCAGGATCTACTAACGCATCTTGTTTAACAAATGCCGTATTTCTAGAGAACAATATACTAACCCCCCTAGAATATCTAGTATGAACCGAATGATATTGCAGAGGGTACTTAGTCATACTTCGGTTAGTATCTAAAGTGAGATGAGATTCCTGCAAGCATATAATTGTAGGATTTTGTTGCAAAAAAAAGGAAAATAAAGCAGACCTTTTTCTGGGATCGTGCAAACCCCTTACATTCCAGGATAAAATTGTATCTACCTGCTTACCCATAGAAACAGATGGTTAATTATACATAACATCCTAAATCTTATCTGCATTATTCTATTCATTTATTATATCAATTAAACAATCTATGCGCCGTGATGTATATATGCAACTAATAGCCTTTAGAAAATGGGGTAATACCCTCTTAAACCGCTTAGTGCCCTTAATATACTCATAATCCTTTATCTCTATACATGTATTCATATCCATACACACATCCGAATTATACCCATACATACATATCTATTTTCTATCTCTTTCCCTAAGTGTTCTATTAAGTTTTCCCTATTTCGTTTATCTATGTGCTCTATCATTATTTTATGTGACATCTATATATACTCCTGTTGGGTCTATTGTCTGTGTTACTTTACCTTTTACCAGTATTTGTATAATTTGTGTATGTGCATATTTTCCTTTGCGTGTAGTCAAACCCTTCTGTTTTCCCACCTGTACCCCCCTTAAATACTCCCCCTCCCTTCTAATCTCCCTCCCTGCTCCTCTTCCCTCCCCACACCCTCCTAGGTAATCCCTGTGGGCTTTTGTTGTGACCAATTCATCCATACTCTCCCCCCCCAACCTCTCCACCCCCCCTCCCCCCTACCCCCCCCATACCACCCCCCCTCTAAATCTCATTGTGATACACTCCATTCTCATTCTGTTTCTGTTTCCCATATACTATGTGTGTCTCCCATTGTCCAATCCTTTTAAAGTGCTTGTTATTTCTTAGAGTCCCCATATCTATTTCTTAAAGCTAAATGTTCCATCATTTTAGTACAAGCTGTTCTTTTTTATCCTCCAACCATATCATCGCATCCTCTGCAGATTCCAAAAAAAAAAGTCCCATCTGGTGCTACCACTCGCAAGCGCGCTGGATATAGTAAAGCATATGTTAATTTAAACTTTTGTATTTTACGCTTGACTTCAATAAAACTGGCCCTCCGCTTCTGCAGGAGAGGTGAAAAATCTGGATACAGTAAAACCTTCGATCCCTCCTACAGAATGTTCCCCATCTCTCTGCTTCTTCTAAGTAACATTACTTTGTCCTTGAAATTCAAAAATGTCATTAATATAGATCGTGGGCGTCGCCCTGGTAGAGGGGGTTTAGCAGGGACTCTGCTTTCCAAGAACTCTGTTGGATTAGTCCCTTCACTTTTTTCCGGTAGTCCCACCAGTCTCACATTATCCCTACGGTTCCTGTTTTCCATTTCATCCAGTTTTTCCTCGAACTTGCTCATTTTTTCTTTCATTGTTTTAACCTCTTGTTTTACTGGATACAAGTCGTCTTCTATTTGAGATATTCTACCCTCTGCCTCAGTTATCCGTTCATTTGTCTTTTGAAGCTCTTGTCTCACAAGACCCAACTCTTCTTTAACACCCTTCATCTGGTTGCACAGCTCCCCCAAAGTCTGTTTACATACATTGACCACCGAAAATACATCTTTTAGTGTAGGATCCCCTTCCACCGTAGGGGGTGGTAGTAAACCTGGCTCAGTCCCTTTCTCAGCTGTGAGTATGTTTTTATTAATGACACTTTTACCAGGCACTACCGATGGTCCTTGGTTTTTCCTATCAGTTATTTTAGTCTGGATTAGTAGCCCCCCTTTGACTGGGGTATGATCTGTTGTGTGTAGTTTAGCTACAACAGTAGCTTGCCCACTTTTATCTTTTTCCTTGTCCTTGGCAGAGCGTAATGATTGTGGGCCTGACATGACTACTTTTTTTTTTTTTTGGGGTAGTTGCAGGAAGTTACACAGACGTGGGGGAATAGCGCTACTCAACACTCCAGGTGCTAGCAAAAAAAAATTAGAAAATACTTAAAAAAAAGGAAATGAAAAAATGAACCTTCCAGTGGCCAACCCTCAGGGGAGAGCGACTCCTTCTCTCACACTTCCCTGTGCAGTAAGGGGAGGGAATACGTGGGTATAAGAATAAAGTGCGAGGTGCAGATATAGTGTTAATATGCGACTATTATGCCGGTTATTGCTGCTTAGTGTGTTTATAAACTGTTGTCTTAAAAATAAGTTCAATCAATTATAACGTTGCTTGATTACCAATATACAGTCCCATGCACGGTACACATACTGTCATAATTCATAAATTATTCACTCCGTCCGATTCAGCTTTTATTGCAGCAGAAAGGAAAATAAAGTGCAGAGTGCAAGTTTATGGTTATCTCTATTAATTAGGTAGATTTGCTCCGCACACAGTAGATATATTGTGTGTTGTATGATGTAGTACTCACTGTGACCTCTGAGCGCTCCCCTCAGCTTCACCATTCACTTACTGCATTGCTATGGCTCACTATAGCGGTCCCAGTTACAGGGACAGCGCAGACTGCTCCCCCACTCTCCTCCCTTCACTCAGGGGGTGCGGAGTGCGGGGGACGCTGGAGAGACGCCCAGGGGAGACCCCCGACAGCCGCTGAAGCGATACCTCCCGCCGTAAATTCAAACACAGGCTTTCCTGGGCTGGTCACGTGTCTCCGTCAGCTGACCACAGTCCTCCAATCTGCGAACCGCGCGCCCCCAAAGACAAGTCCGCAGCCAGACCTCCACGGGACCCTCGATCCACCGGAGACACCCGCACGGGACACGGGGGGACAGGGACAGGGACACCACAGCCCCGCACCGCAACAAAAGAAATCCAGGTAATCTAGGCAGTGGCAGTGGCAGCGGGCAGTGGCAGCGGATTCAACAGCAGCAATCTCGGCTTTTAGCTGCGGGCTCAACAGCGGCAGTCTCGGCTTTTAGCAGCGGGCTCAGGGACACCGCAGCCCAGCACCGCCCCGCAACAAGAGAAATCCAGGTGGTCTAGGCAGTGGTATTAGCAGCGGGCTCAGCAACAGTAGTCTCGGCTTTTAGCAGTGGCAATCTCGGAGTTTAAACCAGACCAGAGGCATATGTTTTAGGATGCATGGTTAAGGCATGGGAGACACACACCTCTCCCCACTCCTCACATCTCTCTCACTCCGCACACCTGTGTCCGGTCATGCCCCCAGATCTCCCACTTTATATGAAGGGGGAGTTGTCCTATGTGCATTGTAATAAATTTTCTGTTTTTGTTGGGCTGCTTCTAGGTTGGAACAGAGAATTCTAGAAGTGGTTTTCAGAGTAGAAAGGTAGTCATCTACCGCTGGCACATTACTTGGAAGATAGGTTGAGGGAAGAGTTGTAGGGTGGAACCCATAATTCGCAAAGAATGGGGAGAACTGTGTAGATGAGTTGGTAGCGTTGTTGTACGTGAATTCAGCATGAGGAAGTAAATGGAACCAGTCGTCTTGAAGATGGGTACAGTAACAGCGGAGGTACTGTTCAAGTGTTTGGTTAACACGTTCAGTTTGCCCGTTGGTTTGCGGGTGATATGCGGTGGACATGCGATGGTCAATTTGTAATACTCCACACAGTGCCTTCCAGAATCTGGAGATAAACTGGCTACCTCTGTCCGAGATGATGCGAGATGGTAACCCATGGAGTTTAAGAACGTGGGCAATAAAGGCTTTGGCAGTCTGAATGGAAGTGGGTAACCCTTTCACGGGGAGGAAATGAGCCATTTTAGCAAGTGAATCAACAATGACCATAATGGTGTTGGCACCTTGTGAGGTGGGAAGGTCGATGATGAAGTCCATTGAAACAGTCTCCCAAGGTCTCTTCGGTATCGGAAGAGAGGTTAGGAGGTCATAGGGAGGTTTACGTGAATATTTGCTGCAGGCGCAAGTTTCACAAGAAGAACCATAGTCTTGTATAGTTTTAGTCATACCAGGCCACCAGTAATTCCTTTTTACAAGGTGGATAGTCTTTGTAATACCAGGATGACCAGTTGGATGGATGGAGTTGTTTAAGGAGTAGAAGATGTAATGTGGGTGGTACGTAAAGTTTGTTGTTGTGGGTGTATAACCCGTTGGGTTGCTTAATGAGTCCGTTGGGTAAGGAAGGATCTTTGGAAGTACCTTGAATGAGTAATTGTTTGAAGCTAGTGGTAGCCCCGATGAAGCGGTTCGTGGGGAAGATAGGAAGAAGTGGAATGTTGGTGATGTCTTCATCATTCAATCGGGATAATGAATCAGCCTTGACATTTTGTGATCTGGGACGATAAGTGATTTGAAAGTCAAACCGGTCAAAGAGGAGACTCCATCTAACCTGTCGGGCAGACAGGGTTTTAGAGGCCTTGAGATATTGCAGGTTACGGTGATCCGTAAGGATAGTAAATGGTTAAGTGGTACCTTCTAGAAGATGCCTCCAATTAGCTAAAGCAACCTTGATGGCAAGTAACTCCTTCTCTCCAACAGGGTAGTTTTTCTCAGCAGGTGACAACGTTTTAGAGAAAAATGCAACAGGATGTAAAGGTGTATTAGGAGATCCCGTTGGGAAAGCACAGCACCTAAGGCAAAGTGAGAGGCATCCACTTCCAGAACAAAGTGATAGCGTGGGTTAGGTAGTTGGAGTATCGGAGCTGAAGTAAATCTTTGTTTCAGAGAATCAAAGGAGAGTTGGGCTTCGTTGGACCATGCAAAAGGAATTTTTGTACTCGTTAGACTACTAAGTGGTTTCACATCAGCGGAGAAATTTTTGATGAATTTGCGGTAGTAATTGGAAAATCCAAGGAAACGCTGTAACGCCTTCCGGGAGCGTGTTAAAGGCCAGGAGAGGATGCAGTCAACCTTCGAGTGGTCCATCTGAATGCCTTCGGGAGTGATGTAGTATCCTAGGAAGGAGATACATGATTGTCCAAAGACACATTTCTCCAATTTGGCATATAAAGAATGTGCTCTGAGTCTGGCTAAAACCCAACGTACATGTTTAGCATGTTCTTGAGGGTTGTCAGAGTATATCAGAATATTATCTAAGTAGATGACAACACATACATCAAGCAAGTCACGGAAAATGTCATTGATGAATCGCTGGAAGGTTGCAGGTGCGTTGCACAACCCAAATGGCATGACGGTGTACTCGAATAGTTCGTAGCGAGTTTTGAAGGTTGTTTTCCATTCGTCACCAGAGCGAATTCTAATCAAATTGTAGGCACCCCTGAGGTCTAACTTTGTAAAAAATGTTGAAGTTTGTAGCCGCTCAATTAACTCAGTGATGAGACGTAAGTGATAACGATCCTTAACTGTGATCGTGTTGAGAGATCGATAATCTATTATGGGTCTTAGTGATCCATCCTTATTCTTGACAAAAAACATTCCAGCACTAGCTGGGGAAGTGGATGGCCGAATAAAACCCTTCTTCAAATTGTCGTCTAGATAGACTTTGAGATGGCCGAGTTCTGGTTGGGAGAGAGGGTAAATCCTAGCAGTAGGGATTGGACAGCCAGGAACAAGATCAATGGGACAGTCGTAAATTCGGTGTGGGGGTAGGATGTCGGCCTTGGTCTTGCTGAACACGTCTGCGAAGTCCTGCAGATGGAATGGAAGGTCTGGTGAGTGAGGCTCAGCTACAAGGATGGGGGAGATAGGATAACAGGTGTCTGTACAATAGGTGGACTGTAGATGGAGAGTCCTGTCGATCCATTGGAAGGAGGGTTGATGGAGAAGTAACCACGGAAGACCAAGTACTATAGGGAAGAGTGGTGAGGGGATGATATCAAAAACAAGAGACTCAGTATGACCCTCCGCACAAGTGACCAACAAGGGATGTGTTTGAGAAGTAACTGGGCCTGAGGAAGAAGTGGAACCATCTATGAAGGTAACTGAAAGAGGAGTATGTTTAGTCACCCATGGAATCTTGTTGGATTGAACTAGGCCTGAGTTAATAAGGTTGCCACAGGCTCCAGTATCAACCATGGCGTCAACGGTAATCCTTTCGTGGTCCCACTGTAGAGTAAGAGGAATGAAAATATAGCGATTAGTTATGGTCTCAGATCGATTGAGCTTACAAATATGTGATATATTACCTTCAGACTTCTTTGAGAGAAGAGGGCAGTTGGAGACAGAATGGTCAGAGCCAGCACAGTATAGGCAGAGGTTTTGAACTCTCCTTCTTTGTTTCTCCATAGGGGATAGGGGCCCCCTGATTGTCCCTATGTCCATGGGTACCCCTTTAGGAGGTGATCTAGCTCTTCTAAGAGTTGGAGGATTAAATGAGTTAGCTCGTTCTGCCTTTCTTTCCCTGAGGTGGCGGTCAATAGCAACTATGAGAAGCATGAGGTCCTCTAAGGATGCAGGTATTTCGGTACGAGCGAGCTCATCTTTCATGGCTTCCGATAGGCCCAAGCAGAATTGGTTTCCGGAGGGCGATATCGTTCCACTGGGACTCTCGACACCAGGGCTTGAATTCGGAAATGTAATCCTCTACAGGTCTCCTACCCGGTTTAAGATTCCTGAGGGTATTTTCTGCAGTGAGCTGCTTGTTAGAATCCTCATAGATTAGGGATCTATGAAAAAGTGTTGAAAGAACCAAAGAGCTCCCCTTGTTCTTCTACATAGGTGTCTGCCCACGCTCTGGGATCTTCTTTAAGGTAGGAAATAAGAGTGAGTATTCTGATCCTGTCAGAGAAGTAGGTGCGTGGCTGTAATTCAAACATCAACTGACAGGAACTGACGAATTGACGGAAAAGCTTCCTATCACCAGAGAAAGGTTCAGGTGGGCAGACCTTGGGTTTCCGGATGATCCCTGTGAGGAGGAACATTTTGGTTTAGACGGTTACGGAGAGTGTCATTCTCCAACCGAAGTTCATGCAATGAGGCAGTGAGGGTATCAACCCGTTGTGAGAGACCTAGGAGATGATTAGCTAACTCCACTGGATCCATTTTGAAAAGGGGTTCCTCTATTATGTAACGATACGCCAAATTGGGTCTAGATCTATGGATCGCAACTGCGGAGACTTCTCAGGTTCGAACCCAGGTTTCACTCTTAACTATGTTGAGAGTTAGGGTTCTATCATCACAGCCTCATAAAGGTTTATGGCGCTTATTCCGGCATAGGCGACATTAAAGTAAATCTTGGTAATAAAGACATGAATGAGGTAAAGGGGGTTTGAGTAGTCGCAGTACCAGGACTGCACACTAGGGGTCTCTCTGACCTGGGAGAGTGAGTTCAGTGGTATTTGTATAGTTTAGACTGATATGGGGTCCTTATGGACTGATTAGTCTGAGCATCATAGTTCATTGGTTGGTAGACAGTACTTGGCTGACAAGAATGAATTCAAGTTATAACTGACACCATTGGCAGAGCTCAATGGGTGTGAATTACTGAGGAGGGGTTAGGTGTATTTCAGTATAAATAGCATGTAAGGCAGTGAATAGGAATGAGATGCAATCCTCAATAGCTAGTCACTGTAGTAGAGATTAATAGCATGTAAGGTATTGAGTAGGCATGAGATGCAGTCCACAATAGTTAGATACTTTAGTAGAGATTAGTAGCATGTAAGGTATTGAGTAGGCATGAGATGCAATCCACCTTACTTAATTATACTAGCAGTGCACAGTGACATGAGAGGAAACGATCAGGCATAAGGAGAGCTCCATAATACTTGGTAACATCAGCAGTGAACACAGGCATAAGAGCAAAGGATCAGGCATGGAGAGCGCTGCTTAATACTTGGTATGATTAGCAGAGTACTTGCAGTTATAGGTTGCTGGAAACGGATGGATGTCCTGCAGGTCCAGTACAGGGAGATGTTTGTTCCGAGCAGGTGGATGTGGGACCCCAGCTGACAGTGGCGTCCTGACAGAATAGAGGAACGCCATACTGTCAGTGCTGGGGGTTTAAATAGGCTGCGCAGGAGCGCATCAGGAAGTACCGCTAGGTGGCGCACTTCCGCAACCAGCGTGGAGCGCACGGCTGCAGAGGAAGTGAGAGGATATTCAGAGAGACGGATGGCAGCTGTGAGGGAAAGAACCTGCTGTGGTTGTACTTAGTGCAAAGTTACTAGTGTGGCGTTACAGCTGCCCGAAAGACCCGAGGTCTTATGCCTCGTACACACGATGATTTTTCGGCATGAAAAAAAAGACGTTTTTCGGGTGACGTACAACACATACGACGGCACTATTAAGGGGAAGTTCCATGCGGATGACGACACACTTTGGGTTGCTTTAGCTGATTCCGTGTTAGTAAAAGACGATTCGCGCTTTTCTGTCTGTTACAGCGTGATGAATGTGCTTACTCCATTATGAACAGTAGTTTTACCAGAATGAGCGCTCCCGTCTCATAACTTGCTTCTGAGCATGCGCGGGTTTTTAACGTCATTTTAGCCCACACACGATAATTTTTTACAACCCGAAAAACGACATTGTTTAAAACGTCGTTAAAAAATGCAGCATGCTCGAAAAAAATTTTTGTCATTTTTCAGAAGCTGAAAAATGATGTAAAGCTCACACACGATCATTTTAAATGACATTTTTTTAAAACAACGTTTTTTTCATGCCGAAAAATGGTCGTTAGTCTTCCGCCTTAACGACCACTACCCGGTCAAAGAGGGCATAGGAAAGTAAGTACAGCAGATAGAAGTAGTTTCTGAATAGGAAGGGAACGGTATCAAGAGGTGCCCCTGTACCAGGAACAGTCAGAAGAGTGTGAGGGGACAGAGAAAGACAGAGTAAGGCCCCGTACACACGAGAGGATCCATCCGCTGAAAAATCTCAGCGGATCGGTTTCAGCGGATAGATCCCCTGGTGTGTACGTTCCAGCGGATATTTCCAATTTTCAGCAGATAAAAATTTGTAGACATGCTTACAAATCTATCCGCTGGAATCGGCACCAGCGGATCGATCCGGTGGTCTGTACAGACTCACCGGATCGATCCGTCCGAACCCATCCCTCGCATGCGTCGTAATGATTCGACGCATGCGTGGATATCCTTATATGACAGCGTCGCGCACGTCGCCGCGTCATCATCGCGGCGACGGCGCGACACGTCACCGCAATGGGAATTCGGCACGGATTTCAATCCGATGGTGTGTACACTCCATCGGATTAAAATCCGCAGAGGATTTATCCGCGGATACGGTCCGGCGGACCGTATCCGCGGATCAATCCTATCGTGTGTACCAGGCCTAAGGGAACTCTGTTTTTTGCTGGGGGGGCCAAAGAAGAGGAGAGAAGATGGGACAGCAACTAGTTAAGTCAGAGAAGGGAGTTTCAGCATGTGACCTTGTGGCAGAAAGGGAGGAATGTGAGAAAAATAGAAAAAGTATGTGGGATGACTGCAAGTGGAGACTACAGCTGTAAGAATGGCAGAGAATAATGAATGAAACGAGAGGCGTTAAGCTGGATAACAATCTACTGAAAACAGCTGAAGCCTGGCAAAGGCCATCCACAGGGAACAATGTATAGAGCAGGAGGTGCAGCAGGGGAAACTGATGGTATATGTGTATCACCAATGCATTGATAAGAATGAACCGTTATGTGTGCTGACTGAAAATAACCAGCCTTCGCCATATCATGACTGTAACACTTGTCACTCCACCGAGCCCCGCCTGCCATCAAACGCCCTATTGCTGCCCGTACTCCCGCCCCCAGCCCAACACACCCCTTCCGGCGGCCATCTTGGTACACCTAGTCAGAGCACCGGAAGGCCTACTGTTATGTACGAACATACCTGGTAATCAGAGCCTAGTTGCAGGAGAAGGCATCTCTTACAGCCCTGGCTCATGAGCTACTGGAATGGGGACAGCAGGCTTAGGAGCGCAGTGAGGTAGGAGTGCCGGAGTAATGGCAGTAGTCGGCACTGAATGCTGATCCTTCTGGAACGACTGGAACCAAGGACCGCTGGAGCGGAAGAAGCGGGTCAGCGACCAGGAGCAGGTGATACTGGTACAGCGGCAGCGGGAGCTGGTGAAGTAAGCTGGGTTAGGAATAACAGGCAATAGCGGAGTCAGACAGGCTGGGTCACAACAGGTAATCAGGTATAGGATGTGGAGGGTTGAAGTGTAGTCACAGGTTCAGGCAGAGAGGTTTGGCAACAGATAAGCAATCAGGAGAGCAAGGTCAAACACGCCAAGGGTCAAGGATCGGAGAGTTTCGGATGGTCAGGCAAGCCGGGTCGGTAACAGTAACAGGTAGGCAGGATTCAGATGCAGGATACAGATACAGAGCTGCAGATCAGACAGCACTGTATTGATGCAGCTGATGGGTTTTTAAAGGGGAGTTGGCGCCAAACCGAGTTAACGTGCACGCTCCCAGTGCACGCGCACCCGCGCGTCATTGGCGCATGCGGCGCACGCCGGTGCAAAGTTTCAGACAGGCGCTGCTGCCTAACTTGTGCAGCAGCATGCGTGCACGTCGGGAACAAGAGGCAGGTCCCTGACATTGCCCCCCCCAAGGGGAAGCCTCCGGATGCCTAGTCAGGCTCTCTTGTCAGGATGGGCAAGAAAAAATGCACGTATCAGTCTTTTGGCATGGATATTACCTTCCGGTTCCCAGGAGTTGTCCTCTGGCCTGTACCCCTTCCACTTGATCAGGAACTGAGTTTGCCCTTGCCGTTTCATACAATCAAGGATGGCCTCTACCACATATTCCTCGCATCCGTCGACACAAACAGGTTCAGGTGGTCTGGCCCCTCTGTCAGGAAAGGGATCGGGAGCTGCAGGTTTTAACAAAGAGACATGGAATACTGGGAGTACTTTAAGTGAGTCAGATAAAGACAGTTCATAGGATACCTCATTGATCCTTTTCTTTATTGGAAAGGGTGCCATGAACTTGGGTGCCAACTTTTTGGATGGACAGGCTAACCTGAGTTTGTTCGTAGAGAGCCATACCTGATCCCCTGGTTGAAGGTCCAGCTCCCCTCTCCTTTTCTTGTCAAAGAACTTCTTACTATCGGCTTGGGCTTTGGTCACTGCTTCCCGTAACAACTGGTTGTTGTGGTTGAGGAAATCCACCGTGCTCTATACTGCCGGAACTGAAGATTCTGAAAGAAAATCTGGTAAAAATGTTAGATTAAAGCCATAATTGGCAAAGAAGGGGGATTGCCCAGTGGCCGAATGGTTGGCATTATTGTATGCGAATTCCGCTAAAGGTAGCAGGGAGACCCAGTCATCTTGGGAAAGGGATGTGAAACATCTGATGTACTGCTCCAGGGTCTGGTTTGTCCTCTCGGTTTGCCCATTGGTTTGGGGATGATAAGCTGAGGACAAGGCAAGTAGACATGTGCGTTCCCGTTCGTAACAAATGGATTTTCGTACGAATTTGTTCGTTTTCGTACCAATTCAAACATCCGAAAAGCTGAAAGAACCAAAATACGAAAATTACGGAATTACGAATAAACAAAATTTGCATTCCGTATTTGAATCCTTTGTCTGTTCGTATTTTCATTCGTATGTTCGTATTTTCATTTGTGTGTTTTGTAAATCCGTTTCTTTGTCTGTTCGTAAATTTGTGTACTTGTATCGTTCTTTCGAATGGGCACTGGGCAGTGTAGTTAGTGAGTGAAAACTTAATATCTTAGCCAATCAGCTTATCTCTTTTGTGCTGAGTCACATTGTACAGTGTAAAGCCTCGTACACACGATCGGACTTCAAACAAACTTTTCCGTGGATTTTTGTCTGAAGGGAGTTGGCCGGACTTTTGAAACTGAAAAAGTTTGTCCGATAGAGCGTACACACGGTCGGATTTTTGGGAAAACGCTCATTTTGACGTTTGTTGGCAAAAAGTCAGACCGTGTGTACGGGGGTTAAGAGAAAGTATATCTTAATATGGATTAGCCGCGTGTTGCTATGTATTTACGAAAGTACAAAATTACGAATACATTAAACAAAAAATATTATCTAACAAAATTACGAATTTCGATTCAACGAAAATAAATTAGACAAAATTATGAATCATTCAGTATAAACAAAAATAAAACTGTTACTAAAATACGAACGGGTCCGAATAGGAAAACTTGCGTCTTACGAAATACGAACGGGTCCGAATAGGAAAACTTGAGTCTTACGAAATTACGAATCTTTACGAATCTACGGAACGAGACGAAACGGAACAAAAAATACAATTTTTTTTGTTGTGCACATGTCTTAAGGCATGTTCGATTTGCAAAGTCTCGCAAAGTCTCGCTGGAAAACGGTCGGCTGGACAAATGTCCGCTGGAAACCTGTCCGGTTGGCTGTACACACGACCGAACATGTCTGCTGAAACTGGTCCGCGGACCAGTTTCAGCAGACATGTTCGGTCGTGTGTACGGGGCCTAAAACCGTGAAGTGAATTGGACCCCCCTATCTCAGATGTTAGAAGGGACTCCATGTAGCCTGATGATCTCCCTGATGAATAGACATGTGCACAACAAAAAATGTTGTATTTTTTTTGATCCATTTCGTCTCGTTCCGTAGTTTCGTAAAGATTCGTAATTTCGTAAGACTCAAGTTTTCCTATTCGGACCCGTTCGTATTTCGTAAGACGCAAGTTTTCCTATTCGGACCCGTTCGTATCTTCGTAACAGTTTTATTTTCATCTATACTGAATGATTCCTAATTCTGTCTAATTTATTTTCGTTGATCGCTTGTTCGTTATTTTGCTTATTCGTAATTCTGTAATTTTCGTATTTTGGTTCTTTCAGCTTTTCGAATGTTCAAATTGATCCGAATGTACGAATACTAACAAATTTGTTGCTAAATTCCATTTGTTACGAACGGGAACGCACATGTCTTCTGATGAAAACAAGGGCAGTCTCAGCAGCAGAAGGGGTGTTCCTTAATGGGAGAAATGGGCCATCTTAGTCAAACGGTCTACGACCACAAAAATTGCCGTACACCCCTCGGAACAAGGTAGTTCTACTATAAAATCCATGGAAATCATTTTCCATGGTCTATCGGGTACAGGTAAAGGTTTCAGTAGTCCCCAGGCTCGGTTCCTAGTAGTCTTGTTTCGGTTACAGATAGGGCATGTACCGACATATGACTTGCAGAACTCCTCCAGACCTGGCCACCAGAAGGTACGACGTACCAGTTCAAGAGTCTTACTGACTCCAAAGTGCCCTGCCAGCGGGTGATCATGAAGAAGTTTCAGAACCTCCACTCAAATGTTTTCCGGAATGAATATTTGACTCCCTTTCCAGAGTAGCCCGTCCCTGGGGTTAGGGTGATATTAGGAGGCTTGGAGGAATCTGTGGATGCTTCCCTAATTTGAGAGAATAGGTCAGTTTGTAAGAGCAGAAAGTTACCTGCTGGTAAGATGGTGTCAGGAACAGATGTATCCTTGGGGTTTTCGTGCATTCGAGATAGTGCATCCGGTTTAACATTCTTTGATCCTGGACGGTAGGTGATGTGGAAGCAGAAACGTGAGAAGAAAAGGGCTCCGCGAGCCTGTCAAGATTTAAATCGTTTCACAGATCTTAAATATTCTAGGTTCTTATGGTCGGTATAAATTAATACTGGGTATGCAGCGCCTTCCAGTAGGTACCTCTTCTCTTCCAAGCGGTTTTAATGGCCAGTAACTCTCGGTCACCCACGTCATAGTTTCTCTCAGCAGGGGAGAGCTTTCGGGAAAAGAATCCCACAGGGTGCATTAGGTCCTTGCTCCCTTGACGTTGGGAGATGACAGCCCCTACTGCGACTTCGGATACATCCACTTCAAGAAGGTAAGGCATTGCCGGGTCAGGGTGACTTTGAATTGGGGCTGATGTGAAAAGTCCTTTGAGTATATCGAAGGCCCTTTGGGCCTCAGGGTTCCAGCGGAAGCAGAAATTCTGTTTGGTTAACTGCGTAATGGGTGTGATTATTGCAGAAAACCCCTTGATGAATCTTCTATAGAAGTTGGCAAATCCTATGAAACGTTGTACTCCCTTCTTGTCCAGGGGTTACGACCAGTCCAGAATGGCAAAGATACCTTTTGGGGATCCATCTTGATTCCCATCGAGAGATCACCAGACCCAGGAATTGGATGGTTTGCTGCTCGAATTCGCATTTCTCTGCTTTTGCATACAGTCCATGTAAGCGGAGGTGACTCAGGACTTTACAGACGTGCTCCCGATGTCTATCCAGCAACTCGGAGAAAACTAGAATGTCATCTAGATAAACAATAACAAAGATGTCAAGAAAGTCTCTGAATATGTCATTGATGAAGTGCTGGAAGGTGGCAGGGGCATTACATAAACCGAAAATGTGCGGTTTGTACTATTAACAAAATCAGAGATCGTAAAACTACCAATTTTGTGTCTAATAGTACCTCCCAGTCTTTTGACATTAAAACCTTTATCACATGCTCTACTACCCATGTTGTCTACATGTTGACCTGTCCATGTGGGCTCCAGTACATTGGATGCACAATTAGACCCCTACAGGTGAGGTTAAACGAACATATACGCAATATCAGAAAAGGCTTCAAGGAACTCTTTTTTCCTTCCCTCTTCCTCTTTCCCTTTTTTTTCCCCCCTTCCCCTCCCCTCCCTCCCTCCCCCCAGTCTCTTAATGGTTTGTTCCTTCCTTTCTATTCCTCCATTATTTTCACAAAATATTCCTCTGATGTTTTAAAATCTTTCCACTGTCTCCATTTTGCGTTGGCCCGCATCACAGCTACATAGATATTCCATTCTGTTATAGTTTTCAACTCTTTCAAACCATTCTTTTATGTCGTTTTTTTTTTATTTAGCCATTTTTTTGTTATTAGTCCTTTTGTGGCATTTATTAATGGTGAGATTAATGTTTTCCTACATCTTGTAATTGATTCTTTTGGTTCATGGAACACACAAGCTTGTATGCTATTAACTATCTTTTCTCCAGTTATTACTTCCACAAGTTCCCGAATTTCCTGCCAATATTCCTTTATCTTTGGGCAGTCCCTCCATATATGTGTAGTTGTTCCAATCTGTCCACATTCTCTCCAACACAATAGGGTTTTATCTTTATTAAATTTGTGGATCACTTTGGGTGTCCTATGCCATCTTGAAATACATGTTTAGTTCATTTCAATTGTATTCATATCGGTTGCGGTGTTATGCACGGATGCTATTATTCTTTCAACTTGTTGGTCCTCGAATTTCCTACTTATTTATTTTTCCCATTTCTCTATAAAATAAGGTTTTCCTTGTAGCTCTGATTCTGTCAGAATTTGATATACTCTTGAGATCACGTGCTTTACAGGGGTTTGTGTAGAGCACAACTTCTCTAAAAGGGTTAATTTCTTTTCATCTCTTAAAGGTGTAGGTATTGAATTTATTAGATGTTTTAGTTGTATATATTCCCAGTGGTTGATATCCCACCTGTTTTTTTTTCTTTTATCTCCAGGAGTGTTTTTATCTTTCCCTGTTCTATAATGTCCTTTATTTGTGCAGCCCCCATCTTATTTCCCAGCCGTGTCCCTTTCCCCGGTATAAAAAAATTAGTTTCCGTGAGTGAAATTAAAGGTGCGTTATAGATCCATTTATTCAGTTTGTGTATTAAATCCCAAACTTTGAAAACCTTTTTTTGTTAGTCCGTGCGTGTCTACATCCAACACTCTATACTTTCGTGGTATCCATACATTTTTTTGAAGTGCTGTTTTACCTATAACATTTTCCATTCAAATCCATTTTTTTTCATTCTCTTTGTGTTTATTTCCCCATTCTACCATTCGTGCAATGATCGTAGCCTTGTAATATCTCTTTATATCCGGTCAGTGGCGTATCTAGGGTATGGCAGGTATGGCATGTGCCATGGGCGCTATGTGAAGGGGGCGCTTGTGAGTGGCTGGGCAGCAAGGCACTTATCACATACTTGTCAGCAACAGTTACAATTGTGTTGGGACATTCCTGTGTTTTGGACCTGTGGCAGTCCCATGTACTTTCCATAAAAATCGTTTTTGGGCATGGATGAACTGGGCTGAGGTGTGTGATCCCCCCCCTAAAAAAACTTGAACCACTCCGCTCTCACTGGGTGCCGCCCACACAGTATGCTGGGAGAGATGTAGCAGCCATCTACTAGCTAAGTAGATAGCAGGGGCGTCCTAGCCAATCAGCGCCCTCAGAAGTGTCAGCTGACTGCCATCACATGACAAGAGTGATGGCTGCTCCCTGTTGCATGCTGCTATTGGTGTTGGTTCCTTCAGTCCTGGGGGCGCAGAGCTCGGAGGTGTATGTCACCCACTCCCTGGGCGCCCTTAGCACTATGCCTGGGAGGAGGGGGGACGCTGTGACCTGGGCTGCATTGAAGAAGAACACCATCAAGCATAACAGGTGAGTGATACAGGCTGACTGGGGGAGGGAGGGAGATCATAGAGAAAGTGAGGACAGGAGAAAGTGGGAGCTCATTACAGAGCTGATATCAGGAGGAGTGTCCATTGTTTATGTGACATGTAATGAGTATAAAGTGCTCATGGCAAAGGTGATACCAGGACGTGGGTCTCTCTCACACTGTGTCACAGCAGCAGCAGCTCACCCATCCTGTATACAGATCAGCCAACACTCACAGATAGTTGTTAGGAAATTATTCCCTGCTCTTCTCTTTATCTATTTACAATGCATCTCCTGTACATGCCCGCAGTCTGACCATCTCCTGTAGCATGCCCGCAGTCTGGCCATCTCCTGTACCATGCCCGCAGTCTGACCATCTCCTGTACATGCCCACAGTCTGACCATCTCCTGTACCATGCCCACAGTCTGACCATCTCCTGTACATGCCCCGCAGTCTGACCATCTCCTGTACCATGCCCGCAGTCTGACCATCTCCTGTACCATGCCCGATGTCTGACCATCTCCTGTACCATGCCCGCTGTCTGACCATCTCCTGTACAATGCCCGCTGTCTGACCATCTCCTGTACCATGCCCGCAGTCTGACCATCTCCTGTACCATGCCCGCAATCTGACCATCTCCTGTACATGCCCACAGTCTGACCATCTCCTGTACATGCCCGCAGTCTGACCATCTCCTGTACATGCCCGCAGTCTGATCATTTCCTGTACATGCCCGCAGCCCATGATCATCTCCTGTAGCATGCCTGCAGTCCATGATCATCTCCTGTACATGCCCGCAGTCTGACCATCTCCTGTACATGCCCGCAGTCTGACCATCTCCTGTACATGCCCGCAGTCTGATCATCTCCTGTACATGCCCGCAGCCCATGATTATCTCCTGTAGCATGCCTGCAGCCCATGATCATCTCCTGTACATGCCTGCAGCCCATGATCATCTCCTGTACATGCCCACAGTCTGACCATCTCCTGTACATGCCCGCAGTCTGATCATCTCCTGTACATGCCCGCAGTCTGATCATCTCCTGTACATGCCCGCAGTCTGATCATCTCCTGTACATGCCCGCAGTCTGATCATCTCCTGTACCATGCCCGCAGTCTGATCATCTCCTGTACCATGCCCGCAGTCTGACCATCTCCTGTACATGCCCACAGCCCACGATCATCTCCTGTAGCATGCCTGCAGCCCATGATCATCTCCTATACATGCCCACAGTCTGATCATCTCCTGTACATGCCTGCAGTCTAACCATCTCCTGTACATGCCCGCAGTCTGACCATCTCCTGTACATGCCCACAGTCTGACCATCTCCTGTACATGCCCACAGTCTGATCACCTCCTGTACATGCCCGCAGTCTGACCATCTCCTGTACATGCCCGCAGTCTGACCATCTCCTCTACATGCCCGCAGTCTGACCATCTCCTGTACATGCCAGCAGTCTGATCATCTCCTGTACATGCCCGCCGCCCATGATCATCTCCTGTAGCATCCTGCAGCCCATGATCATCTCCTGTACATGCCCGCAGTCTGACCATCTCCTGTTTATATATATATATATATATATATATATATATATATATATATATATACACAAAGACATACAGTTACACTCACATCATACTGGTATGTATGTCAGTGTACATTACCGATTATGTGTGTGCATTGAGTTTGTTACATTGTTTTTGTATGTTACTGTGTGCACCAATGTATTTTAATGACTGAGTGCCAGTGTTGGCATCATCAGTGATTTTTGTATCAGTGTGTGCCTGCGGACCATTGTGTGTGTTGAGTGTAGAAAGAGTAGAAACAGAACAATATGACTTTGAGCACATCATAGACCAGTTTGCATTAGTAAAAGCAAGGAAGGTGCAGTTGTAATTTTTATGTAGTGCCAATCCATAATTTGTTAATTAAAAGATTAAAGAGCTTGACTTGTTTTGTTAGCTGTCTTTTCTGTTTAAAGTTATCTGAAAGGTGGGTTTCAAATGTTTTGACAGGGGCGCAGTTTCAGTGCTTGCCATAGGCGCCATTTTCACTAGATACGCCTCTGTATCCGGTGCTGCTAATCCTCCGTGTTTTTTTCCTCTTGTTAATGTTGCAAAGTTTACTCTTGATTTTTTGTTTTTCCATATATATTTTATCAACATTGTTTTAATAGTCTTAAAGAAACTCTGTGGGATATCTATGGGTAACATCTGGCCCATCCCATGATTAAGTCAAATTTTACGACGAAACATGTCGGGAGCTTGGTTATCATCTGATCAGTGACCAATTGCTAACGTGAGAAGACAGGCCAGTCGTTTGCTCGCCAGTGACCGGCGTCCGGTTTCTCTTCACGCCAGCTTCAGTTTATTTCCAATACAGTGTGGAGATCGAGTGGTGTGAGTTTCCTAGTTCATTTTTGGGTCCGCCGAGACCATTGCATTTCAGCCGCACAATACTGAGGAATCTTTGATGTGTATCTATCACGCTTTTTTAATTTTGGCACTGTGTGAGTGCACTCTTTGAAGATTTTGTTTGTGGTTTGTGATTAAAATTGCTTTTATGGTATCACACTATGTTACACTCTTTTCATTTTTGAGGATTTTATCTGTCCACCTGTCTGGGAATGGAAGCTCGCCTGCTGATTTAAACTAACTATAACAAAGCTTCTGTGCCAAAACACGAGAGTGCTAGGCATATTGTTCTGGTGAGTGGCCATTTCTATTGGTGGAGGATTCACTATTGTTTCACATCGGGTGTGGTGGAAGATTATTTTGAATATAATTTGAAGATTTTACACCTTGAAAGAAGCAAAGAAGCGTTTTTTCCTTTTTGCTCCTCCATGAACTTTATGTTTTCCTATGAACACTTTTATCACGGGTTTTTGATTCATTTGCATTTATATTGAAGATTATTATTACTTATCACCTTATCACAGTGTGATTCACACACACTTGAGCGCTGTTTGTATATAATTCTGTGGTTTATTTGTTTAAAACACGTTATATATTTTTTTAACATCCAGAATGTATATGTTATTTTTGGGAGGATAGCCATCTTAAAAGCATTTATCCTTCCTAACCATGAAAGTGCTCTTATTGCATTATTTTTTAAAGAGGGATAATGTTGGCAAGATACAGACCCTCTACTGTAGATGTCAATTTAACCCCCAGATAAGTTAGCTCTCCTCTCACCCACGTGTATGGATATTGTTTTTGCAATGCAAGTTCTTCTTTTTTCTCCATTCCTATATTTAGAATTTCTGTTTTTATGGGATTTATTTTGAAGTTCGAAAGTTCTCCGTACTTTCTTATTTCATTAGCTATATATGGCAAGGTCACCCTAGGGTTCATTATATACATTAAAATATCATCGGCATATGCCGCTATCTTATGTTCTTCTTCGCCTACTCTCACTCCCTCTATTTTTGGATTATTTTGCAGAGTTGCCAAAAAAGGCTCCAGCGTTAGTACATATAGAAGTGGCGACAGTGGGCACCCTTGTCTGGTCCCGTTATACATTTCAAAGGGAGATGACAGTTTACCATTAACCTTGACCATTGCCGTTGGTCTATTGTACAAATTTTGTATCCAGCATCTAATTTTAGGTCCCATCCCCAGATGTTGGATCATAAATCCCCAGTCTACCCTGTCAAATGCTTTCTCGGCATCTATTGACAGGAGTAGAACTGGGGATTTTACGCTCTTGTTTTCCTGCAGTAATAATATAGTTTTTAGACTGTTATCTCTGCCTTCTCTTACGGGTATAAACCCGGTCTGGTCTGGGTCAACCCAATCTAGCATTAGGTCCTTTAGTCGAGTGGCTAGAATTTTTGCGAATAGTTTTGTATCAACATGTTTAGGTACCACGTGGGTAGGTACCGGAGCATGATGGGACTGTGACATCATAAGAGAGGCCTATATAAATCGGATGCAAACCGTGCACCCGTCATTGCAGCGAGAAGAGGCGCCGTGTCAACATCGGAAGAAGGGAGAAGAAGAGAAGAGAAGAAGAAGACGTCACAGAAGAGTGGGCTGGCCGCCTGCTAGTAACTGAGCTAACACACGAAGATAGCGGCGGCCAGCCCTGAAGGAGAAGGCACCGGAGAGCGGGGGAGAAGTACCGGGGTGCGCCGAGTCAACAGCGGAGAGCGGAGAAGATAGAAGAAGACCCCCCGAGAGCGGAGAAGACCCCCCGGAGAGTGGAAAAGACCCCCGGAGAGCGGAGAAGACCCCCCGGAGAGCGGAAGAGAACCAGACGGCGGTGAAGAAGAAGCCCCCCATGCTAAAAGAGCTAAAGAAGACAGGGGGGACCCACGGAGCAGACTAATAAATTATTTTAAAAACCCTGTGTCGTGTTTATTTACTTTTACACTTTGCCTCCAGGTGAATGGGTAGGGGTACAATGTACTCCATATTCATTCACTTAGGGTGGGGGGCCGGTATCTGGGGGCCCCCTTATTTGAAGGGGTTCCAGATTCCGATAAGCCCCCCGCCCACAGACCCCGACAACCAACGGCCAGGGTTGTCTGGAAGAGGCCCTGTCCTTATCAACATGGGGACAGGGTGCTCTGGGGTGGGGGGGCCCTGCAGTGCGCCCCCTGCCCCAGAGCACCCAACCCCCCCATGTTGAGGGCAATGCGGCCTGGTACGGCTCAGGAGGGGGGGGCGCTCGCTTGTCCCCACTCCCTTCCTGGCTGGCCGGGTAGCGTGCTGGTATGGATTGTAGGGGGACCCCCTACGTCGTTTTTTTGGTGTAGGGGGGGTCTCCTTACAACCCATACCAGACCTAAGGGCCTGGTATGCTCCTGGGGGGGGACCCATGTCGGTTTTTTATTTAAAATTTGGCGTGGAGTTCTCCCTTTCAGGAATGCATACCAAGTGCCGCAGCTAGAATTGGCGGGAATCCAAGTCGGATCTCCCGTCGCTTCTATGACGGTTTTGTCTCCATCGCGGCAAGCCAGCTCGGCGCTGGCTCCCGCGATGGGGCTCGTAGGTGGTCAATCTCGCCGAGAAAGGGAGCGAGATTGACACAATATTGCGGTCACCTACTGTAGATATCAATTGGCCCCTTATAACGGCCTTGTGCGCTTCCCAAATTATTGCTTTACTCACTTCTGGTGTATCATTGGTCAGGAAATACTGGTTAATTTCTGTTTCTATTATCTTTTCTACTTCTTGATCTTCAATTATATATTTGTTTATTCTCCAGGCTCCTCTCCCCATCGCTTCCCTTTTTGGTTTTAGCTTCATTGTCACTGGGGCGTGATCTGAAATTGTGGCTATTTCTATAGATGTTTCCATTACTACCTCCAAAGCTCTATGTTCAATCAGTATGTAGTCCAGTCTGGAGTACATTCCATGTTTCGTTGAGTGGTATGTAAAGTCTTTTGTACTAGGATGTTGGATCCTCCAGACGTCTACTAATTGATATTCAAATAGTTTTCCTTTTACTCTTTTTAATACTTTTTTTTCTTTATCAACCGCCCCGGAAGTGGAGTCTAATTTGTTGTCCATAGTGAAGTTTAAGTCTCCAGCCAATATTAAGTAGCCTTTTTTAAATTCACCTAGCTCCTTTAAGATCTCTAGCAAATATTTTTTAGGGTGCTTATTGGGACAGTATACATTTGCCAAGGTGTATTTTATGCCTGATATGGTTCCTCTCAGGAACAGGAATCTACCTTCAGAGTCGACCTTCCTATCCTCAATCTTGAAGCCAACGTTATTTCTAAAGCCAATTGCCACCCCTTTTGCCCTTTTGTGGGTGAATCTCCGTAGTACCATATAGGGATCTTCTTAGAATATAATTTGATATTGCCATCCAATGCCAGATGGGTTTCTTGTAAAAATATTATTTCTGCACTCTTTCTAATTCCCGTAGCACCATGTGTCGCTTCTGTGGAGAGTTTAGTCCTCTAACATTGTATGTTATAAATTTTATCGAATCCATTCTTCTTTTTTCCTTTCCATCTTTCTTCCTTTCTTCCATTTGTACAGGGATGAAGAGACCCCAGGCCCCGTTATGCACCGGGGGTCTCTCCCGCCCTGCGGCTCTGGAGACAGCAGATCGACTGGAGGTAGCAGATCGACTGGAGGTATTTTTTTTCATTCTTCTCTTTTTTCCTTTCTTTCCATCTTTTATCTCCCCCCCCGCTCCCCCCCTTATCTTCCTCCCACCCCCCTTCCTCCCAATTTCCTTCCCGCTCTTAAGATGTTCTAAACCCATGGGGCCAGATTCTTGTAGATCAGCGTATCTACGAGCGGGGTGTAGCGTATGCCATTAACACTACGCCGCCGCAACTTACTGGAGCAAGTGCCATATTCTCCAAGCACTTGCTCCGTAATTAGCGGCGGCGTAGTCTAAATGGCCCGGCGTATCCCCGCGTAAATCAAAGGGGGCGGCTTGTATTTAAATTAAGCGCGCCCCCATGCCGAACGAACTGCGCATGCGCCGGCCTTAAACATAGGCCACTGCGCATGCTCCGTAGTACGCCGCAAATACATTGGTTGCGACGTGAACGTAATTAACGCACAGCCCTATTCGCGACGAGTTACGTAAACTACGTAAACGACGGAAAAACCCGACGCTATCCCAACGGCCATACTTAACATGACATACGGCGGACCGACGTAAGGTTACCCCTCATATAGCAGGGGTAACCTTACGCTTACGGAAACGATGTAAACTACAGCAAAGCGGCGCAAAAACGTTTGGGAATCGGCGTATTCGGCTCATTTGCATATGCGACGCTGAAATCGGCATAAAAGCCACCTAGCGGCCAGCGTAGTATTGCATTTAGGATCCGACGGTGTAAGTGACTTACACCAGTCGGATCCTAGCCTAATTCTGGCGTATCTTGTTTTGAGAATACAAAACAATGATACACCAGCGGGATTTTCGAATTACGCCGGTGTATCTGTAGATACACCGGCGTAATTATTTTGAGAATCTGGCCCATGGTCTTCAGCAGGTTTCTATGACCTTCCTGGTCTTCCTGCTATATTACGCCGAGGTGGTGTACTGTCTGGTGCTAATGCCTACCTCCTTTGAAAAGGGAGATGGCCCAAGGACCCCCAGAGAGTCCAGGTCTCCTACCCCCCCTTTTAATTCCGTTTCTATTCACTCATCCCCAACTCCCGCTCCCGCTACCTTGCACCGAGAGAGGAGAGAAGAGAAAAAAACATTTTAAATTATTTCTTTCCTTTTCCTTTCCTTTCACCATCCTTTTTCCCCCTTCTTCCTCTCCTCCCCCCTCCTTCCCTATTTATGACCTCCTCCTGGGGATCAGTTGCCAGTGTTCACCATCCTGTATTTCCTCTTCTTTTCTAAAATGTCTTCCCTGTAAAGCCTCTGGCCCTGTAATTTTCCAATTTTCCACAGAACTCCTGTACTTCTTCCACAAACCTGAGTTTTACTGTGCGCCCGTTTGCCTTGCCAATCAAACATGCGGGAAACCCCCAGTTATATTGGATCTCATGTTCTTGTAAGATTTTCAACAGAGGTTTTAAAATCCGTCTTCTACTTAAAGCGGGAGTTCACCCATTTCTAAAAAATTTTTTTTTCTTCCCCTAGATTCCTGCTCGTTCGGTCTAGGGGAATCGGCTATTTGTATTAAAATAGGTGCAGTACTTACCCGTTTTCGAGCTGCATCTTCTTCCGTCGCTTCCGGGTATGGTCTTCGGGAGCGGGCGTTCCTTCTTGATTGACAGTCTTCCGAGAGGCTTCCGACGGTCGCATCCATCGCGTCACTCGTAGCCGAAAGAAGCCGAACGTCGGTGCGGCTCTATACTGCGCCTGCGCACCGACGTTCGGCTTCTTTCGGAAAATCGTGACGCGATGGATGCGACCGTCGGAAGCCTCTCGGAAACCTGTCAATCAAGAAGGAACGCCCATTCCCGAAGCCCATACCCGGAAGCGACGGAGAGGATGCGTCTCGTAAACGGGTAAGTACTGCACCTATTTTTAAATAAATAGCCGATTCCCCTAGTAATAACGAGCAGGAATCTAAGGGGGAAAAGTGCCCTCTAAGGGTGAACCCCCGCTTTAAGGTTTCTTGAGATAAGTCCGGAAAGATTTGTAATACTTTTTCTTCATATTTTATTGGGGGCTTTCCCTTCATATTTCTCCATACTTGATTTTTTCTTCTAAGTTCTCAAATCTTACTATTATGTCTCTTGGACTTTCTGCTGGAATTCCTTTGGGTCTCCGCAGTCTATATACTCCTTCAATTTTAATGCTGTTCACTTCTTGCTTTTCCAATAGTGGTTTAACTATTTTCCCAGTTATTTCTTTCAAGTCTTCTTTCTGAGGGTTTTCAGGAAGTCCTCTTATTCGCAGATTCTTTCTCCTGTTCTTATTTTCCTGTTCTTTCATTCTATATGCTTGTTCTCGCTGTTCTGTTCTTAGGATTCTTATTTCTCCTTTTAACTCCTTTATTGTACTTGTATGGATATCCACTTTATTTTCCACCTTTTCCACTCTCGTGAGTAAATGTCCCACATCATTATGGATTATGGCTATTTCTTTTTTCAAAGAGCTTTCCAAGCTCTTCAGCGACTTCTCCAATACTGCAAACATAAATTCCATATCACATTTCGTTGGAAGTTGATCTTGTCTAGGTAGTTCCTTTTCATTTCCTGTCTACCCTTCTATTTCAACCTCTATCTCTTCACGAGAATCTAAATGTGTACTTATTTCTGGGGCTATTTTATTCTGAGTCTTTTTTCTTTTTTCTCCTTTACTTCGTTTTGCCACCCTTTGGTATTCTGTTGTTTTTCTATGGCCTGGTTACTCCTAGTGTCACATATTTAGTCATGGGGCCAGGACTTGAACGGGGTGACTTTGCAACTGCTCCACCTCTACCTGATCTTCCCCTCATACTGCCTATCATCTCCAAAAAACAAAGAAAAAAGGGTAGAAAAAAAGGGGGGGGGATACACCTCCAATCCCTTTCACTGTTTTTCATTGGTTTTGGTTTTAGTTTTACCGACCGCAATATATTTCTCAAAATCCCACAAAAACACTATTTCTGTGGCAGTTTAATTTCCTTTGTTGTATCAGCTAACAGTCTCTCTTCAGTAACACACTGTCCTTGAATCAGTTCAGTCCATTTGTATCCAACAAAGAGTAGTGCAGGTTCTGGGCCGATGTACTGGGGGAGGTACTCACCGCTCTCTCCATTTTCCTATCTCCCCTTACCTGGCCCCTAGTCTTCGCTTCAGGGTATGACCTGTATTTCAGTTGAGTATCTTGCAGTGTTGTTGAACCCAATCTTGTTAAACGTTAACCAAAACCGTAGCCAAAAAAAAGGGGGGGAGGGGAGGGGGAGGTTCTCATGCCCCGACAAATAATCTTAATATCTTAAGTAGATTTGTTCCTTACAATTCCTTTAGCAGCACTCCTATGTATCCATAACAATCAGATTTAAAAATGCCGAAAAACAAAATAAATAAAAAATAGGGGGGGGGGTCAAAAAAAAGGGGGGGAAGAAGCAAAGGGGAGTTGGGTGGTTTTCTTCTCCTCCAACGAACCCCCTAGAGGCACTCTCTTATGACTACACTCAGCACCCAGAGAACAGGAAGCTGAAGTGGTCAGCCAGAGTGCCTAGTTTTAGGCATCAGAAAACAGAAAACTTGCTGGCTAGATCTTCAGGAGAAAATTGCGGAAAAAAAGCAAAAAAAAAGGAATAAGGTACTTATTAACCCAAGCACACCGTCCCCCGCGAACAGTCTCTCGCTCACTGTGGGCAATTTCTCAAAGGACGTAGGGCAAGGGGGGAGAAAAGATAAAAAGAAAAAAACTACTTGCAGCAAAGAATTCTTTTTTTTAAAGAAGGGAAAAAAAGGGGGGGGGAGAGGAAGGGAACAGGGTGATTATTCTTCCTACAGACAGACCCCAAACAGACAGTCTCCTGTGATTGCACTCGGCAAGGTCTGCTAAAGAGGTTCAGTTTAAACTTTAGGAAGGCACTAGGCTTCTCCAAATAACAAGTACAAGAGAGAAAAAAAAAACTCCTTTGGGAGGGAAAAAGGACAAAACAATTGTTTATCTTCCAGGCAGTCTCCTGTGGACAATCTCCTACAATTATTCACAGTAAGAGAAAGAAGTTTTGCAGTCCTCCAAGTCAACCTTGCTATTCCACTGAGAATGTTAGAGGGGGCTTCGATTATACAGTAGGGGGGTGGAGGTGTGGACTACTACAACATTGTTTTTTCTGGGCATACTCCCCTGTCTTGCCCTCCCTTCACCTCTAACACAGTCTACTGGGGAGATTCTGTTTAAACTGCTTAAACTTTAGAAAGACATACAGGCTTGCTAGAAGATTCTCCAGTTAATATATGAAAGGGAAAGAGAAATAAACCTTGCGGGAGAGACCACAAACAAAGGACAAAGCAGATATTTATCCCTCAAGCAGTTTCCTGGTCACCAAAATATAACTTGCTGTTTTCCTTTTTGAGGGGGCTTTGCTTTGCTTATACACTGGGGATACACCAAAAAGGAAAACTCTGCGCTCCTGAAAGTTCACCAATTATAAATCCACTTAATGTTTGTGAAGAAAAAAACATACATTAACACTTTAATTTTCGGAAGATCCAGTCCTTTATATGGTTAAAAAAGGGAAAGTTTCCACAATGTACACAATATAATAAAAAAAGTATAAAAAAAAAAAAAACTTTCCAAATGTCTGCATCAGACCAGCACCCTCTTCAGACTTCAAATAGTTAAAGCTTGCAGTTTTAGTTTGTGGGCTGTCTAGCAAGACATCATTAGTGCAAATGGTGAGCACAGTACATTACCCAGCCAGATGTAAACATCGATCGAATGTCCTTCTCCTGGCTGATGTAACAATGTCCGGGATCCTAGGCTCTCTCCTATGCGGGTCTGGAAGCTTCACAGACCCGATAAATGTGACTGCTGGAGACACAGCGTGGATCAGCCTATCAGAAAGGACGCTCTCCCTGGGTGAACGTGCAAGCGTCCCACATCTGGGACGCTGTCTCAGTAAACCAGCTGTACTGCAGGGAGAAGTTTAGGCGCCCTCCAGTGGGCAAAATGCAGTATGCGCTTGTTGAAAAATCAACAGCGTTGCATGGCGATTAAAATAATCTGATATAAAAGTTCTTATGCATGAATAGGATCTTCCATCATAAAAGGGGGGTATTAAGAGGGGTCCTAGACGACGCGTTTCGCCCTTACAAGAGCTTTGTCACAGGGACTGATGGAAGATCCTATTCATGCATAAGAACTTTTATATCCGATTATTTTAATCGCCATGCAACGCTGTTGATTTTTCAACAAGCGCATACTGCATTTTGCCCACTGGAGGGCGCCTAAACTTCTCCCTGCAGTACAGCTGGTTTACTGAGACAGCGTCTCAGACGTGGGACGCTTGCACGTTCACCCAGGGAGAGCGTCCTTTCTGATAGGCTGATCCACGCTGTGTCTCCAGCAGTCACATTTATCGGGTCTGTGAAGCTTCCAGACCCGCATAGGAGAGAGCCTAGGATCCCGGACATTGTTACATCAGCCAGGAGAAGGACATTCGATCGATGTTTACATCTGGCTGGGTAATGTACTGTGCTCACCATTTGCACTAATGATGTCTTGCTAGACAGCCCACAAACTAAAACTGCAAGCTTTAACTATTTGAAGTCTGAAGAGGGTGCTGGTCTGATGCAGACATTTGGAAAGTTTTTTTTTTTTATACTTTTTTTATTATATTGTGTACATTGTGGAAACTTTCCCTTTTTTAACCATATAAAGGACCGGATCTTCCGAAAATTAAAGTGTTAATGTATGTTTTTTTCTTCACAAACATTAAGTGGATTTATAATTGGTGAACTTTCAGGAGCGCAGAGTTTTCCTTTTTGGTGTATTTGTGTATTTGTGGTACTTCAGGGTATCCGAATCTTTGCAGCACGGACTGTTCCCAACCCATACGAGGGTTTCAAGTATTTCATGGGATATTAGTTATTTCCCATTGAGCGCCAGTGATTTTTTTGTATCATTATACACTGGGGAGGTGAAGGTGTGGGCTACTGATACATTATTTCACTGGGCTCACTTACCAGTCTTTTCCTCCCTTCACCTCTCTCACTCGTCAGTTGTCGGCTCTCTCTGGTCTGTGCTTCGGCCGCTCTCGGCTATTCTCAGCTCTTGGCAGGGCACCACAGTCCTCCTCGGCTCACTTCGGTCTGATCTTCGGCCGCTCTCGGCAGGACGCTACAATCTTCAGCCGTTCTCGGCTTTTTCCGGCTGTTTTCGGGCACTCACGGCAGGTCACTGAGTTCCTCGGCCAGCTCCGTCGTCTCCTCCCACCTACTACGATTGCCGGTTACTGCAGCCTCTCTACCGATCCACCGCAGCTCCACGGACTAACACTTACCCCTTCAGCAGCGCACCAATGCTATCCAGGTCACACACGGGCAGGATATCCTTTTCCCCGCCACCACCACCAGCGTCGCTTCAGCTTTAGCACCCACCGTGCACAGCCAGGTACACAGACGAAAGTATAGTAGAGGCTTATGAAAGGGCTAAGGGCAACTTCAAACAGACGGGAGCGGGAGTATAGAGAGCTTTACTTCCAACACATTAGGGGGCAGGAGTCCTGGAGCTCACGGCGTGCACCTTCCTCCCTGGCTTCAAGGAACACTCTGTATATAAACACTACAGGGAGGTACATAACAGAGACCCTACGGGTACCTCGTTTGTTGCAATAGACAAACTCAAATGCCATTGGAGAGGTGGATCTATTCTATTGCTTCATTTAAAGTCCCTATTACCCTCTTAATCGTGGATCTAAAAGAAGGGCAATTTCCAAACTCGAAATTAGTTGGATTTATAGGGTAAAATGTTTAAAACCTCTGGGCCTTAATGTAGATATCAAAATTAATGCCTTTATCGATAACTCGTAATGAGATATAAGCGTAGCCTGTAGATTATACCATGTACAACAGAGGTTGGGTCTGAGTTGGTTTTGGCATGATACTAGAGGCTTCTTGAATTATTATATTCCACCTATATTCTGTTTCAATCTGGTCTGAATTATACAGCCAGAGGTATATATATGGGACTGGCCCTTAAAATAATAATATTTATGTATTGCCCCTTCCCCCCTCCCTTTCATAGTCTCTTTCCCTCCCTCTAGTGTGGAGATCTTGATTGGGATACAGACAATAGATTGCCAATTTTTGCATCTTAATTTAATTTAAAATTAATTCCCTATTTTTGAAGAGAAATAGATTGACACGTGTGGATTAAATCGTCATTATTTTTCCCACATGTGATGCATATGCCTCTTTTTCATTTACAATATCCATTGAGACCCGAGGTCTGTTCTCTAAATGTCTGAATGGAATTTAATGCCTCCTCCGGGAGATGTCTTTTTTTATCTTTGCTTAGTTTTCTGTTTTATCTCATATGTTTTTTCAGTTGCCATAGAGAGATGAAGTGTTGTTTACCAGCGAGAAAGCGAGGCGGAGACCTTTTTTGCTAATTATCTCCTCCTTCCCTCACCGTCTATTTTTAACCTAGAACTACGGAGTGATAGGGACTAGCGAGGCTTGGTTCAGTATTTCCTTATATATTAGTGGTGACTTCGATGCGTTGCTCCTGCCCTTTGAGAACGTCATTTGTGAAGAAACTGGTCAGGGCGGTGCTACATATCGACGTCCCCACGTGACCCCGGAAGCACGGGCGTTCACTTTTACTACAGCCAGCTGGCTGCCTTTTAAATTTAGTTTTTTATCTAGACTGTTCCGTTCTATGTATCGTTTTTTTTTTTGTGATATCTAATAAATGATCCATCATTTAAGAGCTAATACACATTGTTGCCTATTTATTCTTCACACTGTCGCCGGATTTGTCCGCTCCTGGAGCGACCAACATTATTGGACCCCCATTGGCTCTCCCAGATATCAGGATGAGGAATTACAAGGAGCCCAACGATGATATCCCGGTCTACCACATAAACCCTGCAGAGGTTATCTGCAAAGCCTTCACGACCTTGTCATCTGAGGTCCAACCCATCTGGTAAGGGTCCCCTCCTCTTTCATTTGTGTGTGGCACTTGAGGAAGTATCCATAGTGGTGGTGGCTGACAGATGCTCATTCCCTGCAACCTGCACCCTCACTTCCCTTCGGACACAGTGGCATCTGTATGTTCATCTGTGGACTTTTCACTTTTATTTGGACATTTGTTGCTCAATTGAAATGTGATATGATCACATATGTTTGAGAGACACTCTTTAGATCTTCATTGTGTTTTTTTTGTGTATTTCAGCATTATTTATATAATAGTTTTTTCACCCTTTTGGCACATCAATGAACGGCGATTTTCATTATCACTAGTTTTTGTTTGCATTTTCAATAATTGTTTTCCATTTTTGGTCTATTCACTTAGTGAGTTTAATTAGCGCAACTGTATTATTTCTTTCTACTATTTTCACATGGTTATCACATGTTTTTTGTGTTGCACCTTTTCTTTCAATTCATGTTTATCAATTTTTAACCATTAGCGCAGAATTAACCCCCTTTTTCTTGCATTATATAAACCGAAAGGCGTGACCAAATATTCGTAATGACCAAATCGGGTGCAAAAAGCTGTCTTCCACTCATCCCCATCTCTGATGCGGACCAGATTGTAGGCCCCTCTTAGGTCCAACTTGGTAAAGATGATGGCAGATCTTAATTTCTGGAAGAGTTTGGGTATCAAGGGTAGCTGATAACGGTTCTTGACCATGATGTTGTTCAGTTCACGGTAATCTACATATGGGCGAAGGGTTTAGTCCTTCTTGGTGACAAAAAATATCCCAGCTCCCGCTGGAGAGGTAGATGGGCGAATAAACCCCTTGTTTAGGTTCTCATCGATGTAGACTTTCAAGGCCTCTTGTTCCTTCTCGGATAAAGGGAAGATGCGCCCAAAAGGGATCTCAGCCCCGGGGAGGAGCTCGATCAGGCAGTCATAGGGGCGGTGAGGCAGAAGGGAGTCGGCTCCCCCTTTTCTGAATACATCGATGAATTGGTGATAGGGTTCTGGTACAGACTGAAGCAGATTGGGGTCAGAGTCAATGCATAATAGGGTAGAGGACAGACTTGGGGGTCCGAATAGGCAGTGCTTCTGACAGTAGGAAGACAGAAATGATACTTCTCCAGATACCCAGTTAATCTGGGGATTGTGAGCCTGGAGCCAGGGTATGCCCAGGATTATGGGAAACAGGGGAGAGGAGATAACATCCAGGGTTAGCAGTTCCTTATGTTTGGAGATGATGGTGGTAGGCAGAGGAAGGGTCTCCCGGGTCACTTGTCCCGATTTTATACGGGAACCATCAGCCAGGAAAACAGAAAGTCTGTGATCTTTTTCTCGTAGAGGAATGTTGTGCAGGTTAGCGAAGGTGGCATCGATAAAGCAGCTACATGCGCCAGAGTCAATAATGGCGTTGACTGGAACCGTCCTTTCCTGGAGCTGCAACGAGAGAGGAAGAGCAAGGTGGGTTGTGTTGGCAGACAGGGCTGAGAGATTAACAGGAGCGGGGGAGTGACACTTACGCATCTTAGCGGGACAGTTGCGCACATAGTGACCTGCTTCACCGCAATAGAGGCACAGATTTAATTGGCGGCGGTGCGCCCGCTCTTCGGGTGGCAAGGCCGGTCGCATTAGAACAAGTTGCATCGGTTCAGAGGTGTCCGGAGTGATGCTAGCAGGACTTGGGCAGGCAGGTGGCTGGTAGCGGGACACAGGCTTGGGTACTCTTGTGGTCATCCATACTGGGCGACTTTGCTGAGAAAAATGTTCCGCCTGGCGTTCACGTAGCCTGCGGTCAATCTGGATGGCCTTGGCATTCCAGGGTGTCTGGAACTCCGACTCGAGCCAGCTCATCTTTCAGGGCCTCAGAGAGACCTAAGCGGAACTGATGTCGCAGGGCTGCGTTATTCCACTGAGTATCTGCGCTCCAGCGATGGAATTCTGTTACATAGTCCTCGGCCGCTCTGCGAACTTGCTGGCGTGCAAGTAGGGCAGACTCAGCGGTGCCAGCTCATTGGGGGGTCATCGTAAAGCTGGGCCAAGCCTTCAAACAAGGCCAGCAGGGTTTGTGTCTGGTCGTTATTCTCCTCCAACAGCCGATGGGCCCAAGTCTGTGGTTCCCCTTGGAGCAGGGAGATCACGAATCCCACCTTTGTGGCCTCTAAAGAAAAAGTCTGAGGTTGCAGGGAAAAATATAGCTGGCAAGCATTACGGAAGGCCCAGAACTTGGTTCGGTCTCCCTAAATTCGTTCTGGTACGGGTACTCTTGGTTCGGGCGGCAGCATCACCAATGAGGGGGCAGAGGCAGATGGTGGAGATCTGGTGGCGGGTATGGGAGCTGAGTCTCTGGAGGCGGATAGGTTTTGAACTTGACCCTCCGGTCTCATGCAGCCTTCTTGTAAGCTCTTTACCGCTTGTGTGAGAGCTGCCAGGTGTTTGCAGATCTCCTCAACTGCCAGGACTTCCCCTGCAGGCTCTGTCATGGCTGTCTGATACTGTTATGTACGAACGTACCTGGTAATCAGAGCCTAGTTGCAGGAGAAGTCCTCTCTTACAGCCTTGGCTCGTGAGCTACTGGAATGGGGACAGCAGGCTCAGGAGCGCAGTGAGGTAGGTGTGCCGAAGTAATGGCAGTAGTTGGCACTGGATGATGATTCTTCAGGAATGACTGGAACCGAGGACTGCATTGTCAAACATTGAACCCATCCACCCTCCTTCCACTTCCCAAGTTCTGACTCATCACCCCATGACTGCTTCAAATTAATACAGCTGGAAACCACGAATCTCCCCCACCGTGAGTGAAATACCACTGCAGAATCCATATCTAACAATTTTTGTTGATGGCTCCCAGTTTGTTGATGTATGAGGCAAATACCACACAGGATACGCGGTCACCACTGAAAACACGGTTCTACCAGCTGAAGCCTTACCACCGGTGATGTCTGCACAGGAGGCAAAGCTGCAAGCACTTACTACAGCATGTAAATTGGCAGAGGGAAAAAGAGCCAACATTCATACGGACTCAAGATATGTTTTTGGCAATGCCCATGATTTTGATGTTATCTGGAAGGCCAGAGGATTCCTGACAGCTGCAGGAACACATGTAAAACACAGCTCAGCTATCAAAGCCCTGGTGGATGCCTTGCTTCTTCCAACCCAAGTGGCTATTCTGAAAGTAAAAGCACACGGCAAACTGAACTCGAAGAAAATCCAAGGCAATCATCTAGCCGATTCAGCTGCCAAACAAGCAGCCAGCATTCCACGAGAAGCGGAAAGCAGGGTGGTAGAAGACCACCCCGTGCTTACCCTACAGACTTTCCCAGTGGACAGAGTTTATCTAAAAGAACTACAGGAAGCAGCAAGTTCGGATCAGAAGGAAAGCTGGAAGCGGAGGGGAGCAACCCTCAGAGATGGACTATTTGAGTGTAATAAGAAACCTTTTTTACCCAGGAGTATGTACCCAGCCGTGGTGCAATGGGCCCACTTGTCAAAGACTCTTATGAACTCTCTTATCAACAAGTACTATGTAGCACCAGGAATCACTCCACTGACCAACAACTTCTGGAGATCATGCACTATCTGCGCCAAATGTAACCCAGGCCACACAGAGAAGATGCCACAAAGACATTTGGCAAAAATCCTGTACCCCTTTCAAAGAATACAGATTTACCACATCCAAATGCCAAAGTGTGGCAGATTTGAATATGCCCTTGTGGTGGTGGACATGTTTTTAGGGTGGCCGGAAGCATACCTGGTCACCAATATGACTGCCAGGACTACTACTAAGAAACTCCTCACGAGATAGTATGCAGATATGGGGTCCCAGAGGTGATAGAGAGTGACTTAGGCCCTGCCTTCACAGCCTCAGTGACCAAGGAAATCTGGACTGCACTGGGGGTTACCCTAGCTTTCCAAACGCCCTACCACTCCCAGAGTATCGAGAAGGTCGAGAGAATGAACAGTACCTTAAAGACCCGAATGTTAAAAATGTCCATGAGACTGGTAATGCATTGGCCGGACAGCCTGTCCATTGCCCTATTCAGTGTCAGATACACACCTAAGGGAGAACACTCCCTATCACCTTATGAAATTTTGTTTGGGTCGGCTCCCAGACTTGGTTGCTATTTTCCACAACAGTTACAATTGCAATCTGATGTGTTGACTAACTATGTAACTGCATTGTCATGAGAATTAACCCGAATACATGCCCAAGTGTTTTATTCCATTCCAGATCCTGAATTAGATAGAGGAACACACCAACTACTGCCTGGAGATTGGGTGCTGGTAAATCAATTTGTGAGAAAACATTCCCTTGAAGTCAGATATGATGGTCCCTTCCAGGTCCTGCTGACCACAACCACATCTGTCAAGTTGGCTGGGAAGAACACTTGGATCCACGCCTCCCACTGCACCATGATGTCTATATTGTATATCCTTTTCCTGTTAAATCTGACATCACTCAACAAGTGGCCAACTGGCCATCATAAATAAGGGGGGTGTTTGTAAAATGATAGAAGGTACAGGGACATGCTGACAACACTGGTCCAAATGGTAAGGTCACTCTGGCCATCAGAAAGTTGGAAAGCCTATCAGTACAGTGAAAGAAGAATTCAGGTATCTCAGACCCATGGGACCAATATTTTAGCTGGATGAGTGGGTGGAAAAAGATTTTAGCTCAAATAGGTAAGCTATTTTGATTATTTTGATTATCCTCGCTCTGATAGTTTGTGGCATCTTACGTTGTCTGAAGAAGTTAGTGCAAAAAAACTGTGGAAAATAGCACCCCAACCTTCCTGAATCAAGAAGGAGTTTTTTTATTTTTTATTTATTTCAAAAATTGTATTGAAAATGATTTGATGATAACACAAGGATAACTTGCAATGTTATGCAAGGTAACACTATATTCCAAATTCTAAGTTTATACTTTTGCGTACCTTTCTCTAGTCATAGAAGCTAACAAAGCAATCTAACTCGTCCGCATTATTCTAAATGGCTCAGCCAATATCATAACTGTGTTCGCCAGACAGTATATCATTAAGTTTTACAAAAAACTGGCCAAGCATTACGAATCTTGACCCCCTGGATGTCCCAAAGGGATCACACTGCATCCCAGGGGACGAGGTCACAAAGCCCTCTCACGTGGCCTTCAGAATGGCACAACCTTATTGGAAGAGAAAGGTTTCACACAACATCGTTAATAATGCACAACTTATAACAGATAGCAAAAATTCTCAGTACCAACAAAATAACGCAGATACAACAGGAAAGACGTCATAAAAGAGGGGAAAAGAAAAACGTGGGAGAGAAGAAAAGAGGTTTGAAAGGGCGCATTCAAGAAGGTTTGGGAGCGTTCAATCTTCCCGGCTGAAATCCAGGTATGAGGGAAATATTGCAGAAGGTAGCCCAAGGTTCCCAAGTGGTCATAAATCTCTGTTTTGTCATTAAATTTAGCTATGATTTGCTCTTGCACCATGATCCAGGAGACTTTCCTCCTGGACCCTTGGAAGGAGATGGTGGGTTTCTTCCAGGCCTTGGCTATGGTCATTTTGGCTCCCAATAAAATAAAGAAAGACAGTGCCTGGGAGTGTTTAGATAAATCGGGAATACTATGGTTTAGTAGTGCTATGCTGGGATGAGGGGTCACCGCTACCCCTGTCAAGGAGCCAATGGTATGGAATACCTTCCGCCAAAAGGATCTAATGCGAGGACAGGACCACCAAATGTGGAGCATAGAACCCTCTAGCTCACAACCTCTAAAACATACTGGCGAAGTCCCTGGATAGATCCTTGCCAGCCTGGAAGGAACATAGTACCACCTTATCAGAACTTTTAGGCTAGCTTCGATGAGGGAGATATTGAGAATACTTTTATATGCTCGATTTGATGGGTGGAACCAGAACGCTGTGTCCCACGTGCTGCCACTGTCCTCCTCCCGGGCCTGGGCATAGGTCAGTTCATCCATCTTAGTCATTTGTACACCAATGTTCATAGGGAGTAATAGTGGGGGGTATTGGTTTGTTGATCCAGATGAAGTGCAGGAAATGGGAGATTTGGGGGAATCTAAAAAGTTCTGAGTCAGGCATGTCTAGCTTTTTTCTGCAATGCGATAGGGAAAGGGGGCCTGCGTGAGAAAGAAAGTGCCGATTCGGTAGAGGCCTCTATCTGTCCACCAACGAAAGGCCTCGATGTTCAGCACGGGGGAAAATCAGTATTATGAAATTAACCGCTTGAGGCCCGCGCTATAGCCGAATGATGGCTTCAGCGCGGACCTGAAAATCCAGGAGGACATCATTTGATGTCCTCCCCTTTGCTCGTTCTCCGCGCCCGCTCCCGAGCGCTCAGCGGGGAAATTCTGTGCTGGCCGTGTCCCTTGGACACAGCCAATCACAGATCGCAGTGAATGGCCAATCAGAGTGTAAACATATGAGATCATCTCTCATTGCCGCCTCTCCCTCCTCACACAGAGACAGCGTGTGCGGAGGGAGAATGTGAGTGTTACAGTGAGATATGTGAGTGTTAAAGTGTTACTTACAAAGTGTGAATACATAAGACTACAGTGCCCATACAGTGCCATCCCAGTGCCAATAGGGATCTGTGCCACCTCATTAGTGCCCACCTGTGCCACCAATCAGTGCCCACCTGTGCCGCCAATCAGTGCCCACCTGTGCCAATCAGTGCCCACCTGTGCCGCCAATCAGTGCCAATCAGTGCCCACCTGTGCCGCCAATCAGTGCCCACCTGTGCCGCCAATCAGTGCCCACCTGTGCCGCCAATCAGTGCCCACATGTGCTGCCAATCAGTGCCCACCCAGTGCCATCCCAGTGCCCATACAGTGCCCATAGGGATCTGTGTCCACCTCTACTAATCTGCGCAGTGCCCACCTGTGCCACCTCATCAGTGCCCACCTGTGCCGCCAATCAGTGCCCACCTGTGCCATCCCAGTGCCCATAGGGATCTGTGTCCACCTGTGCTAATCTGCGCAGTGCCCACCTGTGCCACCTCATCAGTGCCCACCTGTGCCGCCAATCAGTGCCCACCTGTGCCACCTCATCTGTGCCGCCTCATCAGTGCCACCTCAGTGCCCACCTGTGCCAATCAGTGCCCATCTGTGCCGCAACTAGTTAGATGTGCAATTTATGCTCCTAAAACCCCTGATGGCACTACCTGCATGTTGGGCCTCCGTATGTGGCCAGGCAGTGAAAAAGTCTCACACATGGGGTATCGTTCTACTCAGGAGGAGTAGCAGAATGTATTTTGGGGTGTCATTTGTGGTATGCACATGCCATGTGAGAGAAATAAGCTATTACAATGACAATTTTGAGAACATTTTTAAATAAAAAATAAAAATCTTAATTTTGCAAAGTGTTGTGGGAAAAAATTACAACTTCAAATAACTCACCATGCCTCTTAATAAATACCTTGGAATGTCTACTTTCCAAAAAGGGGTTATTTGGGGGGCATTTGTACTTTCCTGGCTTGTTAGGGTCTCAAGAAATGAGATAGGCCTTCAGTACATCAGGTGTGATCAGATGTGATATTTTTTTTATGATTTGCACTATAGTTTGTAGACTCTAAAACTTTCACACAAACCAAATAATTTCCAAAAAAATTGGGTTATTTTTATCAAAGACATGTAGCAGTATAAATTTCGGCCAAAATTTATGAAGAAAAATTTATAATTTGCAAAATTTTATCACAGAAACTAAGAAAAAATATATTTTTTTCAAAATCATTGGACTTTTTTCATTAATAGCGCAAAAAATAAAAAACCCAGAGGTGATCAAATACCACCAAAAGAAAGCTCTATTTGTATGAAAAAAGGACAAAAAAATCATTTGGGTACAGTGTTGCATGACTGAGTAATTTTCATTCAAAGTGTGAGAGCGCTGAAAGCTGAAAATTTCCCTGGGCAGGAGGGGTGTTTAAGTGCCCAGTAAGCAAGTGGTTAATGTGTCAGAGGCCTCAGTGGGGATATTAGGGTGCGTAGGGCAAAAAGCTTGGAGCAAAGAGCTACGGAGTGCGAGAGAGTGGGCGACATTATAGCTGGCCTACATTTTGTATTACACCCCAGAAGGTAATCTATTGTATTTAGAGGGATAGTCTATCGTTCCATAGCTATCCAGTCTGGGTTCGAGCCCCTAGAGAAGGCCATTGACATTTGTGCTAGTTGTGCTGCCTAATAATAACTCCAGAGGCTGGGGAGGCCCAGTCCGCCCTGTGATTTTAATCAGAGATGTAGTCCCGAGGGCATCTATAGCCTTTCTTACCCCAAATAAAGTGTACTATATTAGACTGGATTTTACTGAGAAATTGTTTCGGCACTGGAATTGGGAGAGAACGGAATAAGTATAAAAGGCGTGGAAGAAGAGTCATTTTAACAGCATGGACTCTGCCCAACCAAGACAAGCCACACCCGGACCACCGCTCTATGTCATCTCTACAATTAAGTACCATAGGGGATAGTTTGTTTTGAAAAGGCTATGTATATCAGGTGTTAGTTTGATTGCTAAGAATGTAATTTGCGAGGGAGCCCAAGAAAAAGTAAAATTACTTGTGAGTTGTTTGAGTAGATCCGGAGGAACGGTTACATTTCTGACTCCATATCATTATTGTCTAAACCTCAGTGGCACAGACAGCAGGAGAGGTAAGTACTCAATTAAAGTTTATTTGAATAGGAGCTATTGAACAAAGCAGTTTTCTGGTGGCATGGTAAGTATTCCTTCTTATTTTCCCACTAGAAATGTTTGAAATGTTTATCTTTAATGTTGTGCTGCTGTAATTTCCTTTTCTTGAAAGAGCTAAAATATAATTTGTACTGAGATACATTTTTCTAGACAAGACAGTGCACCCGCTATCCATAGCATCCAGCTTTTCTGTGCTTGGACTTCAGCTTTGAAATTTCAAAACTGGAATGCATATTCTTTTTTATGTAATGTATATTTCAAGATCATTTTGCTTCATTGATTTAACACATTCTAGTAGTTCCTGTTTATCTATAGTACTGCGCAATCTGTAGCCTAATAAATAAGTCATTGATTTAATCATGGTGACACAGTTGCTATAGTTTACAATGCCCTCTTTTTCCCTTTACCGTCTTTGATTACAGTAATCTGCATTTCATCTGCGCCTTAATCATCGGCTTTCTTTAATATATGTCAGATGCAGAGAAAGCTGTCATTCCTGAGCTGAGAAGTAAATTGTTACTAGATGTTTTAAGCTTAAATGGGTGCTAAATAAATCTCTTTAAAAAGAAAGATAAATGTAATGGTTACAGAGAGAGGGGGGCCAAATTACAAGTAGTTAAACATACTTTCATTATTAAACAGTGCAAAGTGTGAGAACAATTTTAAACTTTGAGCTACAGGGGTATTTTGTTTTCTTTATCTGATTTTCCTCTGGAAGATTTACCCCATTCATTTCCAGGCCGTTTTTTGCTATTCATCAATGGCAATTGCGTGGTTATGCAACACTGTACGCAAGATCATTTTATAGATTTTTTTATTTTTGCACAAATGCAGCTTTCTTGTGGTGCTAATTGGCAATATTTTCTTGTACAAAGAGTTTTATTGAAAAAAAACACATCAACAGAAAAAAAGAATACAAAAGAAAAAGCAGTGGTGGACATACCATGAGCTAACATATAAACAACTGGAGGCATCAGAAAAATTAGTCCGTAGACCTGAGATTGATCCAGCACCTAGGAATCCAGAGGCGAATCCAGAAGACCAGCAATAGAATGTCCCAATTTTAAGTAGCCTGCTATGTCGACCTAATGCTGACTTGGGTAACATACCGGTTAACACACCGGAGTAAATGTATAACTTAAAAGCAAAATAGCTATACGATACACAACATTACAAATATAAAAAAATAAAAATAATAAAAAAATAAAAATAAAATTCAAACAGGCACATAGCAGAGGATAGCATTATCCAAAATGTAAAATAAACAATGCATCATGTGTCCAAGACCAACTGGACCAAGCCTGTGGGCCCAAGCCACAAAAAAGGAGAAAGGGAGGATGAGGAGAAAAAGAACCAGCTAGAAAAGTAGCATGAACAAATAGCATTGAAGAGAAAGAGAGTAAGAGAGAGAAAAGAAAAATAAGAAGAAAATAAAATAGAAGAAAGAAAGAAAAGGGTCCGCGGGGCGGGGGGAACAGAGGCTCATCAAAGAGAAAGTAGCGTTGGGTCAAACCGTGAAGGGTGATTGTAGGCCGCCCAGGGTTGCCATACCCGGAGGAATTTATCGTGGGTATCCGCTAACACAGCAGTAAGTTTCTCATTAACCATAATATCATTAATGCAGTTTTTAACTGCTTCGAATCTGAGGACCGGGGTCTTCCAGGCTCTTGCTATGGTCAATTTAGTTGCAGTAAAAACATGCGCCGCCAGCTGGCATTCAGGGCGGAGAAGCTCCGTGATCGGTTTCCATAAAAGGGCCTCAAAAGGGTCCCTCTTTAAGTTGGTATCAAAGAGGTTGCGGAGCAACGTATAAACTCTAACTCACAATCTGCATACCCTGGGGCAGGTCCACCAGACATGTGCCATTGTACCCTCCTGAGAGCATCCACGGAAGCACAAAGGGGAGTAGGAAGGTATAAAACTTGCCAGCCTGGCCGGGGTATAGTACCACCTATAGAACACTTTATAAGCGTTCTCCAGAAAGAGAACATTTGTAGAGCATTTAGACAATGCTATGGTCATAGCCTGCCAATCTTCTGGATCGAGTTGCTTCCCAAGCTCAGCCTCCCACTGAAGGTGATAAGGTCTCACAGGCGGCTTCTTAGAATTGATAATCGCTGTGTAAATCAAAGATATGAGACCCGGGGAATGGGGGTGCGATCTACATAAGCTTTTGAAGGGGGTCATAGTATAGGAGGTAGGTTGAGATCTGATAAGGCGCTGAAGGAAATGTCGGAGTTGTAAGTAGCTATAGTGTTCCCTCAGGAAAATATCATGGGAGGAACGTAAAAGTGTAAAATAAATAATCTTGGTTGGGGAGAGCATATAATGAACGTCTACAAAGCCATGTTCTGTCCACCATGCAAACTGTAAGGGGTTATCTCTACCTGGTGGGAATAACGGGTTATGAAGGAGGTGAAGTAGCATAAGATGAGGGGAAATCAGACCCGCAGAATATTTGACCGCATCCCACAACCTAAGGGAATGGGCCAGACAAGGCGATGTGCTCGAGGGAGCCATGGGAGAGAGGCTATAGGTGTCAGGTGGGAGTCCACTAAATCAAAAGTAGCCCACAGTGGCATTTGCTGTTTCTTATGAAGACGGGACAATGGAGCGATACCTGCCGCAGTATAGTAAGCATGCAAATTAGGAACCGATAGGCCACCATTGATTCTGCGTGCAAAAAGCACCTGCCTCTTAATCCTGGGCCTCTTGGGGCCCCAGATAAACTGCATAATTTTACATTGGTGTATTCTGAGGATGTGAGAGGGTACCTGGACAGGTAAAACTCGAAAATAATAAAGCAGCTTCGGGAGATAGGTCATACATACCGTCGCCAACTCTCCCGAACCAAGAAAGCGGAAGAGTGGACCAAGAGGCGAGCATAGCTGTCAATTTGCCAAACAAAGAAGGAAAGTTGGCTTGATACAATTCGGAGTACTTTGGGGTAAGCTTAATCCCCAAATAAGGTAATGAGGTCAACCATTAAAAAGGGAACGCAGACCGTAGGGAGTCTAAATCCGAGGGGCAAATATTGATAGACATTGCCTTTGATTTTGCCTGATTGGCTGCTAAGCCTGAGAACGAGGCAAAATAATCCAAAAGTGACAACAAATTGGGAAGGGAGATTCTAGGTTTGGTGATGGTCAACAGAATGTCATCTGCAAACAGTGACAATTTGTGCGAAGTACCCGCCACCTCCACCCCGACACGTCCGGATGGGATCGAATGGCCTCTGCCAAGGGCTCAAGAGCCAGGACGAACAGGAGCGGGGAAAGCGGGCACCCCTGCTGTGTCCCCCTCCTAATGGGGAAGGTGGACGACTCAAAACCGTAGTACCGAACCTTGGCCTGGGGGGAGTCATAAATGGCCGAAATCCAGCTCAAAAAAGAAGCGCCAAAACCATAATGACGAAGGACTTGTGTCAGATAAGGCCAAGACAACGTGTCAAAGGCCTTATTGACATCGAGGGACAAAAACATTGTGTCCAGGGATCTGGCGTGTACAATATGTGGAATTTGGAGGAGCCGTCTAATCGCATCCCCTGCTTGTCGATGAGGGACAAAACCCACCTGATCCTTCTTTATCAGGCGTGGGAGAAAATAATTCAAACGATTGGCCAAAATCTTAGTCAAGATTTTCATATCAATATTAATTAAGGAGATTGGCCTGAAATTAGCCCAAGAGGAATGGTCCCTGTCTGGCTTTGGGATCATTACGATGTTGGCAGTCAGCAGATTAGGCATGAACGACTGACCCTTCTTAATCGAATTATACATGGCCGCCAAATATGGGGCCAGGACATCTGCTAACTTCCGGTAATACAAGGCCGCAAAGCCATCCGGGCCCGGTTTCCTGCCGACCTTCAAGTCCTTAATACATTGAAGAACTTCCTGGACCTGAATATCTCGGTCCATCAGAGACGTATGCGTGTCGGATAGGGAGGGCAAGGATAAGTCGGACAAAAAGGTATCTAGATCTTGAGTAGATGAGTGAGTAGGGGCAGAATAGAGCTTTGTAAGTCGGTGGCGAAATTCATCCAATATCCGCTGTGGGTTACCCGTGAGGATGTTGTGGCGGGTGCGCAGGTTTATGGGAGTAAATTTAGGGGCGAAGGTTCGGAGTATATTAGCCAGCATCGTGTTAGATTTATTCGCCTTGGCGTACCACTTTTGGTGAGCCCAGCGCAAAGTGCGTTCAGCTTCATCAGTTAAACACAAATCTAATTCCGTACGGGCCGCATCCAAGAGTCTGCGATTAGCCAGAGAGGGAGCCTGCTTGAAGGCCCTAGACAAGACCCCCAAACGCTGCTCCAGAGTACTACGAGCTTGGATACGCTCTCTCTTACGCTGTGACGCTATGCGAATCACATGACCCCGAAGGACCACTTTATATGCTTCCCACAGCGTCACCGGAGATGAGACAGTCCCTGTATTGAGATTAAAAAAGTCCTTAGAAGCTTCATGGATATCATTAAGAATCGATTTGAAAGACTGGAGAGAGTCGTTCATGACCCAGGGGGCATATTGCGGTTTGCTAAGAAGAGAGTGGCATACTGTCAAAACAGGATCATGATCCGACCAGGGGGCCGCCAAAATGGAGACAGAGTTGACCAAAGGAAGATGTTTCCGGAGAACAAACATATGGTCGATCCTGGAATAGGAGTGATGAGGGTGAGAATAATGGGTATAGTCCCTACCAAGGGGATGAAACTCCTGCCAGAGATCCACCAAGTCGTGATTATGCAAAGCCTGTAGGAACTTTTTAGCAGCGGGAGAAGGGGATTTATGCTCCGATGGATACCTGTCAAGAGAGGGGCTCAGCGACACATTGGAGTCACCCGCGAGCAGTCAGAAACTAAACAGTCAGTAAAAACAGGGCAAAATCAAAAAGAAAAACAAGGTTCAAACAATGAAAAAAATGGCGACTACCATAGGCAGCCAATATATAGGGATGCAAGGCGCGCAGGCCCCCCAAGCCCCCAGAGATGACCGACACAGGGCCGCCAACTCCAGGAAGCAGGAGGGACCAGAGCACCGCAACCATAACCACAACCCCACCGCCCCACAGGGCAACCCTAAACACACCCAATCTGGCAAACAGTGGGAGCACCCCCCACCCAAAATGCACCCCCCCGCAACACCCCAGAAAATCACATGAACAATCAAAACAAAAAAAATAAAAATAAAAATAAAAGTTAAATTACAGCCCGACCCGCTCGGGCAAAATGCGGGGGCATCAATGGGGGAGGGGGAAGGAAGGCACACTTAAGTCAGGACCTCGCATGGCAACAAAAGGGAGGGCAGTCAGCGCCCTGGACCGCCATCTTACAACAGGGCGACCCCCCCAGCCACGCAGTCATGGCCAAAGCAGGGCCAAAGCAGGGCGAAGTAACAGCAGGGGGACACAAACCAAAACTCGCCATCCCGATCCATGTGTGGAGCTGACAAGAGAGCAACGTTCAAATAGTGCAACACAGGATCAGGTAGCCTTGAAAAACAAAAATTGGGTTAGGCAAAAGGGATAAATCAGGCAAGTTCAGCCATTGTTGGACTGCTGAAAACGATGAGGCTGCAAATCTCGCAGGGCCTGGGATCCAGACTGAGAAGAAAAGTATACCGCTCTAAAAACAATCAATCCCCATTGCTTCCGTCCCAACAAACCAAGAGGGTGCTGGCTGTGCTCAATTACCATGAGATGAAAGAAAAATCCTGGATCACCGCACTCCTCAAAAAACGATGTCTTTATTCAAAACATGAAAAAACAACAAAAATTCAAATGGAAAAAAAACAGCCAAAATGCATGCAGTCAACCAAGAAGTGGATTAGGAAAAAAGAGCTGACATGTTTCGCATCCTGTGATGCTTACTCGTAGCTAGTGAACAAATGACCAAAATGTGCTTAAATAGGGGAGGGAAAGAGGTGAATGGGGCGTTTCACCAAACACTCCCAGGTGATCATTAGTCAAAGGAACACTATTTTCCTTGATGTATCACACATGAAGTGCTCCTGTGTATGAGATTAAAAAAGATTTGTGAGTGAAAAAATATCTCATTTCTCAAACTCTTGATGATGAGACCAAACAAGAGAAAGAAAAAAAAAAAGAGGAGAGACCCCATGTGTGAGACACATTTATATGTCATAACCAGTGAAAAGGATGAATGAACAACAACAAATAAAACAAATAATAATACATTTTGTGTGACATTATAAAAAGGTTGTGAAGTAGACATATGTGGCTATAGGGTGAAATAGGCAATAAATAAAGAATGTGGAAATTCTGAAGACTGCAGCCTTTTGTATGTCTAAAAACAAACAACATTTATATGTATAAAAATACAATATTTTAATTAAAATGGTATATGTGTGGTTATTTCTGGCTGCACATTTCTGGTTTGCATGTCATTATTAAACGTGTATAGTCATTGTAACGTCTATATAAAAAGAAAGAAAAAAGGAAGCAATATATATGCTCCAAAAAAAACCTTTCTTCAAAAAATGACATAATGAACAAAAATCAAACCTGAAATGACGCAGCGGTATGTGTCAAGGGCAGAACCTGTTGGAAAGCTCCACTGTCATTTATCTTCTATTTTTTATATTATATATTTAAATTGAGGCACAAAATTAGTGCCTATTTAGAAAGAAGGATGATAAAGGAGCCGCAATGTTCCTAATGTCCCCAAAAAAGAGAAAACACCTACTCATTTTGAGAAAAAGTGATCAGAAAAATTTGGCCAAAATTAAGAAGTATATACAATAAGAATATCTGAAACAAAACAGAAAATTATATGTTTCATATATAATGGGGTATAATGGGGTATGGAATGATCATGTGAACCAGCCAGACCCAACTAATAAAAGTGGGACACATCCCACTCAAAGTTGAGCCCCGAAGGGCGTCTGGAATTAAGAATAAAAATCCATCGGACTTCTTGCCTGCACAGTATGTTAAATTTGTCCCCACCTCTAGCTGGTTTTGTGATTCTTTCTAGCCCTTGAATGACTAAACTAGAAGTGTCCTTGTCATGAGCAATGTTCCAATGTCGTGCAACATTGGTGGCATGGTCTTTATCGATATCGTATAGGTGATCATAGAGGCGATCCTTAAGTCTTCTGGTTGTCCTACCAACATATTGTATTAAACAAAGTTTGCATGTGATCACATATACTACATATTGTGTGCTGCAATTAATGAAAGAATGTAGCTTGTGCGATTTCCCTGTAGAGGTGGAAGTAACAGTGTCCCCTTTTTTGGATGAAAGGGCAGTATGTGCAACTGCGACCACCACATATAAATGTTCCATTAAAAGATAACCAATTGGTGGGAGTGGGCCTACTGCAAAAAAGACTGGGGGATAACAAACTGCTGAGACCCCTGAGAAGCCCGAGATCGGCCGGGGAGGTGGCGTGGTACTGGCGACCCAGGTGAGAGAAAGAAAGCTTGAACGGGAATCCCCATCTGTATTTTATCCCGTGGGACTGAAGGATTTGAAGGTAAGGCTTGAGGCCCCGTTGCCTAGCAATTGTGGCCGGCGAAAGGTCAGCGAACAACTGGAGGGGATTACCTTGAAAAGAGAGGTCCTGATGTTCCCTTGCAGACTGAAAAAGCTTCTCCTTGGTACAATAGTAATGGAATTTGATAATAACATCCCTCAGGGGCCCCTCAGAGGGCTTGGGGGCCAAGGACCTGTGAATGCGATCAAACTCCAGCCTGTCCGCCGGTATGCCAGGAGCCAATTCCTGGAAGAAAGCAGTAGCTGTTCCCTGCAAGTCAGTAATGACCTCCGGGATACCACGGATGCGCAGATTGTCTCTGCGGGCCCTATTTTCCATGTCCTCCAACTTGTCCCTTAATGCTTCCAGCTCAGTTGACAGCCTGCACACCTCCTCCTCATGGCCGTCTAACATAGTGGTGGCCAAGTCCATGCGTTGCTCTAGCTGGTTAGTGCGATGGCCTATCTCTTTAAGGACCCGCACAAAATCTGAAGAGAGCTTACGAGAGGCAGTAGTAAACTCATCCCTCACAATGCTGCAGAATTTAGCCAGCAAAGCCTCAGAGTCTGCAGGGAGAGAGCTCTCCCCATCCATAGGAAACAAATGAAGGCTGTCAGCAGGGGATCACGGACCAGCAGCAGAGAGCCGGGTCTCGTCCTCAAGCTCCGGAGGTTCAGGCGTCATCTTGCTCCGGCCCCTGCCTGAGGCTGGGGAAAGCTTACCGGGCTGCCGCTTCTGCTGCTTGTTTTTTGTGGCATCGTACATACCCGCCGGCTGCCCGGAGTACTCACAAGCTCCCAGAGGTGAGTAAACAGTGTCCCCGCTTATTCCGTGCTGTGTTAGGCCGGCTCGTTGGTCCCGACGGCGCGGAGCAAAGGAATCAGGCAGCCATCTCCTTCACTCGCGCGCATGCGCCCTTTAATTGGCAACATATCCAATAGAATCAAATTTCATCATAAATTTAGGACAAAATGCATTCTGCTAAATGTCTATGGTGAAAAAAAAATCCCAATAAATGTATTCTAATTAATTTGTGTGAAATATACAGCGTCTACAACTATGGCATATATATTTAAAAATGTATCAGTCCTGATCCCAACATTTTACTCTCTTTCCAAAGTGCATAAGTCGTTGGAACATCCTCTGGGTGTCAAGGACTAACTGAAAACACCAGTGCACTAATAGACAAATAGTTGCTTCCACATGTGACCACTCTTTTTTCTTATGTCAAGGACACCATCGACCTACTCCGTACTATCGACGGAAAAGTAATTCCTCCTGGGGCCTGGTTGGTAGCCCTCGATGTAGAGAGCCTCTATAACTCCATACCACATGCTAGGGGTTTGGAGGTAATCTCCACTCAACTAAAATAACGTGGTACAGCCTCTGATTTGTACAGTGAGTTTGTTCTCAGGTTATTGGAATTTATTCTTACACGGAATGTGTTTATGTTTGGCTCCTCCCACTTCCTCCAGATACAGGGTGTAGCTATGGTGACTAAATGTGCCCCTAGCTATGCTAACCTGTATCTGGGGGGGGTGGGAGAGAGAAATTTTCGCAGACGATCGATTTGTGCAGTTGCTCTCTATGTCATCGCCTGGCATAGATACATAGACGACATCATGATTTTCTGGTCTGGCACCAAGAATGAACTTACACAGTTAATGGACTTATTGGCTAATAATTCCTATAACTTGAAGTTCACAATGGAGTGTAGTCAATCCAGGGTGAACTTTTTGGATCTAAAGATTCATGTTGACCCTGCTGGCCGCTTGCATTCTTCCCTGTATCGCAAGCCGCCAGCAAGGAATACTATCCTACATGCGACTAGCGCACACCCTGAATCCCTTCTGGAAAGCATCCCATATAGTCAATTCCTTAGATTGAAGAGAAACTGCACTCGGGAAACAGATTTCCATACTGCAGCCAATGAACTATATCTGAGACTGCATTCTCGGGGATATATATTATAACGCAATTTTCTAAAAAACATGCACAAATGAGAGGGATTTTTAAAAAAAATTATGGCCTTTGCTTATGGCAGACAATACAATCAAAAAATACATTAAGCCTTACCCGGAAATTACCTTCAAACGGGCACCCTCTCTAAGAGATCGCTTGGTAACTAGTCACCATGTGCGTAAGGGTATTCAGATGTCCATCTCCACGGGAACGTTTTCCTGTGGACATTGTGACATGTGTCCCTTCATCTGCAACAATGATGTAACCATCTTGCCAAATGGGAAGACCCACAAATTAAAATTTCGGATCACGTTGATTTGTTACAACATCTGGTGAGCTGTCTCCATTTAGTGAGATTTGTAGTGTGGTCATTTCTCCTTCTCATTGACCTTCCATCTTGTCGCCTTCTCCACCTATTATGACCATTGACTGTTTCCTGGTACCTAATATGCCCCGTTTTTCCATCTATGGGGTACACTACATTTGGGCAAATATACTGACTTGCCCCCTACAGGGGTTTACTAAATGCACTCTCTGATGTGTTCAATTGGTTTTATACCATGTTATATTTTGATTTTTGTAATTTTTGTGACTTATAAATGATTTTTGATTAAGTATGTTTAACATTATTTCGCAGTTTATTATTGCTTTATAAGAATCTTTGCTTATTTTTCTCATTTGGCTCAGACATCTGGCGGAACTTTTATGCCTATCTGTAACCCTGTCCTGTAAGTGGGAACTCGACGGAGTTCAATTTGGTTTCCTAGATGGGTCCTGTTTAATCCATGTCCCCATATGATTCCCATCTATCTCCCTGGGTCTGTTTCCTTTGGGGACCCTTTTGGTAATCCCGTCCCCTGATCTGGAGTCGGACCTCTAACCAGCGGATTAACGGGCAATGTACAGTTATATTTACCGCCATTTCTGGTTACAGCACTGACTGTATTTTCCCCTTTTTTTTTTCTGGGGTTGTCTTGGCGTCTCTATTTTTCCATCTCTCCACCCTCTTCGTGGGTAGATATTTGTCCCGCCTCTTCCGTGCACTGTGCGTCTGCTGAGCGTCTTTCTGGAAATGACGCGATCATGTGGCCGCGGGGCACTATGGGACTTGTAGGCGCTTGATGCGCATGCACTGCTGACTCTGCCGGCCTGCTCGCGGCGAGATGACGCCATTTATCGATGCAACTGAGGGGCTATAATAAGCCTCTCCACTACAGCTGTAGTGCTGTTTCACAGGGACGCTGACGCCATTAGCTAGTTTCGTTTTGGGTAAGTTTTTTTACCAGGAACCTATTCATCCTGTGTCTCTTCTGACACCACTCTGTTTATTTTTGGTATCTCTATTTAATTAATTAATCTCCTATTCTTCAATCCCTCCAGAATTGGGCAATTTACCTGCCATCTGTAGACTAGTTCCGAATTCTCACCTGGGCTTTCCCAGCTATCTACTCCATCAGGAGTAATATTGTAAGTCTTCTCCACTATTTTAATATTTCTAAATATAGGAGCTCTTTCTTTTGAGCCCGTATTTTCATCAATGATTGCTCATTGTTTCAACTTTAATTATATCTTTACTCTCTGATTGAAATTTGGATTTTCTTATCTTTTTTATTTAGATACACCTATATTTGAAATTAGTCCAGCGTCTCTGCATTTTTTCTTTTTTCTTTATTTTAATCGCCAGTCCCTCTAGGTATGTCTCTATAAGTCATTAGTGTTGTGCTATATATATTTAGTTACAATGATTTTCAATATAATGTTTATATGACTATTGGTAGCGGGCCTTCCCTTAATGTGACTTTTTTATCGTCCCTTAAAGCGGAGCTCCACCCTAAAGTGGAACTCACGCTGATCGGAACCCGCCCCCCCTCCTGTGTCACATTTGACACCTTTCAGGGGGAGGGGGGTGCAGATACCTGTCTAAAGACAGGCATTTGCACCCACTTCCGGCCACACGTCAGACGGGTTTTTCCTGACTTCCCGTCTGTCCCCCGTTGTGTGCTGGGAACACTCAGCTCCCAGCACACAGCGTGTGAGCCAATCGGCCGGCGCAGCGCGACTTGCGCATGAGCCGTAGGGAACCGGGTAGTGAAGCCGGAGCGCTTCACTTCCTGGTTCCCTCACTGAGGATGGCGGGGGGAGCAGCAGAGAGACGAGCGATCGCTCGTCCTCTGCTGCGGACGGCGCTGGACTCCAGGACAGGTAAGTGTCCTAATATTAAAAGTCAGCAGCTGCAGTATTTGTAGCTGCTGGCTTTTAATATTTTTTTTTTTTACTGGCACATCTGCTTTTTTTTTTTCCATTCAAAGGTATTTTTATTGAAAGTCAAAAGAAACAAGACAATTACAAATGTAGGCTCGACACAGTTGCAACTGTGTAGAAGATCATGCCTGGTACAGATATAGATATACAGCTCCACAGACTGGCATATTAAACTGTGTAAAGCTAAGAATGTTGGTCTAATCATGGAGTCAACAGTAGGATGAAGATAAATGCTTTAACAGGTGTACTATTTGGTAACTAAGCATTCGTATGGTTAACGTATCAGTTCCAGGAAGAAACTCTTCAGAAAGCTTGGAGAGCCATAGGTGTTCAAGAAAATCAATGGTGATGTCTTAGAGGAAGAAAGTGTAGGAGAGCATGAAGAAGAAGGGGAGAGGGGTATGGGAGGGGTACTGTGAGTCGGTAGTGTTTCTTGTGGTTGTATGTTTTATCTATCAGCCACTCTTTGGTGTATATAACAGTGGTAAAGTTTTGGAGCCACAAGGGCTCTGTGAGGTCTCAAGTGTCGCCTCAGTTCATCATAGCTTCATAATCTTGTGAAAATCTAAAAGCAGACCATGGTCGCCAGGTGTCAAGGAATTTCTCAGCTGTCCCTCTGTCTTGGGCCAACGTGTCCTCCATCTCGCACACCTCCGCCACCCTACGGAGCCACTCTTGAGCTGAGGGTACTCTGGTGGTGTTCCAGTGGAGGGGAATTAGGTATTTGGCTGCATTTAGCATGTGTTTAGTTAAGGAGTTTTTGTAACGGGTGAGCGAGAAGGAGGACAGGTGAAGCAGGCAGCATGCAGCATTCAGTTCCATGGATGTTTCTGTGATCCGTTTGATTGTATCACAAACCACGTTCCAGAAAATGGTGATCAGTGGGCAGGTCCACCAAATATGGATCAGCGAACCCACTGCGGACTGACACCTCCAGCAGGTGTCTGGCTTTGTGGGGTCCCATCTGTGGAGTCTCGCTGGCGTGTTGTACCACCTGGTTAACAGTTTATAACTTGTCTCCTGCAGCTTTGTGCTAATGGAGCACTTGTGTGCCAGTATACAGGCTTTTTGCCATTGTTTGTCCGTTATGGCGAGGTCAAGGTCCTCCGCCCAATCCCGTCTCTGCTTGTCCAGGCCCTCCTCATTTGTGGAAGTCAGCCATGAATAAGCTACCGAAGTGGCCCTAGTCACCGGCTTCTGCGCATGACAGGCGGATTCCAGAACCGTCTGTGGTCTATGTAGGTCAGACGAGTTCCTGAATCCGTTCAAATAGCTGCGTAATTGAAAGAACGACCATTGTTTCAGATTAGTGAGGTCATTGTCTAATTTAAGGGTGGACCAATCTTTAAGTTTGTTCCCCCTATAGCAATCTCTAACCAGCAGTGGGTCGTCGGTGCGTGGCGATCTAAACGTCGGTGTGTTCAGACCGGGTGCGAAGTCAGGGTTGTCAGCTAGAGGGGTGAGCGGACTGGGAAAGGTGGAAAGTTTCTTAAGTCTGGAAAGTGAGTGGAATAAACCCAGGGTAGTTCCTGTGATGGGGTTTCTACGGAGGGTCATGGGGCAATTGGGCCACGAAGTCCACGGTGAGTATTTTAGGTCAATGGGGCTAAGTTCATTCTCTAATGCCACCCAATCTTTTGCGTGGCCATGGCAGTGCCAATCAATGATCCTGGCTAAATGTGCTGCTTGATAGTATTGTTTGAAATCCGGGAAGCTCAACCCTCCTTTTTCCTTAGGTTGCGTTAGGTTAAGAAGTTTGATTCTAGGTTTCTTTGCGCTCCAAAGAAAGCGGAGTAGCATGGAGTTCAGGGATGTGAAAAACCGACGCGGGACCGCAACCGGCAGGGTGCGTATCAGGTATAGAAATCTAGGTAATATAACCATTTTAACTATGGCAGCGCGTCCAAACCAAGAGAAGTGCCGTAGGCCCCAATGATTAAGTTCCTCTCCACAACTCTTAAGGAGTGGCGGAAAGTTCCGTTCAAATGTATCCTGGAGGTGAGGGGTTAGCCACACTCCAAGATATCTGAGGGCCTTTCCTTCCCAACGGAAGGGTGAGTTTGCTTTAGTTAGTGATAACAATCTGTCTGGTAGCGATATATTGAGTGCTTCCGATTTCGTGTAATTGATTTTTAAATTTGACATGAAGCCATATTGGGCAAATTCCTTCATCAAATTGGGGAGTGATATGTGAGGGTCAGATAGGAAGAAAAGGAGGTCGTCGGCGTAGGCCGCAACTTTGAACTCGCTGTCTCCCACATGGAAACCATTCACAGCCGTGTTTAACTTGACCGTTCTGATAAAAGGTTCGAGCGTCAATATAAAAAGTAAGGGCGACAGGGGGCAACCCTGTCTTGTCCCATTGGTGATTCCCACACTATCCGAGAGGCTACCATTGACCTTCAAGCGGGCCGATGGTTTTTGGTAGAGCGCCGCGACCCACGCCATCATGTGCGAGCCAAATCCCACACGGTCGCACACCGCCGTCATGAAGTCCCAAGCCACGCGATCGAAGGCCTTCTCCGCATCCGTAGAAAGGAGAAGGCCCTCGATCTTCCGCACCCTCGCCGCGTGTGTCAGTAACAGGGCCTTGGTTACATTGTCCTTGGCTTCTCGATTTGGCATGAAGCCCGCCTGCTCGAGACCAATTAATCCGGGGAGCAATGGGCTAAGCCTAGAGGCAAGGATTTTAGCAAACAACTTCACGTCTAAATTGAGGAGTGAGATGGGCCGGTAGCTCGAGCATGAAGTGGGATCCTTTCCAGGCTTTGGTATGACCGCTATGTGGGCTGAGAGGAAGTCTGGGGTCACCTTTCTGGGTGTAGACAGCGAGTTCAAAGCTTTTTTAAGGGGCTCTATCAGGCGTTCAGCAAAGGTCTTATAGTAAATAGCTGAATAACCGTCCGGTCCCGGACTTTTATTGGTTTTCAGCTGCCCTATCGCTGTTCCTATCTCTTCTGCTGTGATTGGTTTTTCCAATAAAGCAATGTCAGGGTCTGAGAGTTTTGGGATACCACTTTTGACCAGGTATTCTCTTATAAGCTGTGATCTATCGTCCGTCATGTGTGGTTGTCTATGCTGGGGGGGGAGGTTATAGAGTTTCGTGTAGAAACTGTGGAAGTGGTTTGCAATCTTTTCAGTCTCTACGTCTAGTCCCCCGTCCTCTCGCTTTATACCAGCAATATTATTGGCAGAAGAGCACTCTCGGAGCGCCCTCGCCAGGAATCTGCCAGTCTTGTCTCCTGATTCGTAGTACAATCGTTTTTTGAAGAACAGCATGCGTCTGGCTGTTGTGTCCAGAAGCTGCTGTAATTCTCGCCTCAATTCGAGCAATTGTTTGGCTGAGTCGATGGAAAGTGATTGTTTGTGCAGGGTTTCTAGTTTGTTGATTTGAGTGGTCAGTTTAAGTATTAAGGCCTCTCTTTCCTTTTTACGTTTGGAGCCAAGACCAATCAAGATCCCTCTAATTGTACACTTGTGGGCTTCCCAGACCGTAAGCGGGTCCGAGCCCGGGATGGCATTGAGTGTGAAAAACTCTTTCAGGGAATCGGTTAAAGAGGAAAGCGTCGTCGAATTGGTCAGGAGGGAAGCGTTAAGTCTCCAAGACGGCGAATGTCGTGAGGGGGTAACCGCCGCCATGGACAGTGATATCGGGGCATGGTCCGAGAATGTCTGAATGCCTATATGTGCGCCCGTCAATCTCGTCAGGTCGCGTTGCGTGACAAATAGGTAGTCTAACCTGGCGTATCTCGCGTGTGGGATTGAAAAATGAGTGTAGTCACGCCCCTCTGGGTGCGAGAAGCGCCAGGTGTCGATCAAGTGGAGAGATTGTAGCATCACCTTAAGCCTCTTTAGGAGTCTATATGTGATACATGACTTTCCGTTCGAGGTATCCTCGATGGGGTTCAGGGGCACATTAAAGTCCCCTCCTAGGATAATGCATCCGTTGGCAAACCCAGCAAGTTCCCCAACAATTCTCCGGCAGAAGGTGCCGTGGGCCTTGTTCGGGAAATACACGTTCGCCAAGGTCAGCGGTGATCCCTCGTATGTGCCCCTGATGAATAGAAATCTACCTCCAGGGTCGCTCAGTTGGTCTGTGACCTGAAAGGGCGCGTCTCTACTGATCAGTATCGACACGCCCTTCGATTTTGAGTCATTGTTGGTCGCGTGAAGTGCAACTGGAAAGTGAGCATTGGAGAGTCTAGGGACATGATTGGTTCTGAAGTGGGTTTCTTGGAGGAAAACAAAGTGGGGCCTACCTTTTTTTAGCTCTCTTAGTAGGGAGGAACGACGTTCCGGAATATTTAAACCCCTGACGTTGTGTGAGATCACCAGTGGACGAGTCCCCAAGGAGGAGTAGGCCATGTCGAGAGTCTCGTATGACAGAGTCGGTTGGCAGGACAATCTGAAATAGTACAGCTGCAGTAGACAAATCAGTAACAATACCTTAAAGCCTATCGACATCACAATACAATAGGTGGACTAATGCACCTTGTCAGCACAGGTTAGGAGGGGTAGGTGAGGGAAGGACCAAGGGTTGGTGCAGTTAGAGTAGAAAGAGAGATCAGAGAAGAGTAGAACGAGGAGAAAGTTAGGAGAAGGTCACCTGTCAGGAGATCTCCCCCGCGAGGCCGAAATCGGTCCCACCAGGGGGAGTCCGCCTATGGTGAGCAGTGTGCCCTGTCTCCCTGTCAGGAGGTCAGGACACCTCATGGGGCGTTAGGGAGGCAGCGACGGCGTGACGTCAGTACCCCAGACAATCTACTATCCGAGCAGTAGCAAAAACAGGAAATAATAATTAAAAAAAAAGAAAAAGAAAGTCTCAGACAGATACTGTCAAACAGCGGGCGGCACACACAGCCCTATGAAATTAGATCTAATGATCAAACATTGATATATTTAACTATTACCCAACCTACTTGTAAACAAACCTGGTAGATTGGCGTGAACATTTAACTGTGGAGAACTATTTCAAGTCCTCTAACCCCAAACAGACAGTAGCAGTGCCCTTAGAAAGGGACCTCTGTCCTCCTGCATGCCAGTGTTGGCTGACCCTGGAGAATAAACTAGTGCGTTTTTGAAGTTGTTGATTATCCTGTTAACTAAAAGGACAAGAAGGAGAATAAGCGATCAGGCTATCAGACCCTAGTTGCTGCATAAGGAGTATCAGATTGTTCAGGTGTAATCCCCTTCTTATGGGCCTGTGGTGATTGAAGTTTATCGTGCAGACACAGTCTCGTACCCAACAGAGAGCCACGTCCAGGGCAGGGTACATGTTTAGGCCTGAAGTTCTCATCGCGTGTATGCCGCGAGTAGCGACGGCGTCCATGAGAGCTTCGGAGTAACTGGCGTGTCTGACTGCAGTTCAGTGGAGGGGGACAGGTACACAGGGTTACAGCTGAGGGCGATAGAAGGTCTGATAATAGGGTCAGTTCTGGGCGAAAGAGAGAGGTGCAGGGGGGTCTCTGCTGCATGAGGTATCGCTTCGGTGGACATGGTTCAACTGGGAGAAGAAGTCTTTACTCACGGTTAGTCGTCAGCTCTGTTCCTGGGTGCGTCAGCAGAGCGGTTCGGGGTGTCGTTCCTCGTGCCTCCGCCACGTCCTTGTTTGGGTCTCTTCGCCAGCCGTTTGTCTGGAGTAGAGAGTGGCGAATCAGGTGGGCTACGTGTCTGCGGCGGTAGCAGGAATTCCGCGTACCAGTCGGGCAGTTCAACCTGGCCAAGGTCGAGAGCTTCGCAGAATTCGGGGAGATCAGCCGGGGTGCGGAGTGTAAACTGTCGCCCACTGCACGTAACATTAAGAGCGAAAGGGAAGCGCCACGTGTATCTGAGCTCCTTCTCCCTCAGTTTCTCCAGCAGGGGGCGGAGAGCTCTCCTGTTGCGCAGTGTTATCTGAGACAAATCCTGAAATAACATGATGGTGGAGCCATTAAAGATGATGTTATCACTCCTTCTAGCTTTGCGCATAATGTCTTCTTTCAGGACATAGCTCTCCAGACAACATATTATGTCTCTCGGTGGTGCTGTATCAGGGCCCTTAGGTCGCAGCGCTCTGTGTGCCCTCACAAAGCCAATGTCAGCGTCCTCCTGACGTTCTAGCAGGCTGTTAAAAACACTTCTCAGTGTGGTAATGATTTGGTCCGGATCTACTGACTCAGGGATGCCCCTCACACGTACGTTGCACCTCCGTCCCCTGTTGTCAAGGTCCTCTATTTGTCGGTTCATATCTATCAGGTGCTGGGCATGGACCATAGTAATCTTCTCTATCTTGTGAATTGCTCTGTCCCTGCGTTTCCCCGCTGACTCTGTGGCCGCCATTTTCTCATTGAGCACAATCATGCTCGTTTTTAAGTCTGTAAGGGCCGCTGAGAAGGTAGCTTTAATGTCAGCTGCAATCACTGACATATCTGCAAGGGTTAGTGGGTGATCAGGAGCAGACTTACTGTGCGTTGTGCCTTCAGGGGCTGACTGCGAGTCATCGCTGTAGTCTTCTTCATGATGGATCGGCGCCATCTTGGTGTTCGCAGCAGCACCGCGGCCCGTTTGTTTAAAGAGATCAGCAATGTTTTTGGAAGAGGAAGACCCCGAAGTCCGCCTCGTGCGGGATGAGGGCGTAGAGTGGAGCTTTTTGGTAGGCATCTGGGAGCTTACGGTCGGGTAAAAGATGCTAGCGGGCCGTGTGTGCCGGAGAGCCGTCTCAGCAAGCTGCCATCTCCGTCGCGCGCCAAGCCACGCCCGGCACATCTGCTTTAACCACTTAAGCCCCAGACCATTTTGTTGCTAAATGCCCAGGCCAGGTTTTGCGATCCGGCACTGCGTCGCTTTAACAGACAATTGCGCGGTCGTACGACGTGGCTCCCAAACAAAATTGGCGTCCTTTTTTTCCCACACATAGAGCTTTCTTTTGGTGGTATTTGATCACCTCTGCGGTTTTTATTTTTTGCGCTATAAACAAAAATAGAGCGACAATTTTGAAAAAAATGCAATATTTTTTACTTTTTGCTATAATAAATATCCCCCAAAAACATATATAATTTTTTTTTTCCCTCAGTTTAGGCTGATACATATTCTTCTACCTATTTTTGGTAAAAAAAATTGCAATAAGTGTTTATCGATTGGTTTGCGCAAAATTTATAGCGTTTACAAAATAGGGGATAGTTTTTTTGCATTTTTATTAATTTTTTGTTTTTACTACTATTGGCGGCGATCAGCGATTTTTTTCGTGACTGCGACATTATGGCGTACACTTCGGACAATTTTGACATGTTTTTGGGACCATTGTCATTTTCACAGCAAAAAATGCATTTAAATGCATTGTTTATTGTGAAAATGACAGTTGCAGTTTGGGAGTAAACCACAGGGGGCGCTGTAGGAGTTAGGGTTCACCTAGTGTGTGTTTACAACTGTAGGAGGTGTGGCTGTAGGACTGACGTCATCGATCGATTCTCCCTATAAAAGGGATCACTCGATCGATGCGCCGCCACAGTGAAGCACAGGGAAGCCGTGTTTACATACGGCTCTCCCCGTTCTTCAGCTCCGGTGAGCGCCGCGCCGTCGTCCCGGATCGCTCCCCGCAGGGAATCCGCCCGCCGCACGCAGCGGAGGGGGTCCCGATCGGACCCCCGACCCGCTAGAAGGCGGGGACGTATATATACGCCCATCTGCCTGTACGTGCCATTCTGTGGATGTAAATAGGCGTGCGGCGGGCGTTAAGTGGTTAATAGCCACAACTAGGGGTTACTGGATACTCCGCTGAAGAAATCCCGCCCTAGGGACGTAATGTTCGGTAGGGATACGACGTGACATCACCCGCAGCCGTCCACTATCACACTAGCTCCTCGCTGTACATCCTGGCACTGGATTAGTGCCTATGATTGTGAGTTTTTAAAATGTTTATTTCATTAAAACTGTTTATATATGGAGAGCACTATGGTATGTCCTCTTTTTTTATGAATGGATCCACTTCCATTTGGTGTTTTCCTGTACATATGAGCTCCTGGTCTTGGATTTATCGTTGTTGCAGTATTGCCTGGATATATCCCTATGGGAATGCTCAATTGACCCTGTCTAACAGAGGGTCCTGCTTGGGAGGTGAGAGGCCATTTCTGTTATTGGTTCCTTTCATCCACGTTCATCACCTGCATGTGATTGCATCTAGTCACCATTTGAACATCACTGGGATGACTATTTGATGGACTTTATTAGCGCTGCACTATCTTTTATATGTTACTGGTTACGAATCCACCCTCAGGTGGTTTGGGTTTTTCCTGAATGTTTGCACTGAAGCACTGGGTAGGTTCTCATTTCATCTCTCTACCCTACAGGGGTGTTAGTGCTTGATTGCACCTTGTGGGAATCTCAATTTGGGGGTTTGGATTTTTTATGGACCCAATTCCGGTACCTTGGCTTTTGCTGCTCCGCCATATTTCCCAGCCAAACTATATGTGTTTAAGTTTATGAAAAATATTATGTATATGCATTCAATGGACATTGTACAAATTGATAAATAATTCTTGTTTCATTCCTTCAGAGCCACTCACTGAGCTGGTCATGTCACAAATCCCCTGATGAAGCCAAAGGTTTGGCGAAACTAGTCGGGAAGACCTGACCAATGGCCTGTACTTTAATGTTTTGCTCCCACGTTCCTACTATATTGCTTATATTTTTGAACCGACTTTGTACCTTTTTGTAATTAATAAATCTTTTTTATTTTTTATATTTACTGTGTTTTGGTTTCTATTTGTTGGCACCGTAATAATCCCACACTCCTCTATTCCTCTTTTCAACTCAACAAGAGATGAGGTGCCGTATCTTTATTAGGACTATCGACCACTAACTACCTATTTTTACATATTATATTTCTTGAGTCCCTGAAGTGCCAGGACAGGAGTAATCACATTTTTGAAGCAAACACCCCAAAAAAGTATTTTCTCAAAGGAATAGTGAGTCTTTAAAAAACAAATTGCGTCTTTAAACAAAATTTTTTTTTTTAAATTAGGAAAGTTAATAAGATATTTCTAACTCACATCATTGGTATACTTATGCCCCGTACACACGATCAGGCTTTGGCCCGGCCAAACTCACATTGGAATTCCGACGGAATTTTCAGAGTAAAATAGAACATGTTCTCTATCTAAACTTCTGATGGAATTCATCAAAATTTCCGATGGAATTACTCCGATGGGGCATACACGCGATTGGAATTTCCGATGGAAAAAGTCCATCTGACTTTTCCCATCGGAAATTCCGATTGTGTGTACGGGGCTTTAGAATTACAGCACAAAACACATTCATGTGACCAAATCCTTATGGCGATGCTATGACTGGTGTGGCAGTAATCAGAGACAAAGGTACGGGTGTGGCAGTGATCACAATACAAAAAACAACTGTCACTGCCCCTACCTATGACTGGTCTTCACAGCAAGGAGCATTGGAAGGGCGGACACATGTCAACAAACACACAGAATAACCAAGCTCAACTTATCATCCAATCAGCAACCAACCAAATTCACCTGTCTAACAGTGCGTTAAAAACAGGGGTTTCGTTGCACGCATTTGCAAATACATGTGTAAGCTACATGCCCCGTCAAGGCTCCCTGTGTACTGCAGTCCTAACTCTAAAATTTAAAGTCTCCTCAATGGAATCACATGTATGCTGATGGATAGATGAAGGGCAGATGACTGGAGGGAGCCCAACCGTCCTTAAAGGAGCATGAGCACACTAAACACCCAGCACATAGAAGCAATGGTGCTAGTGCGTTGCCTGACCACAATGACAACAATACAAAAAACAACTGTCACTGCCCCTACCTATGACTGGTCTTCACAGCAAGGAGCATTGGAAGGGTAGACGCATGTCAACAAACACACAGAATATCCAAGCTCAACTTACCAACCAATCAGCAACCAACCAAATTCACCTGTCTAACAGTGCGTTAAAAACAGGGGTTTAGTTGCACGCATTTGCAAATACATGCGTATGCTGCAGGCCCTGTCAAGGCTCCCTGTGTACTGCAGTCCTAACTGTAAAATGTAAAGTCTCCACAGTGGAAGCACATGTACGCTGATGAATAGATGAAGGGCAGATGACTGGAGGGAGCCCAACCCTCCTTAAAGGAGCAGGAGCACAGGGGCACTTTAACTTGTCAGGGACCCTGTGAGTTGTGTGGCAATTATTAGGTACCCTGTGACTAGTGCTATGGTGATTGGCACTGGTATTGTGGTGATCAGGGATACTGCATCACGTATGACAAAATGCGTAGTGGGAGTTATGCACACGCTACCACACATGGTACAATTTTAAGTCGGCCATCTCGCTCCATGGAAGAATGATTATTCGTAAAAATTTTAAGCTACTTTTGTGAGTGTTACTCTTATTTTATCAATACATTGCTTATACAATATCATTCTATGTTGATTACTCTTCTGTTTCATGTCTGGTGACTCATGATCATCCCTGTGGAGGAGTTACATTCAGAGGGCTTTGCTTCCTAACAATTATCCATTCATCTCTAAAGCGCATATTATCCAGTGACAGATGCGGATATCTAAGAGATCTGGATCTCCTGCATGGTATGTCATGGTCTGCCAGGAGACTCTAACCATCCTTCCGGTTTCCAGACCAGTAGTCTTCTTATCCCAGTATCAGGTGGAGGGATGGTAGAGATCCTGCAGCCATAAATATTGGACCACAATAGAAAGTGCAAACAGGCTATATCAAGGAACAAGAACAAGCAACTCACAGCTAGTGGTGCAGTTAGGAGCCAGGCAGAAGAAAGGGCTATACAAAAACCGTCCCAGTCAGCAAACAAAGGCATCAGTCCATGGGAGTATACCAGGAGGCAGTGTTGGGAACAGGAGAGTAGGCAACCATGATCAGTGTAATCCAAAGGAGTAGTCAAAGAGACAAATTCAGGAAAAGGCAGAGTCAGCAACAGCGATCAGCGAAATCCAAAGGGGTAGTCCAAGAGGCGAAGTCAGGAACAAGCAGGAGTCAGCTTGGACATGGCGTGACTTGCTTATAGAATTGGCAAACAAACTTAGAAGTATGGCCACCCAAATTCTTTGTATCAATGATGCACTTAAATGACTTTTGAACATTGCTATACAAGTTCTTTGTATTACTGCAATTTTTCCTGATGGCCTTAGTAAAAGGTTCTTGATTTACTGAGGTATTAACAATCTATCAACATACTTTTTGAAAGCAAATCAAAATTACAGGCTGTATATTTCCATATAAACTTTTTAGAATGGTATATTCAAATAATATAAAAAGCACAGAGCACAAGTACACAAGTGCAGAACTGGTACATACAAAGTAACTTTAGGTGCAAACTACAGAGCACAAGTGCAGTACACACTAAGTAACATTAGGTGCAAACTACAGAGCACGAGTGCAGTACTGGTACACACAAAGTAACATTAGGTGCAAACTACAGAGCACAAGTGCAGTACACACCAAGTAACTTTAGATGAAAACTACAGAGCACAAGTGCAGTACTGGTACACACCAAGTAGCTTTAGGTGCAAACTACAGAGCACGAGTGCAGTACTGGTACACACAAAGTAACATTAGGTGCAAACTACAGAGCACAAGTGCAGTACACACCAAGTAACTTTAGGTGAAAACTACAGAGCACAAGTGCAGTACTGGTACACACCAAGTAGCTTTAGGTGCAAACTACAGAGCACAAGTGCAGTACTGGTACACATAAGGGCCCAGATTCACAAAGCAGATGCGCCGACTTAACTCGAGATGTGTGGCATAATTGAAAAATGCCCTGCGCGTATCTTTGCGCCGTATCCACAAAACGAGATACGCCTGAAATCCATTTTTTTTCCATCCTACCTAAAAGAATTACACCGGCGCTTCTTCGCGCGCAAAATACGCTAGACACGCCGCTGTTTTTATAGGCAAAGATGCAAATGAGGGAGATAAGGCGATCCACAAAATTAAGTGTGTGCGGCGTAGATTACGCCCTGTGCGCTTCTGCTAGTTTCATGGTGTAAAATTACACTTTATAAAAGCAGCCCTAACTTTGCACCAGCCGTGTAAAGGTCAGCTAAAGCAACACCATTAAGGAAGAGCTGAGCACACACACTTGCAGGACAACAATCTGTATGCCAACATGCCAGGGGCATCCATGCTCATAACTATACTAGTGACTTTAGTAACCGAGGGTACCCCCTCTTCTGAGGGAACAGCAGTCAGGAGACGCCTCGCAGAATGCATCTTTGCACAGTAAACACACACATTAATCATGGTACAATGAGAATGCATGCATGCACACCCACTGTGGTCCCAGACACATCACATGCACATCTAATTGGATTAGATCCAAGTACCCCCAATGGTACTTGGGAGCAGTAACGCTCCAATTATGTCACTGTGCATTCATACACCATTCACATGGACCTGGGATCACTTCTCCCTGGTCCTGGGGATCCCTACTCCACCAAAACTGAGGGTGACACCCCTTATTTAATCAGGAATGCCACCCCCACATTCATACATCATTCACACACATAAAACAAATCATAAGTACAGTATAATAAAAAAATAATACAAATAAAAAAACAAAAGTACCCCAAAAGTTAACGGCGGCGGCGAGAGCTACGCCTGGGCCGCCCACGGCCACGGCCAACCAGGGGAGACTCCTGGGGGGGGTGAGCAGGGGAAGGAGGAGACTCATGGGTGGGTGAGCAGGTGAAGGAGGAGCCTCCCCTGGTGACTGTCCTCCTGCTGGCCTGCCCTCCAAGGCCACTGCAATTCTGCTCAGACCCAGAGTGAGGGCAGCCGTATTGGCCTGGACAGCCCGGGTATTGTCCTGGACAGCCTGGGTCAGGGCACTCACCTCCTGGGCCACGCCTGTTGTGGCGGTCTGCAGCTCACACATGCATGTGATGACCGCCAAGGAGTTTGTGGCCACATCAGTGAGTGACTCCTTAATTGAGCCCAGGCTGTCCTCTATCTGGGTCAGAGTCTGGTTGATCTGACCCAGATGGCGGGTCTGAAGGGCATTGTCCCTCCGCAGAGTGGCCGGCAGAACCTCGGCCACCCCCCTGGTCTTCTGGGTCACCTTCCTGCCTGCAGCTGAGTCTTGTGGCCTGGGAGGAGGGGAGAGAGAGACCCTTGTGGGGGGAGGCCTGTTGGGGGAGGAGTGGGAGGGGCTACCCCTGATGGTGGCCTGACTGCTGCCAGCCTCAGGGGTAGCCTCAGGGGGAACCACATCCGAAGCCAAAAGGATTTCCCTGGCAATCTCCATATCTTCATCCTCATCCTCCCCCCCTCATCCTCCTCCCCCTCAACCTATTCATGAGGGGAGGTGTGGCCACTCCCCTCCCCTGGGGACTCCTGCCATTCTTGGGGCTCTTCTGCAGCCTGTTGTCCTGGGGATGGTGCAGCCTGGCCTGATGGCCCAGCAACCTCCTGGCCTGATGGCCCAGCAATCTCCTGGCCTGATGGCCCAGCAACCTCCTGGCCTGATGGCCCAGCAATCTCCTGGCCATCTGTGGAGGACACAAAACAATCACAGGTTGGAGGATCCACACACTTGGCACATCTTCCCTTCCCCCACCCACACATGCTAATCACCAGATAGAAAAACCCAAAAATTACCTGTCCTCACAGGAGAATGAGATTGAAAGCCAGGCAGGCCAACCACCTGCTGGCTATGGAAACACCGGTCCACTGCCCATTCCGTCAGCCTGACGGAGCAGGGTGGGCCTCCTCCAGTGCCCGTGGCATGGGCATTTATTTTGGCCATCTTGTCCCGGACCAGGCTCTTAAGATCGTTAATCTTCTTTTGAATCCCACCGGGGGTCCTCGTCTCCCCCCCCCGCCGCATTGATCTGATCAGTAATTTTTTTTAATGATCTCCTTCCTCCTGGCCGGGGTGGTGTTCCGGCTCTCAGGGCCATGCAAATAAAGACCGAAACGGCTGATGGCCTTAGCAAGTATCTGCTTTTCTGTGTTTGAAAAATTAAGCTTCCTGCGCTTCGGTGCCATAACACCCAACACTCAGCACCAACAAAAAACAAACACAACAAACAAACACAAATACTCACACAACAAACAAACACAAATACTCACACAACAAACACACACAAAAATCAAACCACACAAGCAGACAGCTAATACAAATTTAAAAACAAACACCGAAAAAACAAACAGAAAATACACTCAGAAAAAAAACAATCAGAAAAAACAAACAGAAAATACACTCAGAAAAAAAAACACAGCTACTACACTCTACTACTCCTCCAAATCTTTAATCTAACACTAAACTCACCAACACACACCAACAGATGACAGAGCAAAAGCAATTTGCTCTAGGAAAGGGGAACACAGGGATGTACTTTTGCAAGGGAAGTGTGTTTGTCTGGGGCTATTTATACACAGGGCGATTCTCAAACTAAGTACGCTTGGCCTTTTACCTATCTCACTGATTGCGCCGAGCCGAGTTCTGCACATGCCCAGTGAGGTGCAGATTTGTGCGCGCATGCGCAGTATGGCCGGCCCTTCATTTGCATGGGGTCACGGCTCATTACAATGGAGCACGCCCACTTCCTTCCCACTTGCAATAACCCCGCCTTACGCCTCGGGATTTAAGTTACGCTTGCGCAATTTTGGGCGCAAATGTGCTGTGGATACGGCACTAACGGCACAAAATTAAGGCGTCGTAACTTAAATGACATACGTTTGGAGTAACTTAATTTGCGCCGCTCTACGTGAATCTGGGCCAGTAAGTAACTTTAGGTGCAAACTACAGAGCACAAGTGCAGTACTGGTACACACAAAGTAACTTTAGGTGCAAACTACAGAGCACAAGTGCAGTACTGGTACACACCAAGTAGCTTTAGGTGCAAACTACAGAGCACAAGTGCAGTACTGGTACACACAAAGTAACTTTAGGTGCAAACTACAGAGCACAAGTGCAGCACTGGTACACACCAAGTAGCTTTAGGTGCAAACTACAGAGCACAAGTGCAGTACTGGTACACACATAGGCTCAGATTCACGCAGAATCGCGGCGGCGTTACGTATCGTAGATACGTTACACCGCCGCAAGTTTTCATCGCAAGTGCCTGATTCTCAAAGCACTTGCATGAATACTTACGCTGGCGGCCTCTGGCGTAAGCCCGCGTAATTCAAAGGGGCGTGTGCCATTTAAATTAGGCGCGCTCCCGGGCCGGACCTACTGCGCGTGCTCCGTTTTGAAATTCCCGCCGTGCTTTGCGCGAAGTGACGTCATTTTTTCGAATGGCGACGTGCGTAGCGTACTTCATATTCCCGGACGTCTTACGCAAGGACCAAAAATTTTCAAATTTCGATGTGGGAACGACGGCCATACTTTATACAGCACATACGTGTGCTGTGTAAAGTTAGGGCACCAAAAACGACGACTAACTTTGCGACGGGTAACTAGACTAGCAGCGACGTAGCGAACGCGAAAAACCGTCGTGGATCGCCGTAACTACTAATTTGCATACCGACGCTGGTTTACGACGCAAACTCCCCCCAGCGGCGGCCGCGGTATTGCATCCTAAGATCCGACAGTGTAAAACAATTACACCTGTCGGATCTAAGGGCTATCAATGCGTAACTGATTCTAGGGGCCAGATTCACAAAGAGATACGACGGTGTATCTACAGATACACCATCGTATCTCTGACGTAAACTGGTCCTATCTATGCGCCTGATTCATAGAATCAGATACGCATAGATAGGGCTTAGATCTGACAGGTGTAACTGTGTTACACTGTCGGATCTTTTTTTCAATTTAAAAATGGCGCCGGGGGCGTTCCCGCTGATTTACGATAAATAATATGTAAATCAGCGAGATACGCAAATTCACGAACGTACGCGGACCCGACGCAGTGTTCTTACGTCGTTTCCGTAGCGGTTTTCCGTCGTATACTTACCCCTTCTTTTATCAGGCGCAGCCAATGTTAAGTATAGCCGGCGTTCCCGCGTCGAATTTGAATTTTCCTACGTTGTTTGCGTACGCCGATTCACGAACACGCGCGTCGCAAGTCCCGCTCACGTCGCAACCACTGACGTCCTAGTGACGTCAGTGGGAGCAATGCACGCCGGGAAATTCCCCGGATGGCACATGCGCATTTAAATCGGCGCGGGAACGCGCCTGATTTAAATAGTACACTCCCCTAGCCGCGGAATTTGAATTCCGCCGGGGGATTTAGGATCCGTCGTGGCAAGTTTGGAGGTAAATGGTTTGTGAATTAGCCACTTGCCTCCTAAACTTGCGGGAGCGGATCTTAATTCACGTAGAACGAGCGGATCTATAGATCCGCTGCGCTACGTGAATCTGGCCCTAGGAATCAGTCGCATAGATACTCTGAGAGATACGACGGAGTATCTGAGATACTCCGTCGTATCTCTTTTGTGAATCTGGGCCAAAGTAACTTTAGGTGCAAACTACAGAGTACAAGTGCAGTACTGGTACACACACTGGGCCATATTCTCAGAAGAGTTACGACGGAGTATCTCAGGAAACTCCGTCGTATCTCTCTTTTTTGACCCGCGTATCTATGCGAGTGATTCCTAGAATAATTTTCGCATAGATACGCTGTAGATCCGACAGGTGTAAGTCACTTACACTGTCGGATCTTAAATGTAATTCGCCGCCGGCCGCTAGGTGGCGTTTACGTTCAGGTCTCATTTGTTTATGCAAATGAGCCTGATACGCCGATTCCCAAACAAAATCGCGTCGCATAACCATCGTTTGCGTAAGCGTAAGGTTACCCCTGCTATATGAGGGGTAACCTTACGCCAGTCCCACGTATGCCATGTTAAGTATGGCGTCGGGTCCGTGTCGTCTTTTCCCGTCGGGTACGTCGTTTTCGTAAGTCATTCTTGAATACGACTTTACGTCAATGACGCACACGTCGGCGTCATTGACGTTTTCCGCCGAGAACTGGAGCATGCGCACTGGGCTATTTTTAGCCCGGCGCATGAGCAGTTTGATCGGAACGGGGGCGCGCTTAATTTAAATATAAGCCGCCCCCTTTGAAATACGCGGGGATACGCCGGGCCTTTTACACTACGCCTCCGCAAACTACGGAGCAAGTGCTTGAGGAATATGGCACTTGCTCCAGTAAGTTGGGGCGGCGTAGTGTAAATGGCTTACGCTATGGCCGCAGGAAAAGTATGAGAATCTGGCCCAAAGTAACTTTAAGGGCAGACTACAGAGCACAAGTGCAGTACTGGTACACACCAAGTAGCTTTAGGTGCAAACTACAGAGCACAAGTGTAGTACTGGTACACACAAAGTAACTTTAGGTGCAAACTACAGAGCACAAGTGCAGTACTGGTACACACAAAGTAACTTTAGGTGCAAACTACACATCACAAGTGCAGTACTGGTACACACAAAGGGCCAGATTCACGTAGCCCGGGCGCAACGTAACGTAACCGATTTAGGTTACACCACCGCAAATTTTCTAAGTGCCCGATCCACAAAGCACTTACCTGGAAATTTGCGGCGGTGTATCCTAAATCCGTCCGGCGCAAGGTGGGCCAATTTAAATGGGGAGGGTACCATTTAAATTAGACGCGCTCCCGCGCCGGACGTACTGCGCATGCTCCCGAAGCAAATTTCCCGACGTGCTTTGCGCGAAATTACGATGCGCTGACGTTTTGTGAATCGCGACGTGAAAAAAAGACTTGCACCGGGAAAAAAAAAAAATTAAAAAAAAATTAAAAAGCGACGCGGGAAAGACGGGTATGCTTTTACATGGTGTAATAATTTTACACTTTGTAAAAGGTGCCCTATCTTTGCGACGGCAAACTAACACTTGCGGCGAAGTAACGACGGGAAAAAGTTTTGTGGATCGCCGTAACTGCTAATTTGCATACCCGACGCTGGTTTACGACGCAAACTCCCCCCAGCGGCGGCCGCGGTACTGCATCCTAAGATCCGACAGTGTAAAACTATTACACCTGTCAGATCTTAGGGATATCTATGCGTAACTGATTCTATGAATCAGTCGCATAGATAGAAACAGGGATACGACGGCGTATCAGCAGATACGCCGTCGTATCCCTTTTGTGAATCTGGCCCAAAGTAACTTTAGGTGCAAACTACAGAGCACAAGTGCAGTACTGGTACACACCAAGTAGCTTTAGGTGCAAACTACAGAGCACAAGTGCAGTACTGTACACACAAAGTAACTTTAGGTGCAAACTACAGAGCACAAGTGCAGTACACACCAAGTAACATCAGGTGCAAACTACAGAGCACAAGTGCAGTACTGGTACACACAAAGTAACATTAGGTGCAAACTACAGAGCACAAGTGCAGTACTGGTACACACAAAGTAACATTAGGTGCAAACTACAGAGCACAAGTGCAGTACACACCAAGTAACTTTAGGTGCAAACTACAGAGCACAAATGCAGTAGTGGTACACACAAAGTAACATTAGGTGCAAACTACAGAGCACAAGTGCAGTACACACCAAGTAACTTTAGGTGCAAACTACAGAGCACAAGTGCAGTACTGGTACACACCAAGTAGCTTTAGGTGCAAACTACAGAGCACAAGTGCAGCACTGGTACACACAAAGTAACTTTAAAGGCAAACTACAGAGCACAAGTGCAGTACACACCGAGTAACTTTAGGTGCAAACTACAGAGCACAAATGCAGTACTGGTACACACAAAGTAACATTAGGTGCAAACTACAGAGCACAAGTGCAGTACTGGTACACACAAAGTAACATTAGGTGCAAACTACAGAGCACAAGTGCAGTACACACCAAGTAACTTTAGGTGCAAACTACAGAGCACAAGTGCAGTACTGGTACACACCAAGTAGCTTTAGGTGCAAACTACAGAGCACAAGTGCAGTACTGGTACACACAAAGTAACTTTAAAGGCAAACTACAGAGCACAAGTGCAGTACTAGTACACACAAAGTAACTTTAGGTGCAAAACTACAGAGCACAAGTGCAGTACTGGTACACACAGAGTAACTTTAGGTGCAAACGACAGAGCACAAGTGCAGTACTGGTACACACAAAGTAACTTTAGGTGCAAACTACAGAGCACAAGTGCAGTACTGGTACACACCAAGTAGCTTTAGGTGCAAACTACAGAGCACAAGTGCAGTACTGGTACACACAACGTAACTTTAGGTGCAAACTACAGAGCACAAGTGCAGTACTGGTACACACAAAGTAGCTTTAGCTGAAAAACTACAGAGCACAAGTGCAGTACTGGTACACACAAAGTAACTTTAGCTGCGAACTACAGAGCACAAGTACAGTACTGGTACACACAAAGTAACTTTAGGTGCAAACTACAGAGCACAAGTGCAGTACTGGTACACACCAAGTATCTTTAGGTGCAAACTACAGAGCACAAGTGAAGTACTGGTACACACAAAGTAACTTTAGGTGCAAACTACAGAGCACAAGTGCAGTACTGGTACACACAAAGTAACTTTAGGTGCAAACTACAGAGCACAAGTGCAGTACTGGTACACACCAATTAGCTCTATGTGCAAACTACAGAGCACAAGTGTAGTACTCATACACACAAAGTAACTTTAGGTGCAAACTACAGAGCACAAGTGCAGTACTGGTACACACAAAGTAACTTTAGGTGCAAACTACAGAGCACAAGTGCAGAACTGGTACACACCAATTAGCTTTAGGTGCAAACTACAGAGCACAAGTGCAGTACTGGTACACACAAAGTAACTTTAGGTGCAAACTACAGAGCACAAGTGCAGTACTGGTACACACCAAGTAGCTTTAGGTGCAAACTGCAGATCACAAGTGCAGTACTGGTACACACATAGGGCCAGATTCTCGTAGACTGGCGTAAAACAGTGGCGGCGTAATGTATATCATTTACGTTACGCGGCCGCAAGTTTTACGGGCAAGTGCTTGATTCACAAAGCACTTGCCTGTAAAGTTGCGGCTGCGTATCGTAAATTCTCCGGCGCAAGCCCGCCTAATTCAAATGATCCAGGTAGGGGGCGTGGATCATTTAAATTAGGCGCGTTCCCGCTCCGATTGTACTGCGCATGCGCCGACCCTAAAATTTCCCGACGTGCATTGCGCTAAATGACGTCGCATGGACATCATTGGTTTCGACGTTAACGTAAATGGCGTCCAGCGCCATTCACGGACGACTTACGCAAACGACGTACTTTTTTAAATTTCGACGCGGGAACGACGGCCATACTTAACATTGGTTGCCCCTCATATAGCAGGGGCAACTTTATGCATCGCAAAAGCTACGGAAACATCATAAATTCTCTGAGTCGACCGCGCGTACGTTCGGGAATCTCGCGTAAATAGATAATTTGCATAGACGACGGGGAAAACGACGTCGGCGACCCCTAGCGGCGGGAAAAAAAATGCATGCAAAGAGCCTTACGCCTGTCAGATCTAATGGATATCTATGCGTAACTGATTCTAAGAATCAGTCGCATAGATACGCCGGGCCAGATTAGGACTTACGACGGCGCAAATGGCGTTGCGCCGTCGTAAGCCCTTTGAGAATCTGGCCCGAAGTAACTTTAGGTGCAAACTACAGAGCACAAGTGCAGTACTGGTACACACCAAGTAGCTTTAGGTGCAAACTACAGAGCACAAGTGCAGTACTGGTACACACAAAGGGCCAGATTCACAAAAGGGATACAACGGCGTTTCTCCTGATACGCCGTCGTATGCCTGTTTCTATCTATGCGACTGATTCATAGAATCAGTTACGCATAGATATCCCTAAGATCTGAGAGGTGTAATAGTTTTACACTGTCGGATCTTAGGATGCAGTACCGCGGCCGCCGTTTGGGGGGAGTTTGCGTCGTAAACCAGCGTCGGGTATGCAAATTAGGAGTTACGGCGATCCACAAAGCTTTTTCCCGTCGTTACGTCGTCGCGAGTGTTAGATTTTCATCGCAAAGATAGGGCACCTTTAACATGGTGTAAAAATACTCCACCATGTTAAAGTATGCCTGTCTTTCCCACGTCGCTTTTGAATTTTTTTTAAATCTTATATTTTTCCCGGTGTAAATCTTTTTTCACATTGCGATTCACAAAACGTTGGCGCGTCGTAATTTCGCGCAAAGCACGTCGGGAAATTTGCGATGGTAGAATGCGCAGTACGTCCGGTGCCGGAGCGCGCCTAATCTAAATGGTACCCGCCCCATGTGAATTGGACCGCCATGCGCCGGACCTGTTTACGATACACCGCCGCAAATTTCCAGGTAAGTGCTTTGTGGTTTGGGCACTAAATCGGAAAGATTGCGGCGGTGTAGCGTAAACCGGTTACGTAAAATTGCGCCCGCTGTACGTGAATCTGGCCCAAAGTAACTTTAGGTGCAAACTACAGAGCACAAGTGCAGTACACACCAAGTAACATCAGGTGCAAACTACAGAGCACAAGTGCAGTACTGGTACACACAAAGTAACATTAGGTGCAAACTACAGAGTACAAGTGCAGTACTGGTACACACAAAGTAACATTAGGTGCAAACTACAGAGCACAAGTGCAGTACTGGTACACACCAAGTAGCTTTAGGTGCAAACTACAGAGCACAAGTGCAGTACTGGTACACACAAAGTAACTTTGAGCCAGATTCACAAATGAGATACGACGGCGTTTCTCCTGATACGCCGTCGTATCTCTGTTTCTATCTATGCGACTGATTCATAGAATCAGTTACGCATAGATATCCCTAAGATCCGACAGGTGTAATTGTTTTACACTGTCGGATCTTAGGATGCAGTATCGCGGCCGCTGCTGGGGGGAGTTTGCGTCGTAAACCAGCGTCGGGTATGCAAATTAGGAGTTACGGCGGATCCACAACGGTTTTTCGCGTTCGCTACGTCGCCGCTAGTCTAGTTTCCCGTCGCAAAGTTAGTCGTTTTTTTTGGTGCCCTAACTTTAGTCAGCAAGTGTATTGCTGTCTAAAGTATGGCCGTCGTTCCCGTGTCGAAATTCAAAATTTAACGTCGTTTGCGTAAGCCGTCCGGGAATACGGAAGTACGCTACGCGTGTCGCCGTTCAAAAAAATGACGTCACGTCGCGCAAAGCACGGCGGGAGTTAAGAAACGGAGCATGCGCAGTAGGTCCGGCGCGGGAGCGCACCTAATTTAAATGGCACACGCCCATTTAAATTGGCCCGTAAATTGGCCCGTACTTTTCATCACAAGTGCTTGGTGAATCAGGCACTTGCGATGAAAAATTGCGGCGGTGTAACGTATCTAGGATACGTTACGCCGCCACTATTCTACGTGAATCTGGCCCATTAGGTGCAAACTACAGAGCACAAGTGCAGTACACACCAAGTAACATCAGGTGCAAACTACAGAGCACAAGTGCAGTACTGGTACACACGAAGTAACATTAGGTGCAAACTACAGAGCACAAGTGCAGTACACACCAAGTAACTTTAGGTGCAAACTACAGAGCACAAGTGCAGTACTGGTACACACAAAGTAACTTTAGGTGCAAACTACAAAGCACAAGTGCAGTACTGGTACACACCAAGTAGCTTTAGGTGCAAACTACAGAGAACAAGTGCAGTACTGGTACACACAAAGTAACATTAGGTGCAAACTACAGAGCACACGTGCAGTACACACCAAGTAACTTTAGGTGCAAACTACAGAGCACAAGTGCAGTACTGGTACACACCAAGTAGCTTTAGGTGCAAACTACAGAGCACAAGTGCAGTACTGGTACACACAAAGTAACTTTAGATGCAAACTACAGAGCACAAGTGCAGTACACACCAAGTAACATCAGGTGCAAACTACAGAGCACAAGTGCAGTACTGGTACACACAAAGTAACATTAGGTGCACTGCAAACTACACAGCACAAGTGCAGTACTGGTACACATAAAGTAACATTAGGTGCAAACTACAGAGCACAAGTGCAGTACACACCAAGTAACTTTAGGTGCAAACTACAGAGCACAAGTGCAGTACTGGTACACACAAAGTAACTTTAGGTGCAAACTACAGAGCACAAGTGCAGTACTGGTACACACCAAGTAGCTTTAGGTGCAAACTACAGAGCACAAGTGCAGTACTGGTACACACCAAGTAGCTTTAGGTGCAAACTACAGAGCACAAGTGCAGTACTGGTACACATAAAGTAACTTTAGGTGCAAAACTACAGAGCACAAGTGCAGTACTGGTACACACAAAGTAACTTTAGGTGCAAACTACAGAGCACAAGTGCAGTACTGGTACACACAAAGTAATTTTAGGTGCAAACTACAGAGCACAAGTGCAGTACTGGTACACACAAAGTAACTTTAGGTGCAAAACTACAGAGCACAAGTGCAGTACTGGTACACACAAAGTAACTTTAGGTGCAAACTACAGAGCACACGGCAATCCAACACGTGAGAATACTGCAGCTAGCACAATAAACTGATAGACAGTAAATTAGGATAGGAAGAACTGATCTAGATAAACGATACAGTGTATACATATATGTACAACACCTGGGATGTATATATATCCTCTACACACTGTAACTTTAACCACTTGCTGACCGCCACATGTATATGTACGTCAACAGAATGGCACGTACAGGCATATGGGCGTACATGTACGTCCCCGCCTTTCCGCGGGTCGGGGGTCCGATCGGGACCCCCCCCCCACTACATGCGGCAGTCGGATACCCGTGGGGAGCGATCCCGGACGACGGCGCGGCTATTTGTTTATAGCCGCTCCGTCGCGATCGATCCCCGGAGCTGAAGAACGGGGAGAGCCGTATGTAAACTCGGCTTCCCCGTGCTTCACTGTGGCGGCTGCATCGATCGAGTGATCCCTTTTATAGGGAGACTCGATCGATGACGTCAGTCCTACAGCCACACCCCCCTACAGTTGTAAACACACACTAGGTGAACCCTAACTCCTACAGCGCCCCCTGTGGTTAACTCCCAAACTGCAACTGTCATTTTCACAATAAACAATGCAATTTAAATGCATTTTTTGCTGTGAAAATGACAATTGTCCCAAAAATGTGTCAAAATTGTCCGAAGGGTCCGCCATAATGTCGCAGTCACAAAAAAAATCGCTGATCGCCGCCATTAGTAGTAAAAAAAAACTATCCCCTATTTTGTAAACGCTATAAATTTTGCGCAAACCAATCGATAAACGCTTATTGCGATTTTTTTTTCCAAAAATAGGTAGAAGAATACGTATCGGCCTAAACTGAGAATTTTTTTTTTATATATATATATATATGTTTTTGGGGGATATTTATTATAGCAAAAAGTAAAAAATATTGAATTTTTTTCAAAATTGTCGCTCTATTATTGTTAATAGCGCAAAAAATAAAAAACGCAGAGGTGATCAAATACCACCAAAAGAAATCTCTATTTGTGGGGAAAAAAGGACGCCAATTTTGTTTGGGAGCTACGTCGCACGACCGCGCAATTTAGCAACAAAATGGTCCGGGGCTTAAGTGGTTAACTAAACTAACTAGCCTGCCTGCTCTATCTATCTATCTAGAAAAAAAGACACGGGGCCAGATCCACATACATGTTACATACATAGTTACATAGTTAGTCAGGTTGAAAAAAGACACAAGTCCATCCAGTTCAACCACAAAAAAAATAAACAAACAAAATAAAAAACACAATACAATCCCATACACCCAACTCCATACCCACAGTTGATCCAGAGGAAGGCAAAAAACCCCAGCAGAGCATGATCCAATTTGCTACAGCAGGGGAAAAAATTCCTTCCTGATCCCCCGAGAGGCAATCGGATTTACCCTGGATCAACTTTACCTACAAATCTTAGTACTCAGTTATTTTATGTACATTTAGGAAAGAATCCAGGCCTTTCTTAAAGCAATCTACTGAGCTGGCCAGAACCACCACTGGAGGGAGTCTGTTCCACATTTTCACAGCTCTTACTGTGAAAAAACCTTTCCGTATTTGGAGGTGAAATCTCTTTTTCCTCTAGACGTAAAGAGTGCCCCCTTGTCCTCAGTGTTGACCGTAAAGTGAATAACTCAACACCAAGTACACTGTATGGACCTCTTATATATTTGTACATGTTGATCATATCCCCCCTAATTCTCCTCTTCTCAAGAGTGAATAGATTTAGTTCTTCTAATCTTTCCTCATAGCTGAGCTCCTCCATGCCTCTTATCAGTTTGGTTGCTCTTCTCTGCACTTTCTCCAGTTCTCCGATATCCTTTTTGAGAACTGGGGCCCAAAACTGAACTGCATATTCCAGATGAGGTCTTACTAATGATTTGTACAGGGGCAAAATTATATCTCTGTCTCTGGAGTCCATACCTCTCTTAATACAAGAAAGGACTTTGCTCGCTTTGGAAACCGCAGCTTGGCATTGCATGCCATTATTGAGCTTATGATCAACTAAAACCCCCAGATCCTTCTCCACTACAGATCCCCCCAGTTGTACTCCCCCTAGTATGTATGATGCATGCATATTCTTAGCCCCCAAGTGCATAACTTTACATTTATCAACATTAAACCTCATCTGCCACTCAGTCGCCCAATTAGACAGAGCATTGAGGTCGGCTTGTAAATTGGCGACATCCTGCAAGGTCGTTATTCCACTGCATAGCTTGGTGTCATCTGCAAAGACAGAAATGTTACTTTTGATCCCAGACCCAATATCATTTATAAATATATTGAAAAGTAAGGGTCCCAGCACTGAACCTTGGGGTACACCACTGATAACCTTGGACCATTCAGAGTAAGAATCATTAACCACGACTCTCTGAATTCTGTCTTTCAGCCAATTTTCTATCCATTTACAAACTGATATATCCAATCCTGTAGACCTTACCTTACACATGAGCCGTGTGTGCGGAACTGTATCGAACGCTTTTGCAAAATCCAAATATATCACGTCCACAGCCACTCCTCTGTCCAGGGTTTTACTTACCTCTTCATAAAAGGAAATCAGGTTTGTCTGACAACTTCTGTCTTTCATGAATCCATGTTGTCTGTAGATCGGCGCAGTGTACCAGAGATACACTACGCCGCCGTACCTTACCTGGCGCATTTTCAAATCCTCAGCGATTTTGCGCCGTAAGTTACGGCGGCGTAGTGTATTTCTGGTGGCGGATTTCAAATTGGGCGGGTTGGGGGCGGGTTTCATTTAAATGAAGCGCCAAATTAAATGCGCATGCGTCGTCCTGAAATTTCCCGCCGTGCTTTGCGCGAAATGACGTCGCAACGACGTAATTTTTTTAACTTAGACGTGAGTTCCGTCCATCCCTTTTCACGGACGACTTACGCAAAAAAAAAAAATTAAAATTTCGACGTGGGAACGACGGCCATACCTAACATGGCAATTCTATCTATACGCCGCAAAATACCAGCTTTAGCTATACGCCGGAAAAAGCCAACTACAGACGATGTTAGAAAATGCGACGGCCGCGCGTACGTTCGTGGATCGTCGTAAATTGCATACCCGACACGGAAAACGCCACCCAGCGGACGCCGAAGTATTGCATCTTAGATCCGAAGGCGCACAAAGACGTTCACCTGTCGGATCTAACCCAGAAGCCGTCGTATCTTGTTTTGAGGATTCAAAACAAAGATACGACGCAGGAATTTTGAAATTACGCGGCGTATCAATAGATACGCCAACGTAATTTCTTTGTGGATCTAGCCCACTATCTCTCTCTCTCTCTCTCTCTCTAGGACTGATCTATTCACTAACACCACCGCAACACACTACACAAGGCCGCCCTGCAGGCAGCCTTTTATAGTGTGGGGCGTGTACTAAAGCCCTGAGCCATAAATTGGCCAAAGCCACCCTGGCTTTGGCCAATTATGGCTCTCCGTTTTTTACGCGCTGTGATTGGCCAAGCATGCGGGTCACAGTGCATGCTTGGCCAATCATCAGCGCGCAATGCCGCAGTGAATTATGGGCCGTGGCGCGTCACTCGAATTTGGCGCGAACGACCCGTTTTGTTCGTATTTCGACGAACGGTCGAACAGACGATGTTCGAGTCGAGCATATGTTCGAATCGAATGCGGAGCTCATCCCTAGGGATTACGAATATACTGTAGAAACTTCAAGATAAGCAATAGCACCTTTTTAACCAGTTCAATTATGAGGCTATTAGGGTTCATTAAATGTATTTTAAAATGCTCATAAAGGACTAATTCTCACTTATTACTTTTTTATGCCTACAATTTTTCTTTAATGTTGAAAAGTGGACTTGCTTTATTTTAGAGTAATAACAAAGGAACTGAAATTATTTATTAATTTACATGTGAATGAATTAATTTGCATAGGAGATCAGAAGCGATATGACTTTTGAATAATTTGAGCTCAATCTGACATTTGATTTTTTTATTACAAAATCATATAGTATATTCCATAATTATATTACGAGCCCACAGAGAAAAGCAAGCTAATTTTGTATGATTGACATATTATTTTATAAAGTATCAATTACTTTAGTCATCAATCATTTCAAAACTTTTTCTTGAATTATTGCATTTTACTGTATGTTAATAGCAAATGAGGCTTCCTTTTGCTTAGTTGAACCACTATGAAATTCAAGTTTAAAAATGAGGTGCAAATGAGGTATATATAGGGCCAGATCCTCAAAAGGGATACGCCGGCGTATCTACTGATACGCCGTCGTATCCCTGGGCCAGATCCTCAAAAGAGATACTCCGACTTAAGTGCTGTTCAGTCTGTGTGTAACTTTGGAAACGATCCTCAAAAGGCTTTTTCCAAAGTTACACAGAAGATCCGGCATGTGTAATTGATTTACACTGCCTAATTTTAGGATGCAGTACCGCATCCGCCGCTGGGGGCATTTCGAGTCGAAATGCCGTTGCTAGTATGCAAATTAGCACTTAAGGCGATCCACAAAGCTTTCTAGCTTCTTTTTTGCGCCGTAAGTGTTATTTTGCAAGTGTAAAATTAGGGCTCGTTTTACAAAGTGTAAAGTTAGTCACACCTTGTAAAGGCCCATTGCAGCGACGGCATTTGGTATGCTTTCCCGAGGGAGAACTCCACGTCAATTTGTAAAAAACAAAACCGGCATGGGTTCCCCCCCAGGAGCATACCAGGCCCTTAGGTCTGGTATGGGTTGTAAGGGGACCCCCCCTACGCCGAAAAATCGACGTAGGGGGTCCCCCTACAATCCATACCAGACCCGTATCCAAAGCACGGTACCCGGCCGGCCAGGAAGGGAGTGGGGACGAGCGAGCGCCCCCCCCCCCTCCTGAGCCGTGCCAGGCCGCGTGCCCTCAACATGGGGGGGTTGGGTGCTCTGGGGCAGGGGGGCGCACTGCGGGCCCCCCCACCCCAGAGCACCCTGTCCCCATGTTGATGAGGACAGGACCTCTTCCCGACAACCCTTGCCATTGGTTGTCGGGGTCTGCGGGCGGAGGCTTATCGGAATCTGGGAGTCCCCTTTAATAAGGGGGCCCCCAGATACCGGCCCCCCACCCTAAGTGAATGGATATGGGGTACATCGTACCCCTATCCATTCACCTGGAGGCAAAAAGTAAAAGTTAATAAACACACAACACAAGGCTTTTTAAAATATTTTATTATTCTGCTCCGGACGCCCCCCCTGTCTTCGTTATTAGCTCAATTACCAGGGGGGGCTTCTTCTTCCACTCTCCGGGGGTCTTCTCCGCTCTCCGGGGGTCTTCCGCTCTCCGGGGGGGCTTCTCCGGACTCCGGGGGGGCTTCTCCGGACTCCGGGGGGCTTCTTCCATCTTCTCCCCTCTTCCGCTCTTGACTCGGCGAACCCCGGTTCTTCTGCAGCTCTCCGGTGCCTTCTTCTTCAGCGCTGGCTGCCTGCTATGTTTGTGTGTTAGCTCGATTTCAAACAGGCAGCCGGCGCGGTCTTCTGTGGCGTCAGGATCTTCTGGTCTTCTGTTCTTCCGATGTTGTCTCGTCGCCTGTTGTCGCTGTAATGATGGAAGCGCGCCTTGCATCACATTTATATAGGCATCACCGTCCCATCATGCTCCGGTAGGTACCCACGTGGTGGGTGCACGTGGGTAGGCACCCACCACGTGGGTACCTACCGGAGCATGATGGGACGGTGATGCCTATATAAATGTGATGCAAGGCGCGCTTCCATCATTACAGCGACAACAGGCGACGAGACAACATCGGAAGAACAGAAGACCAGAAGATCCTGACGCCACAGAAGACCGCGCCGGCTGCCTGTTTGAAATCGAGCTAACACACAAACATAGCAGGCAGCCAGCGCTGAAGAAGAAGGCACCGGAGAGCTGCAGAAGAACCGGGGTTCGCCGAGTCAAGAGCGGAAGAGGGGAGAAGATGGAAGAAGCCCCCCGGAGTCCGGAGAAGCCCCCCCGGAGTCCGGAGAAGCCCCCCCGGAGAGCGGAAGACCCCCGGAGAGCGGAGAAGACCCCCGGAGAGTGGAAGAAGAAGCCCCCCCTGGTAATTGAGCTAATAACGAAGACAGGGGGGGCGTCCGGAGCAGAATAATAAAATATTTTAAAAAGCCTTGTGTTGTGTGTTTATTAACTTTTACTTTTTGCCTCCAGGTGAATGGATAGGGGTACGATGTACCCCATATCTATTCACTTAGGGTGGGGGGCCGGTATCTGGGGGCCCCCTTATTAAAGGGGACTCCCAGATTCCGATAAGCCTCCGCCCGCAGACCCCGACAACCAATGGCAAGGGTTGTCGGGAAGAGGTCCTGTCCTCATCAACATGGGGACAGGGTGCTCTGGGGTGGGGGGGCCCGCAGTGCGCCCCCCTGCCCCAGAGCACCCAACCCCCCCATGTTGAGGGCACGCGGCCTGGCACGGCTCAGGAGGGGGGGGGGCGCTCGCTCGTCCCCACTCCCTTCCTGGCCGGCCGGGTACCGTGCTTTGGATACGGGTCTGGTATGGATTGTAGGGGGACCCCCTACGTCAATTTTTCGGCGTGGGGGGGTCTCCTTACAACCCATGCCAGACCTAAGGACCTGGTATGCTCCTGGGGGGGGAACCCATGCCGGTTTTTTCTTTGAAAATTGGCATGGAGTTCTCCCTCAGGAATGCATGCCGCTGTCATTTTTTTTTTCCCCGACGCAACTTTAAGCCGTCGCGATCCTCAAAACTCGGCGTAACGTAACTTCGCGCATGCGCAGTACGGCCGACGCGCATGCGCAGTACGGCCGGCGCGGGAGCGCGCCTCATTTAAATGGGACTCGCCCCATTTGAATAGGAACGCCTTGCGCCGGCGGAATTTTAGTTACACAGCCTGAAATTTCTAGATAAGTGCTTTGTGGATCAGGCACTTAGGTAGAAACTTTAAGCCAGTGTAACTTAAATTGGATTTTTTAAGTTACGTCAGGTTTTTGTGGATCTGGCCCCCTGTTTCTATCTTTGGAACTGATCCACAGAATCAGTTTCCCAAAGATAGGCAGAAGATCCGGCATGTGTAAGGGACTTACACTGCCGGATCTTAGGATGCAGTACCGCATCCGCCGCTGGGGGCATTTCGAGTCTAAATGCCGCTTCGCGTATGCAAATGAGCACTTACGGAGATCCACAAAGCGGTTTAGCTTCGTGAAATCTCCGTAAATACTTACGTTGCAATCGTAAAATTAGGGCTGCTTTTACAAAGTGTAAACTGTTTACACCTTGTAAAAGTAGACCCTTCTTTGTAGCGACGCTGATTATAATTTTTTTTAATTATTTTTTTCCCGCCGTATCTTTTTTTTTCCCGACGCAACTTTTTTTACCCGGCGCGATTCACAAAACACGGCGTAACGTAATTTCGCGCTATGCCCGTCAGGAAAATGACGTCACAAGCATGCGCAGTACGTCCGGCGCGGGAGCGCGCCTAATTTAAATGGGACTCGCCCCATTTGAATTGGGAACGCCTTGCGCCGGCCAGATTTAAGTTACACAGCAGAAAATTTCTAACTAAGTGCTTTGTGGATCGGGCACTTAGGTAGAAATTTCGCGGCAGTGTAACTTAAATCAGAATATTTAAGTTACGGCGGCTCTTTGTGGATCTGGCCCATAGTTTTTAGTACATTTCTGCAAGTTGAATCACCCAACAGATTTTTATTTCTTAAGCCCCATACACACCATCAGATTATCTGCAGATTTTTGTCTTCAGATTTACCAAAACCATATAATAGGAGGTCAAACCTTAAGAGTTTCAATTTGTATGCAATCAGGCAGGCCCTTGTACTACATGGTTTTGGTAAATCTGAAGACAAAAATCTGCAGATAATCTGATGGTGTGTATGGGGCTTTAGGCTTAGGCACAACCGTTTTCCTCGACAGAATCCATCAAGAAACTTGGTGGCAAGCACCGGGCCCAGATGGATTTACCCTATTATACTATAAAACTTATGCAGAAAAATTGGCACCAGGGTTTGTAGAGGCGTACAATTCAATACGGGAAGGGAAGGCAATACCAGTTGAAACGTTGATGGCCCATATAACAGTGATACACAAAGAGGGGAAAGATCCGGCTCAATGTGCAAGTTACCGCCCAATCTCAATGTTAAACGTGGATCTAAAGATCCTCACAAAAATACTTTCAATCAGACTATTACCATATATACCCCTCTCTAATATACTCCGATCAGGTAGGATTCACGCCGGAAAGGGAAGGAAGGGAGAATACGCAAAGAGCGATAAGTGCCATACATTACACTCATTGTCACAAAAAAACATTATTGTTAGTATCTACAGATGCAGAAAAAGCATTTGATAGAGTTGACTGGTCTTTTCTGAGGGTGACCATACAACATATAGGGCTGAAGAACGAGAGGCAGAAATGGATCATGAGCCTATACTCCTCCCCTAAAGCCAGAATAAAGATAAATGAGTTACTATCAGAGCCCTTCTCTATCAAGAACGGAACACAACAGGGCTGTCCATTGTCTCGTATTATCTTTATTCTGACACTGGAGCCATTTTTAAGAACTATAAGATCCAATCCAGATATTAGGGGCATCAGATCACAAGGAAGGGAACATAAATTGGCTGCATTTGCTGATGATCTGTTGTTCTTTATAACGCTCCCAGCACTGTCTCTGTCGTCATTAATGACTGAAATGGATATGTACGGGAGATTGTCCAACTTCAAGGTTAACTATAATAAATCGGAAGCAATGGCGATTGAGACGAGTACAGTATTACAATAGCAGCTATCAATTTTTTTTTTTCGTTCAGATGGACGTATTCACATATAGGGTAATTTAGGACAAAAATATCTAATAGGCTGAACAGGATATTTGAACTAAATTTTGTGCCCTTGGTACGACAGATTAAAATAGATCTACAGAAATGGGATAAGGAGGTGTTTACGTGGTTTGGAAGAATCAACATTATCAAAATGAATGTTTACGTGGTTTGGAAGAATCAACATTATCAAAATGAATGTAATGCTACGACTACTGTACTTTTTACAGACCCTACCTATTAAGATGCCGGTGGGTTATTTGAGAGAGCTGAGAATAAGATTGGCAAGGTTTGTCTGGGCTGGAAAACATGTCAGAATTCGTAGAGATATTTTGACCTTACCGAAAGAAAAAGGTGGTGTAGGGCTCCCGGACCCAGAGGAGTATTATGAGGCAATACATTTAGCAAGAGTGTTGGATTGGTGCATACATCCAAAAGTAAAACCATGGGTACATATGGAGCAAGCAATAGCGGAGATACCTCTAGAGAGGATAATTTGGCAAAAAAACACTGCTATATCGCAAGCGGTAAAACAACATCCGACAGTGGGCACGACACTCAGTGTAGTCAAAAGGATACTCAAAAAAGCGGAGTCATCAACTCTGTTGAACCCAATCCAGAGTTTGAAATGGGTCTGAAGGATAAAAAAATTTAAATGTTAAAACGACAGGGTAAAAGTAGACATACATTTTATGGCTGATAATCAAGTAATGTCTAGAGAAGAGGTGGATGGGGAGTTTGAAGAAAGTTTAGACCCTTCCAGGAGAAGGCAGCTGAATGCATTTCTTAGATTAATTTCCAGGTATACAAGAGAAATAGCTATACCGTCTAAATTTGAAAATGTATGCTTAAAAGAATAGCCAGTTAGATATGCAATATCGATACTGTATGCTATGGTGAGCGAGTTGAAGGCCCCACAGAACCTGGGTTTTATACAGGCATGGGAGAGAGAGATGGGGGTCACCTTCTCAGAAATACAAAAAAATAAGATATTTAGGTTCACACACAAGGTGTCAATAGCAACTAGGTACCAAGAGGGAAGTTATACGATTTTGAGCAGGTGGTATAGAACTCCAGAAGTATTGAAGCGTATATATCCACAGGTCTCTGATCTCTGCTGGCGTCGCCAAGGGGCTGTTGGCACTATGATACACATTTTTTGGGAATGTCCAGGGAAAAATTATCGAGATCTCACTTGGAGATAATCCAGTGGCCTTTCTGCTCTTTGATATTCCTATGTCAACGGAAAAATATAAAAATTTATTGTTGAGGCATTTATTGTCGACAGCAAAAGCATGCATTCCAGCCCTTTGGAAAAGTAACGTATCTCCAAGTAAAGCACAGTGGATGGCAAAAATAGCGGAAGTCCATTTAATGGAAAATCTCATGATGAGTATGAAAGAGCAGGAAGACAAACATCAGCAGATCTGGGCTCCATACGTCACATACAGGGAGCAGGAGGGATGAGGGTAGGAACCAACAGGAGGTGAGGAGTTGGGGGGAGAGGGAGAGGGAAGGAAGAGGGGGTGTGTGTGTGTGTTTTTTTTTGTTTGTTTGTTTTATTTAATTATTATGCGTTTTGACTATTCTAAGATTAAACCGATACTTTCGGTTTATTTCTTTCTTTGGGAGGGAAGGGAGTACGTAGTGGAAAGATCAGAGGTACAGGTAAATCACAAACAAATAACCAAGGATTGTACTAAAATTCCATAAGTGTAAAGATAAAGCAGAAGCTTGGGAGAGTAGTAAATAATAATGTGGAAGAGTATAAAAAAGTAGAATGAATGTATAAGATGGTATATTGTCAAAAAGATGTAATATGATTATCTTTGTGAAAAAATAAAAATATTAAAATAAAGAATTGAAAAAAACTTGGTGGCAGAGCTTTTTTGATGAGGAAAACGGTTGTGTGTATGTTTTTCATCAAGAAAACTGTAGAGGAACTTGATGAGAAAAGAAGAGAACAAGTTCTCTTTTTCCTCGTCGGGAGTCTCAATTTCCTCGTCGTGTTTCTCATTGGGCTGGTTTTCGACGACAAACACGTTCGTGTGTATGCTTAGAAACCCGCGCATGCTCAGAATAAAGTATGAGACGGGAGCGCACCTTCGGTAAAAGTAGCGTTCGTAATGGAGATAGCACATTCATCACGCTGCAAGAATTATGGCATCGTTTAAATGCTGCGCATTTAAATCATCTTTAGGTGTTCCATATATTGAGAAAGGGCGTGGAGTCTCTCATATCCTGTGGGGGTACAACATGTGCTTCCTATTTGGAAAAAAGGGTGGAAAAAATAAAAGGGTGAAATATAATAAATGGCGGCATTAAAGATTGTTACGTACAATGTACGAGGGCTTAATAGCCCAAGTAAGCGATACCAGATACTACAGGAGATGAAGAGACTCTCGGCCAATATAGTATTCCTACAAGAAACTCATTTAAAGATAACATCAAAGACCAGGTTAAACTCAAAGGAATTTCCCATATGGATTCATAGTTATTCATAGTTATGCTCCTAATAAAAGATCAAAGGGAACTGCAATAGGTTTTGACAGGAACATACGGTTCTCCCTAGAAGCTACAGAAATAGATCCCGATGGAAGATACTTATTTGTCAAGGGTACCTTATTGAATAGGAAATACACGTTGGCTAATGTGTATTGCCCTAATGCAGTGTTTCTCAATTCCAGTCCTCAGGCCCCCCCAACAGATCAGGTTTTCAGGATTTCCCTCAGATGAAAAGGCTGTGGTGATTACTAAGGCAGTGAAACTGATCAAATCACCTGTGCAAAATAATGGAAATCCTGAAAACCTGACCTGTTGGGGGGGCCTGAGGACTGGAATTGAGAAACACTGCCCTAATGTAAGGCCGGCTGTATACCTGAGAAAAATCTTGAATAAATTAGAAGGATTTAGAGAGGGTCTGGTGATTCTAGCGGGAGACCTAAATTTTGTATTCGACCCATTATTAGACACTCAGCCTGTCTCATTGAGGTCAGAAGGGAAATACCTTAGAATGATTAAACGCAAATTATATCAGATGCAATTGGTGGAGGCATGGAGAATTTTGCATCCGAAAGATAAGGATTACACATATTTTTCATCAGTCCATGGATCATATTCAAGAATTGACCATGTCCTTCTGGATCATCTGCTGCTCGAGGGACTGACAAGGATAGAAATAAAATCGATAACGCTGTCTGACCATGCCCCGGTGGTGATGTCCCTGGATTCAGGGGGGATCCCGGCTGGACAGACATTGTGGAGACTAGATGAGTCCTTAATAAACAATATTAAAACAGCTGATGATCTAGAAAAGGACATATGTTTATTCTTTAAAGAAAATGATATCGAAAATATTGCCCCATCTACGCTATGGGAAACACATAAGGTGTTTATGAGAGGGAGAATGATAGCTGAAAAAGCTAAGAGGAGGAAGATTAGACAGGTATGGAAACAAACATTACTAGAAGAAATTCAGGCCCTTGAACAGAAACATAAAGAACTACAGGAGGAGCGGGTCCTTAGGTTACTAACTAGAAAGAGAGAAGATCTCTGTGACCTCCTGGAACAGGAAACGAAATGGATATTTAATAACATGAATAATAAATTCTATGCCTTGGGCAATAAACCAGGGAGACTGTTAGCAAGGACTATAAAACCAAGAAACACACAGAACTCTATCCTGAAAATAAAAGATATAAATGGAGATATGAGACATTCAACTAGGGAGATAACCAAACTATTCTATGAATATTACCAACATGTATATAATGTCAATGAAGGGCAAGGGGCCATAGTAGTACAGAATAAAAGGGAAAAAATTAAACAATACCTAGAAAAGGTTAAGATCCCGAACCTTACAGGGGAAGTAATACGTAATCTAGAGAAAGAAATCACACTAGAGGAAATAAAGCAAACGATTAGGAGTATTAAAATGGGTAAGAGTCCTGGCCCTGATGGGTATACGTCGTTATATTATAAAAGATTTGGGGAGATTTTAGTACCATTCTTCCAGAAATATATGAACTCTATGGGGGGGGGGGGTATGGCAATGCGTAAAGAGGCCCTGAATGCCCACATAACTCTGATAGGGAAGAAAGATAAGGATCCCTCCCTATATGCCAGCTATAGGCCCATATCTTTGATAAATGTGGATATTAAAATCTATTCAAAAATTCTTGCTGAGAGAATAAGACCACTCCTGGTAGACCTGATAGAAAATGACCAGGCAGGGTTCATACCTGGGAGAGAAACAAGAGAAAATATCCTGAGAGTAATATTTTTGATACAGAAAGCCAAAAAGAATAATGAACCAGTAGTATTCCTATCTTTAGATGCCGAAAAGGCGTTTGATAGGCTGGACTGGGACTTTATGCTAGCAAACCTATCCCATATAGGATTTGGCCCAAGCATGCTAAGGTGGATAGGGGCCCTGTATTCAAACCCCTCGGCCCAGGTGAGGGTAAATGGTACCCTGTCAGATAGTTTTTCACTTTCTAATGGGACCCGGCAAGGATGTCCGCTATCGCCCCTCCTATTTGTCCTATCATTGGAGCCACTATTGGAAACAATACGGATGAATCAGGAAATAGAAGGGATAAAACTAGAGAGAAGGGAGCATAAGATATCTGCATTTGCGGATGACATGATGCTCTATGTATCTAATCCTAGGGTGACACTGCCTAAGATAATGGCGGAATATGAACAATACGGGGAGATCTCGAATCTTAAAATCAATAAAGAGAAAACGGAGATACTAAGTATATCATTAAGCCCACAAGATCGCAGGGAACTTGAGGTCCTCTATCCATTTAAATGGAAGCAGAGGAAGATGAAATATCTAGGTATTTTCCTGTCTAGTACAGAAAGATACTTATATGAAGATAACTACATGCTACTATTGAATAAAGTAAAATCAGAACTAAAAGGATATAGTGTAGATAGAGTATTATGGTGGGGAAGGATTAACACTATAAAGATGATGATTCTGCCTAAAGTTCTATATATCTTCCAAACACTTCCGATAAAAATCCCAGAAATGTACTTCAAAATCCTGGAAAGGATAATAAGGGGTTTTATATGGAGGGGGAAAAAGCCCTGTATAGCAGCAGAGACCCTGATTAGACCTAAAGAGGAAGGAGGAGTACAGTTGCCGGACTTTAAAGGGTACTATGAGGGGGCAGTATTAAGGAGGATCATAGACTGGGCCCGGGGTAAGGATGGAAGTAAAAAAAAGTGGGTGGAAGTCGAAGAAAGTCTAAGCAAGAAAGAGCTGGGTAATGCAATATGGGTACCGAGGCAATATAGAGGATTGCCTCGGGATACTCCTGTAATAACAAAATAAACTTTTAGAATATGGGATAAGGTTTGTAGGATTAAAAAATGGCTGTATAATAGCCCGCTGTTGCCACTCACGAGGACAGACTTTTTCCCTCCGGGGAAGGGAGGGGGGATGTTCCTGGGATGGGCAACCTCGGACACTCAGAAATTGAAGGATGTAATGAAGGGTAGTGAACTGTGTTCGGTGGTAGAACTCCAGGAAAAATATGGGCTGTATCCAGGGCAGGGCTCAAGTCCTGCGGGAACGCGTGGGAACGGAGTTCCTGCACTTTTTTCACAGCAGGAACGCAGTTCCCTTTGCAGGACTAGAGCAGCCGAGCTGCCCGAGCCAATCCTTCACTAAGCGGCGATGCCCAGCTCGAGTCACTGTCAGGGGCAGGCAAACCTTAGTAATCCTTAATGTTACTGCCCGCTTCCTGTATATGGATTCATCAGGTAGTGTGCGGGTATTTTGTCACTTCCTCGATGCCGCAATGTCTCTTGGGAGCTTTTGTCATTGTTCCCAGGAGACATTGCGGAGGTCTGCCACGAGTTATCACGGGATTTGAGTGGAGTGGATCTTGGGTGGGAGTTCCTACACTTTTCCCCCTAGGACTTGACCCCTGTTCCGGGGGACAGGTGGAGGTCCAACATTTTGTAAGCACTTTGCCAAAACCCCTGCGAGCCGTGAACGGATTAAATCAATGGGAAAAGTTTATGACCCAAGGAGGAATGGGAAGACAGGGAATATCAAGTATTTACAAAATGTTGACAACTAAGATGGAACCAGGGAGAGTGAAAATAATAGAAAGTTGGGAAGCAGAACTTAATCAAACTATACCTAATGAAAAGAAGAGACAGGTATTAGACTACGTTCAGGCCACATCGATGGATGCAAAAGTAAAAGAAACCAACTATAAGTTACTCACTAAATGGTATTATGTCCCAATGAAATTGCATAGAATGAATAGTGAGGCCTCCCCCCTATGCTGGAGAGAGTGTGGGATGGAAGGTACCCATGCCCACATATGGTGGCAGTGCCCCCTCATACAGGTATATTGGAGGAAGATATTGGTCTTGGTAAATAAAATAAGTGGATATGAGATAAAATACGATCCATGGGAATGTATGTTCCATACTACGAGTTTGTCTAGGAAAAAGTATAGAGGTTCCTTGGTCCCGTTCTTATTGAATGGAGCCAAGGCACTAATACCTAGGAACTGGAGGAAAAAAGAGGCACCCACGATGGGGGAATGGCTCCAAGAAATTGATAAAATGAAAAGGATGGAGGAACTGTGGTCCTTTCATGCGGACTCTGGGCCAAGATTTGAAATGATCTGGAGGGGATGGAGGGAGTATAGGGCTGGGGGGGGTGATGAGGGGGATGAGGGGGGAGAGAATGGAGGGGAATAGAGGAGATGGGTAGTTCTTGTGTGGCCTCCCCCCCTTATATATTATTATTATTATTATTATTATTATTATTATTATTATTATTATTATTATTATTATTATTATTATTATTATTATTATTTTTATTTTTATTTATTTTTTTTCTACTTTTTTTTCTCTCTTTCCTTTTTCTGAATTCTACACATATAATAAGGGGAAATATCCCACATGTAGTTATTGTCTTTCCACAATGGTAGTATCTATACACTAGGGGGGATTATCCCCCCTATAATAATTTTTTTTTTCTTTCTTTCTCTGCCTTCTCACACTGAAGTATATACACAATAAGGGGCAGTAAGCCCCCCCTAGATTAACCTTATCCATATTTTTTATTTTTCTCCTCTCACACTTAAGTAAATACACAATATGGGGAATTAACCCCCCCGAATAAACTTTTTAGCTCTCTCACTTCTCACGATTTTTTTGTCTCTTCCTACACTATACACAACAAGGGGTAGTAAGCCCCCCCCTAGATTAACTTTATTCACTATCTTGTTGTTTTTTTTTTTCTTCCCACATTTAAGTAAATTCACAACATGGGGAATTAACCCCCCCCCCCCCGAATAATCCTTTTTGTTTCCTCAATCCCTTTTTTTTTTTGGTTTGTTTGTTCCTGCCTTGGCGATTTTCTCACAATATAGGGGAACTGTTTTATCTTTTTACTCCCCTTCTAAAGAAAAAGAAAAAAAAAAAAAATCTTCTTCTTTTCTCTTTCTCCTTTTTCTCTCTTTCTCTTCACACTTAATTAGATACACAACTAGGGAAATTCGCTCCCCCTAGAATAATTTTTGTTTCCTCACTTTTCTTCTCACAATTTTTTTGTTTTTTGTTTTTTTTGTTTCCTATCTCTACCCATCTCGCCCCCCCCCCCCCGCCTTCTTTCTCCTCTACATTATAGGTATTATGGCTTTGTCCCCAGATGCCCCCCATAGAAAATATAAAGGGAAAATTAGACATGGAGGTATAATGGAAGGTAGAAACCCCAGGAGTCGTAGTGTTAGAAGAGGTCTTCTCTTCTCTTTCTATTGAGACCATATATGTTGTCAGTCTGTATGTTGTTTTTATGGTATATTTATTGTATTGTCTTGGAAAAAAGTAATAAAAGAAGTTTGGAAAAAAAAAATCATCTTTAGAATGGGACAAAAATGAGAAATAATGTTCTTCTTCACACAGAGTTCTGACTAACTTTTCCTAACATGTTTCATGATGATCTCATGAATATTTTTGAATAATTTATCTAGCCCGAAAATATATATTTTTTTCAAATACAGATCTTCTTTTTTAATTCTTATTTAATTATTAGTTAATTTCTAGTCTTCTCCATGTTTTTTTTTGGTTGTCAAGTTACCACCATTGTAACATTATAGTGTTTGGTCTTATCTGATCTGTCCCTTTATAATTAGACCTTTTGTAGTTTTATTAAAGTTAACCTGCCTACTCACAAGCTACATTTTTGGTTTGAGGAAAAACACATAGACAAGTATGAACTGTAAACAAAAAATTACCATTTATTCTGGTAAAGAATATAAATAAAATAAATACAAGGCAGCACTGAAGAACCTGCTGCCATTTGTGCACTTGTGTGTGGACACTAAAATTGGGGCATTGAGAAGCACATACAGGAGGGAGCCCAATCTGGCCATGGACTCCCCGAGGTCAGGAACAGCACCAGGTCAGATATATGTCCCAAGATTGTGGTACTACAGCAGGATGCCTTCTGTCAGACCACCTTGAAGCAAGGCCATCACTTCTTGGTCTTCCTGGTAGCCTTACGAAAACAAAAAGTGTAGCGCTAAATATATGTGTCAAACAAAAGAGACTATAGAAATAAATCTTATAATCATATAATGATAACACCAAAGAAGTGACATGTTGTGGAAAATAAAGGTGAGAAATTGCTAGCAATTTCTCACCTTTATTTTTCACATGTCACTTCTGTTTTGGATCTCTTTGAATTTGAAACTTTATTAAGATTGTATTTATTTGCCACTATTTATGGACTTTTGAGCACCTATGGTGTTATCATTTTATGATTATAAGATTTATTTCTATAGTCTCTTTTGATTTACACATTTATTCACCATTATTTATGGACTTTTAAGCACCTTTGGTGTTATCATTATATGATTATAAGATTTATTTCTATAGTCTCTTTTGTTTGACACATATATTTAGCACTACACTTTTTGTTTTCGTGTTTCTATGTTTGCAGAATTGATCTAGTTCTGTTGTGTTGGCTGCCATATATATGCTAATTGAGGTAGCGCGGCGATTTGTATACATACTCTGTATATTGTTTTTGGTACTTCCTGGTAGCCTTCCCTGCAGCCTTCCTTGCTGCCTTCTCTGCAGCCTGCTCTGCAACCCTCTCTGCAGCCTTCCTTCTCTGCTTGGCTGGAGGCTGTGCCTCTGGAGGTGTACTCGTGCCAGAAGGAGGAGAAGAAGGTGGAGGAGGTGGAGGAGGAGGAGGTTGAGGAGAAGGAGGTTGAGGAAAAGAAGGAGGAGGAGAAGAAGAAGGAGGAGGAGAAGAAGAAGGAGGAGAAGAAGGTGGAGGAGAAGGAGGAGGAGAAGAAGGAGGAGGAGAAGAAAGAAGAGGAGAAGAAGGAGAAGGAGAAGGAGGAGGAGGAGAAGAAGGTGGAGGAGAAGAAGTTGGAGGAGGTTGAGAAGAAGAAGGTGGAGGAGGAGGAGAAGGCGGTTGAGAATAAGCTGGTGGTGGAGGAAGGCCATTGCTACAAATGACCGTGTCCTCAGTAAGTAGCCCCCTCACCCCCTTATTCACCAAACTTACAAGAAGTGGCTCAAATAAGAGGCGTTGGTCCTCATTTGGCTCATTTTGGCCATTACGAAGGTGCCATAGCCCTCTTCAGGGGTGGTTGGCTGCTGGAGGGTGGCCTGTGCCTCTCTAATCATGGCCTGTGCTGCCTCGCTCACCCTCATATCCCTCCTGCCCCTTCTTCGAGGAGGGCGGATGGGAGGCACATGGCACCTTGTGCTGCCACTTGGCCCTGCCACCTCCTCTGTGCCACTCACTCCTGCCACCTCCTCTGTGACACTCATCCTGGCCTCCTCCTGCTTGACACTTTCCAGACCCTCATTCTGGCTGATGTCCTCCTGTGTTTATAAAAGGGACAGTTTGAGATTTGGGTTCAAAAATCACACACAATTTTCAGCTCATAGAAAAGACAATCATTCTGACCTCAGCAGTTTGCATTCTTTTCTCCCCAACTTATTCGGCCACTACTGACTATTGATATGGAAAACACTTTTAGATCAAACATTAGATATTTTTTACATATTAACCACTTAACGACCGCCACATGTACATATACGTCCACAGAATGGCACGTAGAGGCAGATGGGCGTACTCGTACGTCCTGCCTAGACGTGGGTCGGGGGTCCGATCGGGACCCCCCCCCGGTACATGCGGCGGTCGTAAATCGTCTGGGAGCAATCCGTGATGAGGGAGCGGCTATTCGTTTCTAGCCAACCCCCCCCCCCCCGCGATCGCTCCCCGGAGCTGAAGAACGGGGAGAGCCGTGTGTAAACGCGGCTTCCCCATGCTTCACTGTGGCGGCTGCATCGATCGAGTGATCCCTTTTATAGGGAGACACAATAGATGACGTCAGACCTACAGCCACACTCCCCTACAGTTGTAAGCACACACTAGGTGAAACATAACTCCTTCAGTGCCCCCTGTGGTTAACTCCCAAACTGCAACTGTCATTTTCACAATAAACAATGCAATTTAAATGCATTTTTTGCTGTGAAAATGACAATGGTCCCAAAAATTTGTCAAAATTGTCCGAAGTGTCCGCCATAATGTCGCAGTCACAAAAAAAATTGCTGATCACCGCCATTAGTAGTAAAAAAAAAGAATTAATAAAAATGCAATAAAACTATCCCCTATTTTGTAAACGCTATACATTTTGCGCAAACCAACCGATAAACGCTTATTGCGATTTTTTTTTACCAAAAATATGTAGAAGAATACGTATCGGCCTAAACTGAGGAAAAAAATGTTTTTTATATATATTTTTGGGGGATATTTATTATAGAAAAAAGTAAAAAAAGTTGATTTTTTTTCAAAACTGTCGCTCTATTTTTGTTTATAGCGCAAAAAATAAAAACCGCAGAGGTGATCAAATACCACCAAAAGAAAGCTCTATTTGTGGGAAAAAAAGGACATCAATTTTTTTTGGTATCCACGTCGCACGACCGCGCAATTGTCTGTTAAAGCGACGCAGTGCCGAATCGCAAAACCTGGCCTGGTCTTTTAGCTGCATTTTGGTCCGGGGCTTAAGTGGTTAACCTCTATTTCCCATCATTTGTTTCCCACAAAAAATAAATTTAAAATACTATACCTGGCTCCAGACAGCCAAATCCGGGTCTTCCTTCAGGATGGAAGGCTCCTCTTGCTCCTGAGAGGGCTCACCTTGAGAAGGATCAGCTTGGCTGCAGGGAAGGCTGGAGGCTTGGCTGGAGGGAAGGCTGTGATTCCCTTGTTTCAAGGTGGTCAACCAGAAAGGACATTTTGCTGTAGTACTACAACTTCGGGACATATACCTTCCCTGCTGATGCTCCAGCCCTCTGAAAAGCCAGGACCATGTTGTGCGCATTCCTGTATGTGCCTCTCAAGGTCCCAATTTTAGTCTCCAGCTGTTCAGCTGTTACATGGGGCATCTTTGTGTGCACAAATGGGAGCAGGCTATTCAGTGCTGCTGTCCTTAATTCTTTATTTTTGTGGTTGGGGTCTTTTGTCGCCCAAAGAACGGGCTGCTCCCTTAGCCTATCAATGAATTCCGCCAGGAACTCCCTCTCATGAAATGGATTCATATTTTCTGCCAGACAAAACAAAAGACAAATCTACTAATGTCAATCACAGTCTATAAACTCTAGTAATCTCTATCCCCATATAGCCCTTAAATCTCTTAGCAGTATAGGCCATTGATGTCTCAAGTTCACACGTTCGTCGTTCTAACGTCTTCCTCCGCACACCGATCGTATGTATGACACATGTGTGTTAAGCTTTATATACGATACGCATGCGTGACACTCCGCACACGTCGCCCGCCCATGACGTTCTTACTCGATGTTTCCCCGCCCCTTCTCTTTCGGCGCGCAAACGACATGGCGGAATTAGATGAGCAGGTGTCTGATATTAGGCCAAGTTCATCAGAAAATTACGATATGGTGGAATCAGATGAGCAGGTGTCTGTAATGAGGCCTAGATCATCCAGAAAAGCTGACGTGGCAGTATCACATGAGCAGGTGTCTCCAATTTGGCCTAGATCATCCAGAAAAGACGACGTGGCGGAATCAGATGAGCAGGTGTCTGTACTTATAAATTCATCTAACGATGACACAACAAGCCCGGAGCCTGATGAGGAAACCTTAGAAACGCAGAGCAGATATAAGGCATCTAACATGTCCTACGCGGAAATGGTGGACATCTTACAAAAGTCTGATTACGACGCCAAGCATGGGCCCTAAGTGCAAAGAAGTCTGGATCGTCATTTTGGGGTGAAATGATCGAAGGAACAGCTCAGAATCAGATGGTCAGACCTCAAACTGAGGGAGCTGGAACAATTAAGGAGCATTAAGAGAATGCTTGGAAAAAGTAAGTACTTCTCCTGTGTCCCTATATCATTATTGTTTTTCAGAACTTGCATGTTGCTCCATGTTGATGCTTTTGCATATATGACCTTAGAAAATAACAATCTTTTCAGACACATCAGTTCGTCTACTACATACGATGTTTTCAGAAGATACAGGGTTAACTTAATTTATCTAGGCTTGATTATATTCCAAAAATATCTTTAAATAGGTGTCTAGCTGATGTGTTTGTAACTAGAATTCAAATCAAAATTAGATCAGTCTAAAGGAGAGGACACAGTTTTTTTTTCAAATCTGCACTCAAGAGCACTAGTGTGTGCCACCAGAACAACCTTTTTAGGGTGACCCACATAGGTGCTCCTGTGCATTTTTGGGGTGTCTACATGTGTGAAACGTGTCCCAAAAAGGTGAGTATTCAAGAATAGAGTTTGCCAAAAAACATGTCTTCTGTTTGTAACTGCCAAAACAGACATTTGTACCCCACTTCCAAGCAATGTTTAATATTCCTATTTTTGCCCTCAAATATATGTGTGCTAAGTGTTACATAGCACCTGAACGCAGTCGCTCTTACTGCGCGTGTGCTGTTTAATAGCACCTTAAGCCCTGGTTCACACTGGGCTGCGGGAGTGAAGCCGTGCGAGTTCAGCTGAACTCGCACGATTTCACTCCCGCCGGCAGTCCCGATTTCGGCCGCGATTTAAGAGACATCTGTGCAGGTTTCTGCACAGATGTCTATGTAAATCGCGGCCCGAAATCGCAAAAAGTAGTACAAGAACTACTTTTTGAAATCGGTGCAGCGCCGCAGATGCGGCGTCGCACCGATTAGGACGGCGCCATTGCCGACACTTGGAGGCATTTGAGATGCGATTTCACATGTGAAATCGCATCTCAAATCGAATGAAATCGCACCCAGTGTGAACCTGGGCTAACGCAAATTCCTTTCCGTGAAATCCATAAGAGTCCCCAGGGTCTTGTTTAAAAAAATCGCTTGGTTCTCATTAGGGGCATACAAAGTTGCTAATGTGACCCTTATGTTACCGATTTCCCCTTTCACAAATAGAAATCGTCCTGCCGTATCATGTCTAGTATCTATGTAATTCCAAGGTATTCTCTCTGCTACTTAGGGATGAGCTTCGCGTTCGATACTCGAACATCGGTCGTTCAAACGTTCGTCGAAACTCGAACTGCGCTGGTTCATGCCTTAATTAGTGCGCCGGGTGGAGGCTTAATTAGGCGCATGAACCAGCGTAGCAGCCGGCGCATTGAAAGTAATATGTAAAGCCGCGCCAAACTCCCTATAGAAGTCTATGGGAGAAATCAAAAGTGTTCATTTTAAAGGCTAATCTGCAAGTTTTGTCCTAAAAAGTGTTTGGGGACCTCAGTCCTGCCCCAGGGGACATGTATCAATGTTTTTTTTTATTTTTTAAAACGGCCGTTTTTTCGGGAGCAGTGAAATTAATAATTCTTAAAGTGAAACAATAAAAGTGAAATATTCCTTTAAATTTCGTACCTAGGGGGGGGTGTAATGTCAGCATGTGAAATAGCGCATTTTTCCCGCACTTAGAACTGCCCCTGCACAAAATGACATTCAGAAGGAAAAAAGTCATTTAAAAATTCACACGCGGCTATAATGAATTGTCGGCTCTGACAATTCTAAAGGGATTCCTTCATAAAACAAACAACAAAATGTGTAGGGGTTCCCCCAAATTAAATTACCAGGCCCTTCAGGTCTGGAATGGATATTAAGGGGAACCCCGCCGTAAAAACCAAAAAAAAAAAAGACGTGCGGTTCCCGGCAAATATCCATTCCAGGCCCTTCAGGTCTGGTGTGGATTTTAAGGGGAACTCCACCCCAAATTTAAAAAAAAAATGGCGTGTAGTCCCCCTAAAAATCCACACCAGACCCTTATCCGAGCACGTTGACCTGGCCGGCCGCAGAAAAGAGGGGGGGACAGAGTGCGCCCCCCCCCCCCTCTCCTGAACCGCACCAGGCCACATGTCCTCAACATGGGGAGGATGTCCCCATGTTGATGGGGACAAGGGCCTCATCCCCACAACCCTTGCCCGGTGGTTGTGGGGGTCTGCGGGCAGGGGGCTTATCAGAATCTGAAAGACCCCTTTAACAAAGGGGACCCCCAGATCCTGCCCCCCCCTATGTGAAATGGTAATGGGGTACATTGTACCTCTACCATTTCACCCCAAAAAAAATGTCAAAAGTGTTAAAAATGACAGTAGCCGGTTTTTGACAAATCTTTTAATAAAATCTTCTTTTCTTCTTTCCTTCGGGTTTCTTCCGCTGCTTCTTTCTTGGGTCTTCTCGTCCACATCTTGCCCGACGTGTTCTTCTATCTTCTCTGTCCGTCCTTCAGCCTTCTGGTCCCGCATCTTGCCCGTTGTCTTCTCCTGTCTTCTTCTCCGTCCGTCCGCCAGCCTTCTCGTCCACCTCTTAATTCTTCCCCGGACGCCGCGCTTGAATTTGATTTGGCCGCCGTGTTGCGCTCCTGGGACCCGCCCCCCTCTGACGCCACAAGTAAACTCCTTAGAAGGTCATGTGCGTCAGAGGGGGGCGGGGTCACAGAGCGTCACACGGCGGGGGAATTCAATTTCAAGCGCGCCGCCCGGAGAAGAAGATGCCGGCCCTTCCAATTGAAGTTCCCGCCGTGTCACACTCATGTGACCCCGCCCCCCTCTGACGCACATATGCCACACGCGGACTTTCATATGAGTTTACCTGTGGCGTCAGAGGGGGGCGGGTCCCAGGAGCGGGAACACGGCGGCCAAATCAAATTCAAGCGCTGGGTCCGGGGAAGAAAAAGATGTGGACGAGAAGGCTGGTGGACGGACGGAGAAGAAGACAGGAGAAGACAACGGGCAAGATGCGGGACCAGAAGGCTGAAGGACGGACGGAGAAGATAGAAGAACACATCGGGCAAGATGTGGACGAGAAGACCCAAGAAAGAAGCAGCGGAAGAAACCCGAAGGAAAGAAGAAAAGAAGATTTTATTAAAAGATTTGTCAAAAACCGGCTACTGTCATTTTTAACACTTTTGAAATTTTTTTGGGGGTGAAATGGTAGAGGTACAATGTACCCCATTACCATTTCACATAGGGGGGGGGCAGGATCTGGGGGTCCCCTTTGTTAAAGGGGTCTTCCAGATTCTGATAAGCCCCCCGCCCGCAGACCCCCACAACCACCGGGCAAGGGTTGTGGGGATGAGGCCCTTGCCTCATCCCCTGCTTGTTTTTTTTTTTTACAGGTGACCAGTTCAGAGTTACAGAGGAGGTCTAGGGCTAGAATTATTGCTCTCGCTCTAACGCACGCGTCAATACCTCACATGTGTGGTTTGAATGGTGTTTACATATGTGGGCGGGACTTACATGCATATTCGCTTCTGAGTGCTAGCTTCTAGGGACAGGGGCGTTATTTTTTTTTTGTTTGTTTTTTTTACCTCATATTTTTCTTCTTGCACTTTTTTGTCACTTTTTTTGATTTTGGATCACTTTTCTTCCTATTACAAGGAATGTAAACATCCCTTGTAATAGGACTAGTGTGTGACAGGTCCTCTTTATGGAGAGAGGCGGGGTCAATAAGGCTGGAAAGCATGGTATTGAAAAAAAAAAAAAGATCTCATGCTTTCAGCTGCAATCATGTTCGTTCAGCACAGTGGTGTAGTGTATAGCACTTTGACCTAGCAGCAAAAGGGTCGCTGGTTCGAATCCAGCCCGTGACACCATCTGCATGGAGTTTGCATGTTCTCCCTGTGCCTGCGTGGGTTTCCTCCCACAATATAAAAACGCGCTGTAAATTGAATCCGGTCTAAATAAGCCCTAATATGCAGTAGTATATTTAGGTTTTGTTCTGCCCTAGGCCTGACTACATATCTGCACCTCCTAATAGAAAAATGACCCACCCCTTCCTGTCAAGGTCACACCCTGTTTTTGTATGACCCGCCCAGGAATTTTCAGGGGACCCACACACTAGTTCTGGGGGGGAGGGGGGCACTGGATTCCCTTAACCACTTCCATACCAGGCACTTACGCACCTTCCCGCCCATGCCAATTTTCAGCTTTCAGCACTGTCGCACTTTTGAATGGCAATTGCGCGGTCATACAACACTGTACCCAAACAAAATTGGCGTCCTTTTCCCCCACAAATAGAGCTTTCTTTTGTTGGTATTTGATCACCTCTGCGATTTTTTTTTTCCGCAACAACTAAAAAAAGACTGCAAATTTTGAAAAAAAAAATGTTTTTATTTTTTTCTGTTAATTTTTTTGTAAATACGTTTTTCTCTTTCAATTACGGGCACTGATATGGCGGCACTCATGGGCACCGATGAGATGGCACTGATGGACATCGATGAGGTAGTACTGACGGGCACAGATGAGGTGGCATTGATTGGCGGCGCTGGTATGCGGCACTGATGGGCACTCATAGGCGGCACTGATGGGCACTCATGGGCGGCACAGATGGGCACTCATGGGCGGCACTTATGGGTGGCACTGATGGATACTTATGGGTGGCACAGGTGGGCACTGATAGGTGGGCACTGCGCATGGATGGGCACTGTGGGGTGGCACTGATGGACACTTTGGGGTGGCACTGATGGACACTGTGGGGTGGCACTGATTTTCCCAGGTTGCCAGTCAGTGCCCAGTCAGTGTGGGCACTGATTGGCATCTTTTTTCTTTTTTTTTAATGCTTTTTTTTTTTTTTTTGCCCACCCTGGTGGTCCAGGGTGGGCATCCCTGGTGGTCCAGTGTGGTGATCCGAGGGGGGGCTGCGCTGATAAACAATCAGCGCGAACGCCCCCTGTCAGGAGAGCCGCCGATCGGCTCTCCTATACTCGCGTCTGTCAGACGCGAGTGAGGAAGAGCCATCGATGGCTCTTCCTGTTTACATCGTGATCAGCCGTGATTGGACACGGCTGATCACGTGGTAAAGAGTCTCCGTCTCCGTGAGAGACTCTTTACCGAGATCGGAGATGCAGGGTGTCAGACTGACACCCCGCATCACCGATCGCCGCGCTGCGTGCCCCCACAGGCGCGCGCGGCATGAAATCCTGCAGGACGTCCTGTCAGGATTGTGTAACCACTTCCCGGACGTAAATCGGCCATAGGCTGGGCGGGAAGTGGTTAATTTGCATAGTTTTTCTCTCACTTCCTGTTTGGCTATGGGGCAGGAAATGAAGGCAAATCTCCCCAATTGGACACAGATAATACAAAATAAACTGACAGGGCCTATAACCCTCCCTCACTCTATCCAAAATTAAAGAAAATAAAACGTGTTGATTGTAGATCTAGTCAGGGGCGGACTGACCATTGAGTCACTCGGGCACTGCCCGAGAGCCCCATGCCACTAGGGGGCCCCATCCGGGTTGCCAGGCTCAGTAAAACCAGGGACAGTATGTAAAAATCTGTGTTTTTTTTAGATCTGTCCCTGATATGTCCGAAAATGACATGCTTTTAATGTGAATATCCCAAGATTTTAGCTGCCCCGCCTCTGCACTACCTCCTGGCGTAGTGGCCATCTGTAAGCCAGAGGGGCCCCATAATCTTCTATTGCCCAGGGGCCCCATGAGTTGTCAGTCCGCCCCTGGTTCTAGTTTAAGCACAAATTTCATAGAGTTTTATTGAGAGGCCTAAGAAAATATAACCATGCCAATAGGCCAGGATACAGCGCGGCTAATATGTATGAATGTGTGTGTTAGAGCACCCCACCCAATGTTAACTAAAAAATTATTAATTTGCAAATAAGTATTATCTGCTCATTTTTTGGGGATGTCTGCACCCCTGATAGTGAGAACATTTGTGAGGTGTCTTCACCCTTTCTAATTCAAATTCATTCACTTCCTGTCACATAGCCAAACAGGAAGTGAGGGTAAAACCTTACTAATATCTTTTCTTGGGGACACAGAGATCAATCTAAATAGTTTCCCATTATGTAAATTGCACTCTAGCATTTTGCTGTGTACACCCCAAATTATTAGGGATCTTGGACTTTGGGGTCCATTTACTAAAGGCAAATCCACTTTGCACTACAAGTGCAAAGCAAGGAAGAAAACAAAACAACTTTGCTTCTACAGGATTGGATGTTAAAACCATCAGTGCGGGGGGCGTGGCTTGGAGCGCGAGCCGGATGGACGCGTGAGACCGGAGCTCCGGACAAGCGGGAACCAAAGCGACACTTAGCAGCCCATATCAGGCCCGATTCTGCCCCAAATACCTGGAGGACCTGCCCGAGGACCCAGCTGCCATGACCGGGAAGCGACATGCAGCGCGGAAACCACAACGGCTCACCGACTTTTTCGTTCCGCACGGAAGAGCCGGGAAGCAAGATGGCGCTGAGGCCTGCACGCCTGCACGTTCTTCCACCCAGGGGAGACCATCTCCGTCAGGTACTCGGGTTAAACTACTACTATCCCCTGATGACATGGCATCTGCTCCCTCAACCCCAACCTCCCGCAGCCCAGCTAAATCCAAGCCTAGGCTTGATGATGGGGGATTCGATAGGGCCGCAGGCCTCGAGGGCAGCCAGGCCTCAGACTCTGGGGATGACACGCGGGATTTACCCGATTCTATAGTATCCTACCCCACACTAAACCAGCCAGTGATGGATACCGTTCTTAAGGACATGTTGATCTCACTGAGAAGCACATTACAGTCAGATATGGCCTCCTGCATGCACCGTTTCAGTAAAGACATACAAGAAGTGGGCAGGAGGGTGGATCACATAGAGACCAAAATGGAGGAGTATGCAACAACAATTAACGACCTGATGCCAGTGAAGACAGGGATGGTGACTCAGAGTGGGTTAAAGCCAAATTAGCAGACTTAGAAGACAGGTCCAGGAGGAACAACCTGAAAATTAGAGGCATCCCTGAGTCAGTGCTGCAGCCAGACCTGAATCGGTACGCCACTGACATGTTTAAGGCCCTCATACCGGATCTTGTCGACCTCGACGTTACAGTGGATAGGATTCACCGCCTGCCTAAACCATCCCATCTCCCAGAGCAAATCCCCAGAGACGTGCTCCTAAGACTACATTTTTTCCATGTCAAGGAACAACTCATGTCGGTAATGAGGAGGCATGACTCTATCCCTCTGCAGTACCAAGACCTGCAATTCTACGCAGATTTGTCCCAATATACCCTGTTGAAAAGGCAAAATTTGAATACTGTGACCAAAGTACTCCGCAACCACAGAATCATATATCGCTGGGGGTATCCCACCAAGCTTTCGGTCACCAAAGACAATCGCACTTTCACGTTCACGTCATTGGACAAAGGCCTTGACCTGCTTAGGGAGTGGGGCATTCTGCCCGACAACAGTGAAGGGTCCTCTGAGGCACGCAATTCTCGCCGGATAGAGCCAGAATGGAGACAAGTCACAGCTAAAAACGCTAAATCCCACACCTGAGAAGGGCCAGGGCTCTATATATAATTGGGTTCCCCACACCCGGAACCGACTCAATCTATTCTAACTTTTCCCCCCCCGTGCAAGTTGCAGTTAGCAGCGTGTCGCTGCTGAAGGGAGTTACCCTTCGGTCCTAGCTACTGCTGACACCGCAGTAGCATTGTTACGGTTACTATAACTATGTTGTCCTTTTTTCTTTGTTTTTTTATGTTTTTTCCCACTTTCTCTGGTATGTTGACCAGGTCTTCTCCTCATCCCCATACTGGATGCCATCTAATGCGCCGCAAGTTGCCTCCACCAGAAACCTCGACGGATGTCCCTTGGTCCTATAGGACGCCAGGTCTGTCCCAACCATCTGGGCATGTGAGTACTATGTCCTCAACATCCACATCATTGCTTTATGACTCTACCACCCATATAGGAGAAATCGAAAAGGGCTTTTGGAGCAGGATAACTGAATCCCAATACCCACAGGCAGCGTTCTTTACTCTCACGCATCATGCCGCTTAACATTTTGTCCATGAACACTAAGGGGCTCAACCACCCAGTCAAAAGGAAATCCCTGTGGAAAGAGGGTCTTACCCACCACTGTGATATTATCTGCGCCCAGGAAACACACTTTTGTGCTAAAGCCCCACCGAAATGTACACACGGAAGTTTCCCACATGTGTTCACAGCCAACGCTGACTCTAAAACCAAGGGAGTCCTGATTGCCATTAGAGACACTGTGGCGTTTAAACTACAGGATATCCTCAGAGACCCCTTGGGAAGATACCTAATACTGATCTGTGACATAGACACTGTCACTTACACCATAGCCAGCGTCTACTCCCCTAACAAACGCCAAGTTCATTTTTTTAATAAATTCATGAAAGTAGTATCGAAAGTCCAGAAGGGTTTACTTGTTCTATGTGGTGACTTCAACATAACCCCTGATCCAATTATGGACTCCACCACTTCCTCTGCCCGTCACCTACCGGCACTATCTCCATCACTTATCAAGCACAATCTGTATGATGCTTGGCGCTGCTTACATGATAATGAAAAGGACTTCACTTTTTTCTCTATACCTCACTGTGTTTATACAAGGATTGATCTTTTTCTGGTTGAACAAAAAGTATTATTTCAGGTTAAATCGATTAAGATCAATGAAATTTCGTGGAGTGACCATGATTCTGTGGTGTTATCCTTAACTGATTCTGCTTCTTGTAAACGAACCCCGGTTTGGAGACTAAATACCTTTCTTCTGCAAAACGGGGAGGTTAAAGACAAAATTAGAACCCATTTAGCTGAATTCTTTAAAAACCATCAAGATTCTGTCCAAAGCCCCTACACACTATGGAATGCCCATAAGGCATTTATACGAGGCATATTTATTCAGGCCGGCGCAAGGTCCAAGAGGCAGAGGCAGAGTCGATTTACGGAATTGATGAGCCAAATCTCAGACCTAGACAACAAAAATAAACAGAACCCATCTAGGAACCTATCTGAGCAACTCACAAAACTTAGATATAATCTCAGACTCCTCCTACTGGAGAGCTTCGAGCGAACCTCCAAACGTCTAAGGATGACCTACTACACCGCAGGTAATAAGGCAGGGAAATTACTATCAAGGACCCTTAAAGGTCATAGATATAAAACGAAAATCCCTTTTGTGCTACACCCCGACACCGCTCAGAAAATATTCCACCCCCAGCAAATCGCAGACGCTTTTAGCTGCTACTACGGCAAATTATATAATCTCAAAGACGACCCATCCACCACCCAGCCCACTCCTGAGCTTATCTCTCAATTCTTAGACAATATAAACATCCCTAAGCTATCCAGGGCCCAGCTCGACTCCCTTAACCTTCCCTTTAACAACATTGAACTCTCTAAGGTCATAGACTCCTTACCTCTCAATAAGTCACCTGGACCCGATGGTTTTAGCAGTGAATATTATAAGGAATTGAAATCTTTGCTATCACCATTCATGCTGCAGTTGTTTCAGTCGGCTGCGGCCTCTGCCTCTTTCCCACCAGAAATGCTAGAAGCCCTCATAGTGGCTCTACCCAAACCCGGCAAAGAACCTACCTCACCAGCAAATTTCAGACCGATATCACTTCTCAACTTAGATATTAAAATCTATGCTAAATTACTCGCCACACGATTAATGGATATTATGCCCACATTGATCCACCCAGACCAATCTGGCTTCACAAAAAATAGACAAACGTCAGATGCCACCAGACGCATGGTCAATATAGTCCACTTGGCGAAAGTGCAACAAAGGCCTTCTCTGCTCCTATCTTTGGACGCAGAGAAGGCCTTTGACAGGATTCACTGGACGTATTTGTCTAGAACTTTAGAAGAGTTTGGTTTCAGTGGTAATGTACTAACAGCTATCCAAGCACTGTACTCTAGGCCTTCAGCTAAAGTATATATGTCCGGAGTTTTATCTGCGCCTTTTGGTATAACTAATGGCACAAGACAGGGGTGCCCCCTGTCCCCTCTGATCTTTAATTTGCTGATGGAACCCCTAGCCATATCAGTTCGATCACATCCCAAGATAGCTGGGTTCAAGGTTGGTAAAGAGGAACACTCTATCAGTCTCTTCGCTGACGATATAATCATGATCTTGACCAACATAGACACATCATTGGCAGCTACTCAAGAAATACTGAATCTATTCAACAAGGTTTCGTATTATAAAATAAATGAAAGTAAGTCATATATTCTAGGCCTAGGTCTAGATAACGAATCAACTGCTAAAATCAAACATCAGTACCCCTATACTTGGAGTGCTAGGGGTATTAAGTACCTTGGCATTACACTAACGGACAATACGGATCGATTAGTAGACGCCAATTACAACTCTTTTCTACACTCCCTCCCATCTAAACTCAAAGAGCTCTCATGGACTGAATCCTCATGGGCGGGGCGCCTAGCGGCCTTTAAAATTATATTACTACCCCAATTCATCTACTTATTTAGAAACCTCCCTATACTGGTCCCTGAAAAATTCTTTTCCTTAGCCCAATCCCTAATAAATAAGTTCCTGTGGCGGGGTCAGAGGGCAAGATGTGCCTTTCACAAGTTGGTAAAATCTAGGAAAACGGGGGGAGTAGGGCATGTGCTCCTTAAGGACTACTACTTGGCCGCAATCCTGGCACAATTAAGGAGCTGGTTCCAAAGTGGAAGTCAGTCGAGATGGACATCGTTAGAAACTGTCCAATGCCCAAACCTAGATTTGCCTGCTCTACTTTTAGCCAGCACACATTTGGGTAACCTACCCCCAAACATATCCACAACCATCAAAGCAACGCTTAAAGCCTGGGGGAAATTTATGAAGGAACCGACAGGCGACCCTAACCTCCGTAACATACCGTTCCCTATAAACGGCCTGCAGCTACTGATCCCCAACGTTAATATTAGACATTGGGGGGACAGGGGCATTAAATCTGTCGCAGATATCCAAGTTGGACCTTCAACTAAATCGTTCAGATCTCTTCAAATAGAATATGGTTTAACCCCCAGAGATCAGTACACTACCATGCAAGTAACACATCTCCTTAACAACTCCCCAGAACTGTCTGTAGACGTTCCCTGGAGAGTGTTCCTGTACCTCACTAACCCAGTGACCTCCATCAAAGGTATATCCCTATTCTACGGTTTATTAAGCCAAAAGAACCTTATGACCAAAACGCCCTCTATGAGGTCTTGGGAATGGGATCTCGCCAGCAAATATGACATATCCCAATGGCAGTCGGCTATCTCGTCAGTGTATAAAGCCACCAGATGCGCCAACCTTTGGGAACTTTCCCAGAAGATTTTACTGAGGTGGTATTTGACCCCCACGAGGTTGGCGAGTTTCCAGGCCCAATCTTCCCCGCTATGCTGGCGAACATGTGGTCATAGAGGTTCGCTGATGCATATTTTGGGAAATTGCCCCAAGATATCGACATTTTGGAACAAAGTGTTTGCACTCATAAGTGAGGTTACCAATTGCGACTATCCCCCTCGACTAGACATGGCTATCCTATCCTTAGGCATAGACTCAATACCTGCAACACATAGAGCGGTAGTTACACATATACTTTTGAGTGCCAGACTAGAGTTAATGAGAAAATGGAGGAACACAGAAGTTCCTACCCTACAAGGAGTGGTGAGATCTACAAACCTCCACATTAACTACGAAATTATGTTTGAAACGTCATATTGTGTTCATGGTCATGGGGCCAAGACCTGGAAGCCTTGGGTAGTTTGGTATGAGACTAACGAATGCAAATTTTAAGTATGCTTTGTCATTCTCTTGCTCACACCTGTCACTTCTGGTAAGATAAGATAGAGACGCATCCAGTCCTCCCTCTTCCCTTTTCCTTCTCCTTCTCTCCCTCCCTCCCTTCCCCTTTCTCTCTCTACCCCTCCTTATCCAGGCTGTCCAAATCCCATTCTCCCCTTACCTATGTTCGTTACTACAATTCCCCCTTCCCCCCCTAACCCCCTGTTATATCTGTTCTATGTTTTATTTACATACGCACGTATAGCCTCTCCTATTGTATTACTGACACACAAAATGCTCGGAGATTACTATGTTGGCCGCTGGCGGGGGCTGTGTTGTGGTCCGGGAGGGGGGGCTCCCTGCTGTTGGCGCAGTTTGTTCCCGACCGGGGCGCCGGTGGTGTGGGGGTCTGCCCCGTCCGGGCTGGGCATTGGCCGGGCCGGTGGTTTATGTGAATCCTGTAGCACTGTGCTGCACCGAAGCCATGGTTATCAATATACAGGTTTATACGTTTATCGACTTGAATTGTATTTAGACTCGAGATACCATATCTAATTGTAATAATATACAACATGTGGTTGATGCACTGTGATGTGTGTTCTCGGACACACATTATGGTATTATGCACTTGATGTATGTAAAGACTGTTATACTTTTTCAAATCTTCTAATAAAAACTATTGAAGGTAAAACCATCAGTGCTTCCTCTCTGATTTTCAGCAACTATTTTTTAAAGTTATAACATTTTATTGTTGTTTGCATGTATAAATTACATAAATTAATACACCAGCGTGCGAACACTTAACATAGTACATACACAAACAAGCCTTTTACCCCACACCCTCCCCCTACCCCTGAGTCGTTGTGGTTAAGTAGAAAAAAGCCTCCTAACTTCCAAATTTACTTCCCTTATATCTACCCTCCCCACCCCTCCACCCTCCCGCCACACCCTAAATCAGTTTGTTTTTTTTAATTAATTTAATTTGCTTTATTGGATAAATCCTACCCCATAGGGGGACATCAGTTAACGGATTGAAGCATGTGTTAATTTAAGTTAAGTTTGAGAGAAGTCCTTTTCTTATATAGAACATCCTGTTATGTCTAGCCAAGGTTTCCACATCCTAACAAACTTTCTATAATTGCCCTGTCTAATGAGTGTCACTCTCTCGCTCCAGATCATTGTATTAATGGTTTCAACCCATGATTTAGCAGTGGGTGGAATCTGGGCCTGCCACCTCAACGCAATTAACTTCCTTGCCTGGAAGAGGCATCTCAGCACCACCTCAAGGGTCCCAGCAGGCACTCTATCCTCGTCAATACTGCCTAATAGGCATGTCTTTGACTCGGCTTCCAAATTGGTTTTAAAAGTTTTATTTATTGTATCTATCACCTCCTCCCAGTATCTGAATAGTTTAGGGCATTTCCACATCATGTGGATAAGATTGCCTGTCGCTCTGCACCTAGGGCATTCATCAGTTCTTCTCCACCCAAGATTAAACATTCTCCTGGGGGTGTAGTATACTCTGTGCAAGAGGAACAGGTGTGACACTTTCTGGGATGGAGAGATCGAAACCAATACCCCCCTCCTCAGAATCGCACTCCACTGTTCCGTAGACATTTGCCCTAAGTCTCTCTCCCATCCTATCCTGCTCTTGATGGGGCCTGCCCTACTTATTGTTTTAGCTCCTATTCTGGAATATATTTCGGAGATCAGGCCTTTAGTTGTTTTTGAAGAAATTATTTTTCAGGAGAGTAGGAGCCGAAGACCATACAATGGGTTGTGACCCAAACTGGGCTTGGGTGCCATGCCGGATCTGGAGGTATCTATAAAATGTTTTATTTGCTATATTAAATTCCTGTCGCAAGTCTGCAAATGATTTCATATGTTCTCCCTCATATAATTGGCTTAAACGGTTTATCCCTTGTCTCTCCCATTCCTTACATCTCTCAATGTCTTTTAATTCCTGTAAATTTTGGTTGCACCAGAGAGGGGCAAACGTTGTTATTCCCTCATAGCCCAGCAGTGTTTTTGTTATTTGCCATACTTTAAGGATGAGTTTTATGGTTGGACATTTATGAGAAAACGAGCCAGCCTCAAGTGCCTCCAATATTGTCCTATGTGGTGCCCCTATTAGCATCAATGTCCCAAGATTCCCGTCTCCCTCCAGTCCGCAATTCGCGACATGTTGTAGCTGCGAAGCTAGGAAGTATGTTTTCGGGTGTGGAACTGCCATTCCACCCTCTTTAACTGGTAGCTGCATGGTCTGGAGACAAATCCGGGCTTGTCCCTTCTTCCAGATTAAATCTCTAAAGATGGATTCTATCCTTTTAAACCATTTTTGGTCTATCCAGACTGGGGAGTTGTGGAGTATATAAAGTAGCTGGGGCAGCCATAACATCTTTATTAAATTGCATCGCCCCGCTATAGATAGTGGTAGTTTACACCAGATGTCTCTTTTGTGTTCCCATTTATCCAGAAGGGGGATTAAGTTATTTGGAACAAAGCTATTAATGTCCCTCGTGATCCATATTCCAAGGTATTTCATCTTTGTTTCTACTTTTAACTGAGGAATATCGTGGGGTATCTGGACGCCAGGGGAGTCAATTGGCAGTAGTGATGACTTTTCCCAATTAATGACCAACCCGGAGCATAGCCCAAACTCGCCCACCATTTTGATTACGTTCTTTAACGATGCTCCGGTGTCTCCCAAAAAAAACAGGACATCGTCCGCGTGCAGTGCGATCTTATCCTCTATGGTTGGTCTGCGGAACCCCAGTATAACCTCTGATTCTCTGATCTTGATGGCCAATGGTTCCATCGCCAGCGCAAACAGAAGGGGGGAAAGGGGACAGCCTTGTCGAGTACCTCTCTCTAACTGGAAGGCTTCACAAAATTCGTTATTGATTTTGATTCTAGCTCTTGGCTGGTTATATAGAAGCTTCACCCAACCAATAAACCTAGGGCCAAACCCGAATTTCTCTAAGACCTGCCATAGGTAGTCCCATTCCAAACTGTCGAAAGCCTTAGCAGCATCCAAGGCTAAAATCGCTCTGGAACCCACCCCTTCTGTTGGAATTTGCATATTCAGGAACGCTCTCCTGATGTTAATACTGGTTGACCTATTTGGGATGAAGCCAGATTGGTCAGGGTGTATGAGCCTTTGGATATTCCGGTTTAGCCGGGTTGCTAAGACTTTAGCCAAGATCTTGGCGTCCGTGCATAGTAGTGAGATGGGACGATATGATGAGGCCTCAGTTGGATCCTTCCCCTCCTTATGTAGGACAATAATAGTGGCTTCTAACATGGAGGTTGGGAGTGCTCCATGAATCAGTGCCCAATTTAGTGTATTGAGAAGTTCTGGTAACAGAATATCCCCGTATCTTTTATAGATCTCTATGGGCAACCCATCTGGACCAGGTGACTTTTGAGTTGACATCCCCGCTACTGCCTGTTTTAGTTCAGATATAGTAATTGGAGCCTCCATATCAATGTTATCTTCCTCCGACAGTGCCGGGACGGACATTCCCAGGAAAAAATTTCCCGGTCCTTCGGTCCCCTCCCTTCTCTTAGAACTATAGAGGGATACGTAGAATTCTCTGAAAGTGTTTAATATCACCGTTTTATCGGTAGAAGTTACCCCTCTTGCTAACGTGACTGCTGTAACAGTGGATGGGGGGGAATTAGTTCTGATGAGCAGGGATAATAGGCGCCCCACTCGCTCTCCCTCTCCAAACTGATTCTGTCTCTGAGATATTCGTTTTCCCTCTGTTTTTTTTAATATAGTCATTTTATATATCTGTTGTTTTTCTAACCACTCTTTTAAACTATGCGGGGTTGGGGCTTCAACATATCTCTTCTCTGCCTGTAGCAGCTGCCTCCTTATCATGCTCTCTCCCTCCCTATCCCTCCTCTTAATCCCTGCTATCTTTTGAATCAGGAGACCTCGGAGGTGAGCTTTTAGGGTGTCCCATACCACCCCCACTGAGGCAGTTCCCACGTTTATCTGTAAAAATTCTTTAAGAGCAGACATCACCGTACTATGTTCGCTAATTAGCTCAAGCCAATGAGGACTAACTTTCCATTCATTAGGGTACCATTTACCCCTGGTTATTATTGTCAACTCAATCGGCGAGTGATCAGAAATTCCTCTTGGGCCATATTCTATGTTAGATACTAGTGTTGCTGCCTCGTCGTTACCCAACGCCATATCTATTCTAGATAAAGTATGATGAGTCTTTGAAAAACAGGAATATTGGCGTTCAAACGGATAACGCCTGCGCCAAATATCGCATAGTCCAACTTCATCCAGAAAGAGAGCTAATCTGTCCTCTCCTTTTGTTTTAAGTCTGTTTCCTGGCGGGAACCTGTCCTGGGTCCTATCTAGAGCTTCATTAAAGTCTCCTATAATAAGTACCGGAGTCCCAGGATTGTCCAGTGTGTACTCAATCAGTTTGTGTACTACAAGTGCAAAGCAAGGAAGAAAACAAAACAACTTTGCTTCTACAGGATTGGATGTTAAAACCATCAGTGCTTCCTCTCTGATTTTCAGCAACTATGCTTGTACTGCAGAGTGGCTTTGCCTTTACTAAACCCCAAACTAAATAATCATTTGGGGCAGGGATCCTCAAACTACGGCCCTCCAGCTGTTGTAGAACTACACATCCCATGATGCCTTGTAATGCACTGACATTTACAGACATGACTAGGCATGATGGGAATTGTAGTTCCTGAACAACTGGAGGGCCGTAGTTTGAAGACCCATGATTTGGGGTGTACACAGCAGTGCTGGAGTGCAATTTGCTTAATGGGGACACTAGTTAGATTGACCTGTGTCCCCAAGAAAAGACACTGGTAGGGTTTTAACCTCACTTCCTGTCCAGCTGTGTGACAGGAAGTGAAGCCAATTTTAAGAAAGGGGACACAAAGCTCAACCCAAAAAAAAAGAACACAAGCAGGGGTTCTAACACTCACTTGGCTTCCCTCAAACACCCACAATTAGAATAGGATTGCCTTGCCCTAGATTTAAGCACAGTGCTGTAAATCAGCACTTCAAGCCTGTCCACCAATAGCAACCCCCCCCAGGCCATGTTTGCAGGTTTTCCTTCATCTTGCACATGTGCTTTAAAAGACAGTCTGGACAGCAATTCTTGATAAGAGAAATCCACAAAACATGTCCTGTCGGGGGTACTTGAGGGCTGAGGACCACTACAGTTAAAAGAAAATACTTACCAGTTTGTCTTTAAAGTCATGGGGAATAAACATGGCAAACATTTCATGATTACACACCAGGAAAGAAGCTTAGACAAAAATCACACCTAATTTGTTAGGCCCAAACCTATTTCAGCTGCAGCTGTCAAAATATGTTGCATGAAAAAGTAATTTTTATTGGTCAACAAAACAAGGAAAGAAAAAAAAACAAACAAACACACACAAACAAAAATACATTTCAAAACTCAAAATAAACAGATTTAAAGTCGCAACATCTTCACAATTTTTTCATAAAATAAGGCAGCAGAGACAAATACATCAAAGTGAACATCGTTTAAAAATAAACAAAAACCATTGGCAAAATAAAAACCCATGCAACAAACCACATTTGTGTTCCACAACAGCATTTCTGCCTGCCCCTATGAGGGCAGCTGAGGACTGATCGATGCACGGTTTTTATAACATGTGCTAGTAATGAAGCAATTGAAATCACATGAACAAATTGCAGTCTCTAGTGTGGGTGAGCTTACACCTGGTTAATTAACCCAACCCACGCTCTATGACCATCCAAGTGATTTTCACCTTTTAAAAAGAAAGGATTTTTTCTAAGTGTTTGAGCAGACTCAGTTCATCACACATGTAGGAACCAAGCTGCAATGGCATGAGAGTTTTTTTTTTCCCCCCTGATCTCATGCTTTCCAGCCTGGCCCGGTCATTGACCAGCAATATGGTCCAGGGCTCAAGTGGTTAAAAATTAACAAAACACTAAAGTTAGCCCAATTTTTGGGGATAATGTGAAAGATGATGTTACACCGAGTAAATAGATACCTTACATGTCACGCTTTACTATTGGAAACACTCCTGCAATGGGGCCAAAATTCATTCCGTGAATATCCCCATAGGCGACCTTTTTCTTTTTTTTCCAGGTTACCAGTTTATAGTTACAAAGAAGGTCTAGTGGTAAAAGTATTGCTCTCGCTCTAACGCACGCGTCAATACCTCACATGTGTGGTTTGAACGATGTTTATATATGTGGGCGGGACTTGCGTAAGTCCCGCCCACATATGTAAACACAAGGTATCTATTTACTCGGTGTAACATCATCTTTCACATTATCCCCAAAAATTGGGCTAACTTTAGTGTTTTGTTAATTTTTAACCACTTGAGCCCCGGACCATATTGCTGGTCAATGACCGGGCCAGTTTTTGTGATTCGGCACGGCGTCGCTTTAACTGACAATTGCGCAGTCGTGCGACGTGGCTCCCAAACAAAATTGGCAACCTTTTTTTTTTCCCACAAAGAGAGCTTTATTTTGGTGGTATTTGATCACTTCTGCATTTTTTTTTTTTTTTTAGAGCTCTAACCAAAAATAGAGCGACAATTTTAAAAAATAAAGAATTATTTTTACTTTTTGCTATAATATATAATATATAATCCCCAAAAATATATATTCTAAAAAATAAAAAAACCCTCAGTTTAGGCCGATACGTATTCTACATCTTTTTGGTTCCAAAAAATCGCAAATAGCGTTTAGTGTTTGGTTTTGGCAAAAGTTATAGCGTCTACAAAATATGGCTTTTTTTTGTTTTAACTAGTTATTGCGGCGATCAGCGATTTTTATCGGTACTGCGACATTATGGCGGACACATCGGACACTTTTTTGGAACCATTGTCATTTTTCTAGCGATCAGTGCTGTAAAAATGCATTGCTTACTATAAAAATGCCACTGGCAGGGAAGGGGTTAACACTAGGTGCGAGGGAGGGGTTAAATATGTTCCCTGGGTGTGTTCTAACTGAAGGGGGGGTGGGACTGACATGTGTAAATGACAGATCGCTGTTCATGAAGGGGAACTCCAGACCCCCAAAAAAAATAACGTGGGTTCCCTCCAGGTGCATACCAGGCTCTTAGGCTTGGTCTGGAACATAAGGGGTTAAACCCGCGCAAAAAAAACAGCGTGGGGTCGTCCCCCCCAAGATCCAGACCAAGCTCTTATCCCAGGCACGCAGTCTGGCCAGACAGGAATGGGGGTGGGGATGAGCGAGCGCCCCCTCCCCCTCCTGAGCCGTACCAGACCACATGCCCTCAACATGGGGGAGTGTGTGCTGTGGGGGAGGGGGGCACTGCCCCCCCACCCCAAAGCATTCTTGTCCCCATGTCGATAGGGACAAGAGCCTCTTCCCGACAACCCTTGCCATTGGTTGTCGGGGTATGCGGGCGGAGGGCTTATCAGAATCTGAGAGGCCCCTTTAATAAAGGGGCCCCCAGATTCCGGCCCCCCACCCTATGTGAATGAGTATGGGGTACATTGTACCCCTACCCATTCACCTGGGGGAAAAATGGAAAAAAATAATACACCACACACATTTAAAAATTAATTTATTAGTCAGCCGGGGGTCTTCTGCCGGGGCCCCCCACCACCACCCCATTAGGCCCCGGGCTTCGCCATCTTCTGCCGGAACCCCCTTCACCAGTGAGGCTCCTTGCCTTTGGGGGAGGGTCCCGGGCTTCGTCGGTTTCTGCGGAGGGGGTGCACTTGCACCCCACCCCCGTCTTCAGCGCCGTAATTCACCAGGACCCCCTTCACCAGTGAGGCTCCTGCCTTTGGGGGAGGGTCCCGGGCTTCGTCGGTTTCTGCGGGGGGGTGCACTTGCACCCCACCCCCGTCTTCAGCGCCGTAATTCACCGGGACCCCCTTCACCAGTGAGGCTCCTGCCTTTGGGGGAGGGTCCCGGGCTTCGTCGGTTTCTGCGGGGGGGGTGCACTTGCACCCCACCCCCGTCTTCAGCGCCGTAATTCACCGGGACCCCCTTCACCAGTGAGGCTCCTGCTCCGGGCTTCTACGGTGTTTTCCGCCGGGGGGCGACACCCGCGGGCTTCTGCGATGCCTTCCGCTTCTGCCTGTCTCCTCCGCGGAGCACAGGGCTTGTCTCCGCTGTCTTCTCCCTTTTCTTCCATTCGATGTTGACACGACGAGGTCCGGCGCTGGAATGCCGTCTGAGCAGCGGGCATGGACTTATATAGGGCAATGCCACCATGTGACCTCAACCCATGTGACATCACATTCCCATCATGCCCAGGGAATGTGATGTCACATGGGTTGAGGTCACATGGTGGCATTACCCTATATAAGTCCATGCCCGCCGCTGACACGGCATTCCAGCGCGGAACCTCGTGGTGTCAACAACCAATGGAAGAGAAGGGAGAGCACAGCGCAGACAAGCCCTGGGCTCCCGGAGGAGACAGGCAGAAGAAGGAAGAGAGAAGAAAGAAGACGGAAGAAAGCCCTGGCTCCGCGGGGGAGCCAGGCAGAAGAGGGAGCAGAGAAGACAGAAGAGAAAAGACCGCGGAGTTGGCGCACCCCCGACAGAAGACCAGGAAGACCGGAACCCTGGCGGAAGGCACCCGAAGGACCGGGGGATAGGCGCCATCCCCCGGCAGAAGTCGCCGAAGTCCGGATGCCCCCCCCTAATGTAAAAGAGCTTAAATGGGGTGGGGGCATCCGGCGGAAGGCTCCGGAGAGGACCGAGGGATGGCGCCCTCCCCCGGCAGAAATCACCAAAGCCCAGGGTCCCGGCAGAAGATCGGGAGAGAAGAAACCCCCCTTTGTAAGAGAGCTAAAGAAGAAAGGGGGGGCTCCGGATCAGATTAATAAAATATTTTATTGTGTGGTGTTTTATTTTACTTTACACTTTCCCCCATGTGAATGGGTAGAGGTACGATGTACCCCATACTTATTCACATAGGGTGGGGGGCCGGCATCTGGGGGCCCCCTTATTAAAGGGAGCTCGCAGATTCCGATTAGCCCCGCCCGCATACCCCGACAACAACTGGCAAGGGTTGTCGGGAAGAGGCTCTTGTCCCTATCGACATGGGGGCAAGAGTGCTGTGGGGTGGGGGGGCACCTAAACGCAGTTGGTGTCACTGCGTGTGTGCTGTTACATAACACCTGAACGCAGTCGCTCTTACTGCGCGTGTGCATTTTAATACCACCTAAACGCAGTTGGTGTCACTGCGTGTGTGCTGTTACATAGCACCTGAACGCAGTCGCTCTTACTGCGCGTGTGCACTTTAATATCACGTAAACGCAGTTGGTGTCACTGCGTGTGTTCTGTTAAATAGCACCTGAACGCAGTCGCTCTTACTGCGCGTGTTCAGTTTAATACCACCTAAACGCAGTTGGTGTCACTGCGTGTGTGCTGTTACATAGCACCTGAACGCAGTCGCTCTTACTGCGCGTGTGCACTTTAATATCACGTAAACGCAGTTGGTGTCACTGCATGTGTTCTGTTAAATAGCACCTGAACGCAGTCGCTCTTACTGCGCGTGTTCAGTTTAATACCACCTAAACGCAGTTGGTGTCACTGCGTGTGTGCTGTTACATAGCACCTGAACGCAGTCGCTCTTACTGCGCGTGTGCAGTTTAATACCACCTAAACGCAGTTGGTGTCACTGCATGTGTGCTGTTACATAGCACCTGAACGCAGTCGCTCTTACTGCGCGTGTGCAGTTTAATACCACCTAAACGCAGTTGGTGTCACTGCGTGTGTGCTGTTACATAGCACCTGAACGCAGTCGCTCTTACTGCACGTGTGCTGTTTAATACCACCTAAACGCAGTTGGTGTCACTGCGTGTGTGCTGTTACATAGAACCTGAACGTAGTCGCTCTTACTGCGCGTGTGCAGTTTAATACCACCTAAACGCAGTTGGTGTCACTGCGTGTGTGCTGTTACATAACACCTGAACGCAGTCGCTCTTACTGCGCGTGTGCATTTTAATACCACCTAAACGCAGTTGGTGTCACTGCGTGTGTGCTGTTACATAGCACCTGAACGCAGTCGCTCTTACTGCGCGTGTGCTGTTTAATAGCACCTAAACGCAGTTGGTGTCACTGCGTGTGTGCTGTTACATAGCACCTGAACGCAGTCGCTCTTACTGCGTGTGTGCAGTTTAATACCACCTAAACGCAGTTGGTGTCACTGCGTGTGTGCTGTTACATAGCACCTGAACGCAGTCGCTCTTACTGCGCGTGTGCAGTTTAATAGAACCTAAACGCAGTTGGTGTCACTGCGTATGTGCTGTTACATAGCACCTGAACGCAGTCGCTCTTACTGCGCGTGTGCTGTTTAATAGCACCTAAACGCAGTTGGTGTCACTGCGTGTGTGCTGTTACATAGCACCTGAACGCAGTCGCTCTTACTACGCGTGTGCAGTTTAATACCACCTAAACGCAGTTGGTGTCACTGCGTGTGTGCTGTTACATAGCACCTGAACGCAGTCGCTCTTACTGCGCGTGTGCATTTTAATACCACCTAAACGCAGTTGGTGTCACTGCGTGTGTGCTGTTACATAGCACCTGAACGCAGTCGCTCTTACTGCGCGTGTGCAGTTTAATACCACCTAAATTCAGTTGGTGTCACTGCGTGTGTGCTGTTACATAGCACCTGAACACAGTCGCTCTTACTGCGCGTGTGCATTTTAATACCACCTAAACGCAGTTGGTGTCACTGCGTGTGTGCTGTTACATAGCACCTGAACGCAGTCGCTCTTACTGCACGTGTGCAGTTTAGTACCACCTAAACGCAGTTGGTGTCACTGCGTGTGTGCTGTTACATAGCACCTGAACGCAGTTGGTGTCACTGTGCGTGTGCTGTTACATACTACCTGAACGCAGTTGTTGTCACTGCGTGTGTGCTGTTACATACCACCTGAACGCAGTTGGTGTCACTGCACGTGTGCTGTTACATAGCACCTGAACACATAAATATGTCTGGAAGGACAAAGAGAGGCAGAGAGTCACGAGGGCAAGCAGGCTCTGCATCTAGAGGTAACACTGGTGGTGGATGTGGTGCATTATCTTCAGCACGTGGCCGTGGCCGCTCGTCCTTCTTTTCGGGAGCTGGCCGTGTTGAGCCTCAACATGCAGAGAAATTAGTGGAGTGGATGACCAAGCCGTCCTCATCCTCCTCATCCTCTCTCACACAGACTGATCATAGTTTGTCTGGCAAAGCAGCTGTCAAGGTGTCCTCTTCCCTCTGCACAATGGCTTCACACAATCCTTCCCTAGTCCCACCATGTCCTTCTGAGGAGTCCCCCGAACTGTTTCAACACAGTGTTGGGTACATGCTGCATGAAGATGTGCAGCGTTTTGAAGACTCCGATGACGGAACACAGATAGAGGAAGGCATTGATGTGAGCCCAGGGAGAGGGGGTGGCCGAGAGGGACAACAATCTGGGAGTGATGTTCCCCCAGCTGGAGCATACTGCCAGGTTGTCGACAGTGATGATGAGGAGGGAGGGGATGATGAGGTCACTGACTCTACCTGGGTGCCTGATAGGAGAGAGGAGGAGGAAGAGGAGGAGGAGGAGGAGGACGAGGCACAGGCACATCTCCAAAGAGGCAGGATGCCCTCCAGGGGTCAGTTTAAGGGCAGCACACCAACTGCATTACGTGGCACTGCTGTGTCTCAAGGGTACAGCAAAAGTTCTTTGGTGTGGGCCTTTTTTGAAACATGTCCATCAGATCATACCTTTGCTGTTTGCAACATATGTCTCAAGCGTATCTCGCGTGGCCAAAACATCACCCGCTTGGGCACCACATGCTTGTCCAGACATATGTCGACCTGCCATGCAGCTCGTTGGCAAGCATACCAGAAAGATCCACACCAAAGACCAAAGCGGACCTCCCCTTGCCCTTCTGTGACCTCCAACCCCACTAGACCCCCGGTCCTCTCTGAAGCCTGCACTGAAGTTGTAGAAATAGGTGTGTCACAACCTAGTAGTGGTAGTACATGCGGGCAATCTACTGATAGTACCAGACAAATTTCCCTGCCCCAGCTGCTGCAGCGCCGAAAGAAGTACACTCCCAGCCATCCTCATGCCCAGCGGTTGAATGCTAGCTTAGCAAAATTGCTAGCACTTCAACTGCTACCTTTTCAGTTGGTAGATTCTGCCCCCTTCCGTTTGTGGAATGTGCAGTACCTCAGTGGCAAGTACCCAAACGCCACTTTTTCTCACGGAAGGCGATTCCGGCTCTCTACCGGCATGTGGAAGGCAATGTCCATGCCTCGCTGGACAGGGCGGTCAGTGGTAAGGTGCATCTTACCGCTGACTCATGGTCCACCAGGCATGGACAGGGACGTTACCTGTCTTTTACGGCCCATTGGGTGACTCTGCTGGCAGCTGGGAAGGACGCAGGGCAAGGTACAGTAGTTCCTTCTAAATCAAGGGTCTCAAACTGGTGGCCCTCCAGCTGTTGTAAAACTACAAGTCCCATCATGCCTCTGCCTGTGGGAGTCATGCTGGTAACTGTCATTCTTGCAATACCTCATTGGACTTGTAGTTTTGCAACAGCTGGAGGGCCGCCAGTTTGAGACGCCTGTTCTAAATGGTGCTAAATGGTTCTAAATGATGGTGTTCTTTTCCCTATGTTTTTTAGTATATCTGCTGGATAATCTCCACAGGTGACATATTCTTTGGGGCACCTTTTTCTCTCCATATGGAAAACATTTCATCTTGAGAGTTAGTCCACTTTTCCATCAAGTAAGTGGGATTTCTTTATTTTGTCCTTTGACAAATACAGACTTGCTTTCATCATCCATGAGTTTTTGAATGACCTTTTTACTTTGTATTGTTTTTTTCCTTTGCTAGATTCACCTTTTTTAAACGCCTTTTTTGACCTTTTTGGTCTCAATCTCTGATGAGATAGTGTTTGGCGATTTTATGTGGATTTGGATTACGGATCGGCTTGGGGATCTTGAGTCAGCACTGTGGAGGTTATTTCAGGTGTAGAATGGAGACACAGCCATAGGCACTATGAAGTGAGTTTTTTTATTGCATCTGTATGAACTTGTACAATATTGAATATAATTTCATTGTATATATTTTTCAATCAACATTTTCTCTATTTAGACAGTAAAGATACTTTACATCCCTGATGAAGATCAAACTTTGAAAGTTTTTTCGGAAACGCGTCGGATCAGTCCATCTTTCACAAATTCACCTCTTTGGGGTGAATTTCATGTTGTAACATGGCATAGTGTCAATCTGTCTATTTATATGTTTTCAATGTAAATGTTTTGTTCTTTTTCACCAATTTTGTATTTCATGTAATTTTTGTAAGTTTTCTATGCATATGTATTAAAATATATTTTTATAATTTTTTGAATATATATTCTTTTCGTTGCCCACATAATCCCAACCCTAGAGGTTTCCACATTATCAGGTACAGTAGTTTTAGAGGTTGTTCCGCCACCACGCCTCCAAAACACTACTACTGCTTGTGACACACCTCTCTCCTCCACCCCCTCCTCTTCTTCTTCCTCCGTGGCCTCTTCCTGTGGTGATGTTTCCTCAGAACCAGCCGTGCTCCGTAGGCGTACGAGGGGCTACGCAGCAATGCAGGCCAAGAGATGCCATGCGGTGCTAGAGCTGGTGTGCTTAGGAGACAGGAGCCACACTGGGGAAGAGGTTCTTTCAGCTCTGCAGGGGCAGGCTCAGAGGTGGTTGACGCCACGCCAGCTGAAGCCTGGAATGGTGGTCAGCGATAATGGCACCAACCTCCTCTCTGCCCTGTGACAGGGAAAACTCACCCATGTGCCCTGTTTTGCGCATGTTCTCAATTTGGTGGTGCAGCGGTTCTTGGGCAGGTTCCCAGGCTTACAGGATGTCCTGAAGCAGGCCAGGAAAGTCTGTGTGCATTTCTGGAGGTCATACAATGCCACTGCTCGGCTGACAGACCTCAAGAGGGAATACAACCTGCCCAAGAACCGCCTAATCTGTGACATGCCCACCAGATGGAACTCTACGTTGGCCATGCTGCAGCGGCTGCACACGCAGCAGAGGGCCATCAATGAGTACCTGTGCCAATATGGCAGCTGAACAGGGTCAGGGAAGCTTGGGTTTTTTTCACCGCGCCAGTGGTCCTTGATCAGGGATGCATGCACTGTCCTGTCACCATTTGAGGAGGCCACGAGGATGGTGAGCAGTGACAGTGCATGCATCAGTGAGACTGTCCCGCTTATTCACATGTTGGAGCACACCCTACGTGGAATAATGGACAGGGCCCTTGAGGCAGAACAGAGGGAGGAAGAGGAGGACTTCCTTACCTCTCAAGGCCCCCTTTATCCAGACACTGTTCCTGCTTGCCCACCTAGCACACAGGAAGAGGAGGAGGAGGATGAGGAGGATGATTGTATCAGCAGCATAGTGGAGCCTAGCACTCAGCATCAACAGCAGCAGTCTTCAAGGGATCATTTACAGTCCCAAGGAACACGTGGACTTTTACGTGGCTGGGATGAGGTGGCTGCGGATCCTGTCGTCCTCAGTGACCCAAAGGACTGTGCCCCGAATGCCTCTGCAAACCTACGCTGCATGGCCTCCCTGATCCTGCAAAGCCTGCGTAAGGATCCTTGTGTACGTGCTATCAAGGAGAGGGATCATTACTGGCTGGCAACTCTCCTTGATCCACGTTACAAGAGTAAGGTAGCAGACCTTATGTTGCCATCGCAGAGGGAGCAGAAGATGAAACTTCTGCGGGAGGCCTTGCAGAAGGGTCTGTGCAATGCGTTCCCAGAACCGGGGGGGATTACCAAAACCTGGCCCTGGACAATGTCTTGCTGAGGCTTCGGTGAGTCAGAGAAGGAGCGGTGGAGAAGGTGGCCATCTGACCGATGCTTTCAGACAATTTTTTAGTCCACAGCCCCAAGGTCTGAGTGGTTCCAGCAACCATCGCCAGCGTCTGGTTTACATGGTCCGGGAATACCTAGCGGCAAGATCCGACTTGGACACCTTCCCCACCGAAAATCCTCTGGCTTACTGGGTCTTGAGGATGGATCGCTGGCCAGAGCTTGCACAGTACGCAATTGAGCTACTGGCTTGCCCTGCATTCAGTGTTCTTTCAGAACGCACATTCAGTGCTGCTGGAGGCTTTGTGACCGATCACAGGGTGCGCCTCTCCACCGACTCTGTTGATCGACTGACCTTCATCAAAATGAATCAGGCTTGGATCAACACCAGCTACCAAGCACCTGATGCTGATGTTACTGAATAATAATTTTTTGTTGAAATGTCAGATCCCTTTGAGACTGCTGATGCTGAGTGACTGTCCTGTTATGCTGCTGATGGAATATCCTTCTCCTCCTCACTTTTCTTGCTGATAGCTAGTAAGACATTTTGTTTTTCTGGGCTCCGCCACCAGTGCCTAAGGCCTAATTTTTCTGCCCCTGTTTAACAGGGGCGCCTAATAACAATTTTTGATGCAATACTTTGCACGTGGCACCTTGTTGTGCTCCAATTACAGTTATTGGCAGGGGTTGCAGTGTTGTGTTGTGCCTACGGACACATTTTTCTGCCCCTGTTTAACAGGGGCGCATAATAACAATTTTGATGCAATACTTTGCACGTGGCTCCTTGTTGTGCTCCAATTACTGTTATTGGAAGAGGTTGCAGTGTTGTGTTGTGCCTAAGGCCTAATTTTTCTGCCCCTGTGTAACAGGGGCGTCTGATAACAATTTTTGATGCAATACTTTGCACGTGGCTCCTTGTTGTGCTCCAATTACAGTTATTGGGAGGAGTTGCAGTGTTGTGTTGTGCCTAAGGCCTAATTTTTCTGCCCCTGTGTAACAGGGGCGTCTGATAACAATTTTTGATGCAATACTTTGCACGTGGCTCCTTGTTGCGCTCCAATTACAGATATTGGGAGGGGTTGAAGTGTTGTGTTGTGCCTACGGACACATTTTTCTGCCCCTGTTTAACAGGGGCGCATAATAACAATTTTTGATGCAATACTTTGCACATGGCTCCTTGTTGCGCTCCAATTACAGTTATTGGGAGGGGTTGCAGTGTTGTGTTGTGCCTACGGACACATTTTTCTGCCCCTGTGTAACAGGGGCGTCTAATAACAATTTTTGATGCAATACTTTGCACGTGGCTCCTTGTTGCGCTCCAATTACAGTTATTGGGAGGGGTTGCAGTGTTGTGTTGTGCCTAAGGACAATTTTTTGTGCCCCTGTGTAACAGGGGCGCCTAATAAAAAATTTTGATGCAATACTTTGCACGTGGCTCTTTGTTGCGCTCCAATTACAGTATGTTTGAGGGTGCCCTTTTTTCTACAATTTTGCTTTCACGAAAAAATAATGGCCCCCCACCACCCCTAAAATAATCGAGATATTGTTGCCACACAGCACGTGCGCAAGCAGCATTAAATTACTTTGTTCTTATAATAATTTCATGTTGTGCAGGGACATTTCTAAACACGTGCCACTACTATAGTCACACAGCAGGTGTGATATTTAAAGGAATTTTCCTTTTTTTTTTTTCACTTTAAAGCGGGGGTTCACCCTTAGAGGGCACTTTTTCCCCTTAGCTTCCTGCTCGTTTTCTCTAGGGGAATCGGCTATTTGTATTAAAATATGTGCAGTACTTACCCGTTTTCGAGCTGCATCTTCTTCCGTCGCTTCCGGGTATGGGCTTCGGGAATGGGCGTTCCTTCTTGATTGACAGTCTTCCGAGAGGCTTCCGACGGTCGCATCCATCGCGTCACGATTTTCCGAAAGAAGCCGAACGTCGGTGCGCAGGCGCAGTATAGAGCCGCACCGACGTTCAGCTTCTTTCGGCTACGAGTGACGCGATGGATGCGACCGTCGGAAGCCTCTCGGAAGAATGTCAATCAAGAAGGAACGCCCGCTCCCGAAGACCCATACCCGGAAGCGACGGAAGAAGATGCAGCTCGAAAACGGGTAAGTACGGCTCATATTTTAATACAAATAGCCGATTCCCCTAGACCGAACGAGCAGGAATCTAGGGGAAGAAAAACAATTTTTTTAGAAATGGGTGAACTCCCGCTTTAAGCATCATTAAAATCGCTGCTCTGGAAAAAACGGCCGTTTTTAAAACTTTTTTTTCCATTGATACATGTTCCCTGGGGCAAGACCCAGGTTCTGAAAGACGTTTTCCAACATTAAATTGAATATTGGTCTTTAAAATTGAATTCGAACGTTCGAGTCCCATAGACTTCAATGGGGTTCTAAATGTTCGCGCGAACCCGCGGTCTGTTCGAACGTTCTGGTGCGAACCGAACCCGGGTATGTTTGGCTCATCCCTACTGCTAACATAATAGATACTCCTCTTGACTTCGCCATCTGGTTTGTGGAGTGGTAAGCTGGAAATCCTCTACTTTTTAAATTCGGGACTCTGTCATCTCTAAAATGTGTCTCCTGAATAAAAGCGATATCTGTCCCCCTTCGCCGTAGATCCTGGAGGAGGATCTTCCCTTTCTCTGGTATGTTTAATCCCTTGGCATTTAATGAAAATATGTCTAGGGTCTCCATCCTGTCCCGCGGTCTGTCCAAAAAAGGAGAAGGAGAAGAGAAAAAAAAAAAAAAACCTTCTATACTCCCCCTTTACCTCCCCCAACCCTTCCCACCCTTCCCATACCCTCTCTATCTAATATATTAGCCTTATGTTAAAAGAAAAAAACGCTCACCGTCTCAGCGGTATCTGAGCGTCGACCTATTTAGGGTATATATAGGTAGTGTTGCTCAAGAATATTCGCATTGCGAATATTCGTTACGAATATGGCATATTCGAGTATTCGCGAATAACTCTAATATCGCGGCCAAAATTCGCTATTACGAATATTCGTATTTTTTTTTTTAAATATATTTTTATTTAAAAAAAAAATTATGCATCGATACACAGAAATGCAATAAAAGATCGGAGCATAATAAAACCGCAAAATAGTCAGATCCATAACAAAATCAGACAAAAATTACAGGCACATCAAATCACAGTATTAGGGGTACCCGTCACACCCACCCCCCAAGCCCCAAAAAGGGAACACACTGCCCCGGGAGTGGGCTCCCTAGGATCTCCCCAACAAAACACTTGGCCCACCTAGAACTACAAAAATAATGGAGGGCATGCCTTGTAAGGCGAAGCTCCGATCTGGAATAGAATCGAACAGGGCCTAAGGGTCGACATATCATAGGGGTCATAGGAGATTGATATGCACATAAAAACACCTTTCGGAGACCCTAAAAATAGAGACTTTATAAACCCTCATTGCAAAAGAGAAAAGAAAAAAATACATACAAATAAAAACAAAAAAACATAAGCAATGAAGAGATTCAAGACTAATTGGACTCTTACAGCCCTAGCTACATCGTTATTCGAATTATAGAATATAGGACAGGTGGGAAAAAGAAAAGAGGTGAAGAAAATAGTGGAATACAGAACAGGTAGAGGAAAAAATAAATAAATAAAAAAACAGAAGAAAAAGGAGCAGGAGACACACGGAAGGCCTAACAAGCCTCAAATTTCAAGAGCCAAAGTAAGGGTTCAGAGAATGACTCCAATATACGTTGCCCAAGGTTCCCAGATGAGCTTGAAACCCTCAACAGAGTCAAGGATCTTATTGGAAATCCTCTTGCTGGACATCATCCACGAGATCTTTCTCTTAGCCATTAAAAGAGAAACCAACGGGGATTTCCAAGCCTTGGTGATAGTCATCTTTGCTCCTAATAAAATAAAAAATATCAACGCTTGTGTACTTTTAGAGATTTTAGGGATAGGGCTATTAAGTAGAGCAATGGTAGGATCAAAAGCAACTCTTATGCCGCGTACACACCATCACTTTATGTGATGAAAAAAAATGACGTTTTTAAAAACGTCACTTTAATTGACTGTGTGTGGGGGAAAACGTCGTTTTATGTCTTGTAAAAAACGACCAAAAAAAATTGAAGCATGCTTCAATTTTATGTGTCGTTTTTCAAAAGTGCACTTTTTACTTCACAGAAATTGACCGTGTGTAGCAAAAAACGTCGTTTTCTAAGACGTTTTTTCATCCACGCATGCCCAGAAGCTACTTATGAAGCAAGCTTCAATGGTAAAACGTGGTGGAACGTAACCTCACTTTGCAAGATCATTGTGAGAAAACGATGGTGTGTAGGCAACTTTGTCTTTGAAAATTGAAGTTTCAAAAACGTCATTTTTTACTTCACAGAAAGTGTCGTTTTTTTTCATCACATAAAGTGATGGTGTGTACGCGGCATTAGGCCCCGTACACACGATAGAATCCATCCGCAGATAAATCCCAGCAAATGGGTTTCTGCGGATAGATCCTATGGTGTGTACACGCCAGCGGATCTGTTTCCGCGGAGAAATCTCCTCTGGGATGGATTTCAGCAGATCGGATATTTGCTGTGCTGCACAACAAATCCATCTGCTGGAATCCATTCCAACGGATGGATCCGCTCGTCTGTACAGACTTACCGGATCCATTCGTCCAAAGGGATTCCCCGCACGCGTCGTAATGATTTGACGCATGCGTGGAATTCCTTATATGACAGCGTCGCGCCCGTCGCCGCGTCATAATCGCGGCGACGGCGCGACACGTCATCGGCAGAGGATTTCCGCGCGGATTTCAATGCGATGGTGTGTACACTCCATCCCATCGAAATCAGCGGAAATCTTTGAGAGGATTTATTCGTGGAAACGGTCCGCTGGACCGTATCTGCGGATAAATCCTCTCGTGTGTACGGGGCCTTACTCCCGTGACTTTTTTGACAAGGTGAAAGATTCTGTGCCAAAAGGAACGGATCCTTGGGCACTCCCACAGTATGTGAAGGAATGATCCAGAAAGCCCACAGCCCCTAAAGCATAGGGGGGAGGATTGTGGGTAAAACTTGGCAATACGGGTAGGGACTAAGTACCAGCGGGTCATGACCTTGAGGCTCGTTTCAGCAAGCGATACATTCAAAATGCCCTTGAAGGAACGGGCCACATTAGAATGCCACCGTTCCAATGGCCAATCGAGGTCAAGGTCACGTTCCCAACACCTCATGTAAAGCGCTTTCTCCAGGGGTTCGGCTAGAGCTGAATAAATTAAAGATATACCCCCCCTTGTATCCATGGCTGATGAACACCATTGTTCATATGGGGTCACAGTAGGTTGTTCTGAGCAGGTCCTCCTAATCTGTTGTAAGAAGTGGGAAAGTTGAAAAAAGCGAAATTTCTCAGATGGGGGCATTTTGAGCTTAGAGGTGCAATAACCTAATGTGAGGGGCCCATTTGAATTAAAGAAGTGGCCAATTCTGTAAAGGCCTTTGTCAAGCCACCATTTGAAGGCTACAATGTCTAACCCGGGTTGGAATCGGGAGTTGTGAAAAATGTGTGCAAGTGGGTGCCAATGGGATACCAGTGATGGTAGTTTGTGCAATGAGTCACACAGTGACATAGAATGGGACAGTGTAGGAGCTAAAATCGGTGGTCGGTTCCTAGGATGGTTCCATAAAAGGAAATCAAGGGTGAATCCCGGGGTCGCAGCTTTTTCCATCGAGACCCAGTCCGGCTTGGGGCCTTTAAGGTAAATTATGGAAAACTGGCTAAGTTGGGCCGCCCGGTAGTACCACCACAGATTAGGTAGCCCGAGGCCACCTTTTAGCCGAGGTCTAAAAAGCACTGTCTTAGAGAGGCGGTTACCCTTTTTCTCCCAAATGAATTTAATTATAGCAGATTGAAGAGAATCAATATACGATTTAGTGACAGGGATGGGAAGGGAGCGGAAAAGGTACAACATTTTGGGTAGGAGGGTCATCTTGACTGCATTTACGCGGCCAAACCATGAAAGATTATATAGGGACCATTGATGAAGATCAGTCATTAACTTTTTAACCATAGGAGGATAATTATGTTTATGGAGAAGCTCAGTCTGTGAAGTGAGATTAATGCCTAAATACGGGATGGAAGTAGAGTTCCAGGAAAACGGGAAGTGACTTTTCAGACTATCCACTTGGGATTGAGGGAGGGAGACGTTTAGTGCAACAGACTTGGACATGTTGACTCTCAGACCAGATATGTCGCCAAAATCATTGAGGAGGCGGATCACGTTAGGGGTCGTGGTGAGTGGTGCGGTAAGAAACAGTAGGACGTCGTCCGCGAACAAGGCACATTTATGTGTCGATTGTCCACAGCGAACCCCTTGAATGTCAGGGCGGTTTCTGATCGCGATGGCCAAAGTTTCTATGGCCACCGCGAAAAGAAGGGGGGAAAGAGGGCAACCCTGTCTCGTCCCTTTTCTAATGGGGAAACGTTCCGAGAAGTGACCCTGAAATCTGACCTGTGCTATAGGTTGGGAAAAAAAGTGCTTCTAAAATTTTGAGAAATTCAGGTCCAAAACCCCAGTGACGGAGCAAAGCAAAAAGGTATGGCCATTCAACCGTATCGAACGCCTTTTGTAAATCAATGGAAAGCAGATAACCTTCTTGGGGAGACCCACCATCCCAGCCCGACCTCATAAGTGAAATAACATCTACTGCCCTCCGTATCTGGTCCGGTCCCTGTCTTCCCGGAATGAATCCCACCTGGTCTTTGTTAATATAAGAACCAATAAAAGATGCCAGCCTGTTGGCTAAAGCTTTCGTCATTATCTTCATATCGGTATTAATTAACGAGATTGGCCTATAATTGCTCACTTCACTGGGATCCTTCCCAGGTTTGGGAATAACTGATATGAACGCTAGGTTCGCCGAGGGATCCAATAATGGGTCTCTACGTAAAGAATTAAAGAACCGGACCAGATAGGGAGCCAGAATGTCAGAAAAGGTCTTAAAATAATGATTTGAGAATCCGTTTTAAGGTCTTTAATAACATCACAAATCTCTGCTACCTGGAATGGTGAGTCAAGGATGGAACGATGGGATTTTGAAAGTCTGGGGAGAGGGACCTTCTGTAAAAAAGAGTCAAGATCCGTCTGGGAAAGTCGAGTCTCAGAAGAATACAGGGAGGAGTAGAAGGATTGAAAAGTCCTGAGAATCTTTTCATGGTTCTGGGTCAGATTGCCGTTCGTGGCCTTAATCTTAGGGATTGCATACGTCCTCAATTTAGGTGAAAGTTTAGCCGCTAACTGTGGGCCAAACTTGTTTGCCCGCATGTAAAACTTACTGTTCTGCCATGTCAGATGTTTATCCGCCGAGGATGTGAGAGCCAAATTGAGCGCCAACCTGGCTGAATCAAGTTTGTCAAGGGAAACACGAGAGGGGTTACGCTTGTGAGCCTTACTTATAATGGTGAAGTCCTTTTCAAGTTTCAAAATGTCTAATTTATGTTCCCGCTTCGGTTTCGACGAAAGCTGTATGATCTTCCCCCGGAGTACTGCCTTGTGGGCCCCCCATAGGGAACTGGGGGAGGTCTCACTATTATCATTGTTCACAAAATATTCCCGAATTTCCTTCTCCAACATAGTGCAATGAACCGGGTTAGAGAGAAGCGAAGCATTAAGTCGCCACGGACGAAACCCGGGGGAGGAAATTACATTAGCAATTTTAACGAGGACCAAAGAATGGTCAAACCACGGGACGTCAGAAATGGACGCGGAAGACGCGGTGTGGACCTCAGAGGCGTGTAAAAAATATGATCAATTCTTGCGTAAGTTTTGTGAGGTGCCGAGTAATGCGTGTAATCTTTCATCGTGGGGTTAAGTTCCCTCCATGTATCTATGAGTCCTAAGGAGTGTAGAAGACGGGCAATTTGAAGGCTTTGTTTAGGAGGTCTTTTAAGGCGGGGAATCCCGGCGACGGATTTATCAAGGATATTGTCAAAGGTAATATTAGAATCCCCGCCCATTATTACCCTGCCCTCAAAATGCGACGCCAGAACAGTAAATAATTTAGAAAAGAAATGGGCTTGTCCGGTATTGGGAGCATAATAGGAAATTAAAGTGTGAATCTTACCCTCTATCGTACCCTTCACTAGAATGTAACGTCCTTCCTTATCCGCCACAGTTAGAGAGTGCACAAAATGTTTTTTTTCGAAAAAAGTATCGCAACCCCTCTCTTTTTAGATTCAGCATTCGCCAAATAAAAAGTTGGGTATCCGCGGTGTAAAAAAGGGGGGTTATAGGTGATGGGGAAATGGGTCTCCTGGAGTAGAACAACGTCTAGGCCCCTGGAGTGATAACTCTGAAATGCCTTGCGCCTTTTGAGCGGGGAGTTTAGACCTTGAGCATTGTGCGAGGCTACTCTAAGAGCAGCCAAACTGGGAGGTGTATCAGCCATGGATCAAGGAGGGTGTGTGCGAACATACCGGAGAAAGGCTTACCTTAATCCACAAAAGACCGGGAACATACAGTAAGGAGTCAGATGGAGGTTGCATATAAATTCTCAGCAATGTGGAGGCCTTCCGTGTGAACTTCTGAGGAGTCAAAATAAAACAAAAAGGTAAGCATAAAGTATAAAGTCTAATCATTAGGGTAAAGAAAAAAGGAATGAAAGAAAATGAGGAAAAGGAAGAAACCTAGCTAAGACTAGCTAGGAAAATAACGTAGACAGGACTGGCCAGCCAAGTCCTGAGATCGAGTCCAAAACAAAGGTGGACCCAATAAGGTGACAACCCCAATAGGGGTTGTATTTCTACAGTCACAAGAAGAGCGAGCTCTGTCCTGTTACTGTAGAGGGAGTGGCAGGCTAGTCCGCCCCAGCCTAAAGGCTCACATTATAACAATAACATTTTGGCTGGGAGAACTCTAGGCCTAAGGCCTAGATAAAGACATATACATTTTTTTTTTTTTTTTTTTTATAATTCACTGAAGAAGGTTAAAGTATGAACAATATGGCAATTATATAAATACTAGCCCACTCAATCAAAACAAAAAAAACCTGTTATCCCCGGAGGGAGAAAAAGGTCAGGAAAAAAAAAAAAACTAATTGAGAAGACTAGTATCTCTAAATTGAGCTATAAAGAGTAACTTGAATAGCAACTTGAATTGCATGATCTCGGTGGGTATAGGAAACGTCACTATGCCAGCAGGAAACACAACACACGAGGAAGTGTGTAATATACTCAAGGAAATAAAGCCAGAAAATGCAGTCATCTTAGAGGACGAGAGTCTCTGGGCCTCTTTGGTTGCTGCTTGTTCCACAACGGGGTGATGGGACTGCCAGTAGGAGGTCTTTTAGATGTACCAGGGCGAAGAGAAGAGTCCTGAGGGGGTAATTCTTGATTGATGAAGCCGAGACGCAATAGTATTGAAAAAAGTGAATATTACCGCGCTTATCAGGGGAGAGAGGAAAAGGGAGGGGGGGGGAGGGAAGTGGGGAAGGGTGAGGGTATAGCTGCGGCACTGAAAGGTGTATCAAACCATAAATAATTGTTAATGGGGAGGGTAGTGCTGCGCTAATGGGTGGTGGATGGGTAGGTGTATGGACAAGTGGGGGAAGGGAATGGAAGATGGTATAACTGAAAATAGGAACAGTGTAACCAAAATGGCATAAACAAAAACTGATCAGTGAGCAATAATAGTGTAACTCATATAACTCCACACATTTCTATTAATGTGATAAAATAAGTAAGGTAATGGATATTGCAGAAAAAAGTATTTTGTGTATAACACAACACCCAAATGTCTGTGATGGGTAACAGTATTAAACTGGTGGTAAAAAGTCCATAAACAAGGCTTAAGCTGTGTCAGCAAAAATAAATATGAATGTGATACATTTGCCTATGTCTCAGTGTACTGCTCCCTGCTAGCCATATGGGTTAGAGGTAGAAAGGAATTTCATGTGTGATTCATTCCTCTGACCGGTTATTGACGTGCTAATGTCCCCTCACTATTCTAAAGGTTAATTGATCTATTGTGTTGTGTAAAGAAGATCTGTGTTTACCCTTAAAAGATGTGTATTGTATCATCAGGCTAAATGATTAGAGAAGTAGTATGTTAATTATTCTGATTGCTTCAGTGTAATAATTAACTCCAGTGATGTCTTTATCTAAAGAAACGTGTCTGCATGGTCGGCTCCGACTTGTCTCCTATAATCTGTATGGGAAACCCCACTGTGTGAGGGGGGCGTTCCTAACAGGCTGTAACCACATATAAGCTGAGTTTTTGTGTCAATAAAGTGTCTTGGTTCCAGCATCCAGTCTTGACTCATGTGTGGGGAATCCTGTGATGTTCTTGTATGGAGAGGAGGGAATGCTTGACGGGGATATCATACCGATACCGTCACAAATTGGTTGGCAGCAGCGGGATCTTCCCTTCTACTCTCCTTTACACCCGGATTCCAAGCAGACACTGGAAGAACTACTGGAAGTTCGTGGAAGGATTGCTAGCAACAAAACCAAGCGGGTCATCATAGCAGAATTAATGGAGCTAGACCAGGAGAACGGGATTGCAGCAACGCCAGCAGTACAAGAGATGGAGACACCAGTGATTCAGGAGGAGTCACCAACCAACAAGCTAATGAGAGAGAAGCTAGCGTGGTTCGGCCCGAACCCAACGCCGGATGTGGTTCTGAAAGTGATGGACCTGTTAGCGGAGGAGGCCAAACAAATAAGAGACGCAGAGCTACAGGAGGCTAAAGAAATAAGGGACGCAGAACTACAGGAGGCTAAAGAAATAAGGGACGCAGAACTACAGAAGGATAAACAAATAAGGGACGCAGAGCTACAGTTAAAACTGGCAGCAGTCCAACAAGCAGCCGCACCTTCTACGAACAGTGAGTACAGCACAGCAGACGCAAGGAAGATTCCGTTTAGCGCTTTTAAAGCTTTTGATGAAAAGGACTGTGAGATTGATAACTACCTGGCGGATTTTGAGCGACAATGTAACCTGCACCGAATAGCTAGAAGAGAGTGGGTTGCAATATTGTCAGGCAAACTGTCAGGCAAAGCTTCTGATGCTTTCCGGACCGTGCCAGATCAGGATATCCATAGCTACGCCCGGGTTAAAGAAGCGCTCCTGGCTCGTTATGCAGTAACCCCAGAGTCCCACCGACAGAAGTTCAGGGACTCACGCAAAACCACGAAAGACTCTTACGCAGAATGGGCATGCCAGCTGTCCCTGTCGGCCTCTAACTGGGTTAACAGCAGCCAGGCCACCACCGCAGAGGACATTTTGCAACTAATGCTCCTGGAGCAATTTTACAATCACATCCAGACGGATGTCAAAGATTGGGTGAGAGATCGCAGGCCCATGACTCTACCAGAGGCCGCGAAGTTGGCGGATGAATATGCGGATACTCGCAAAACAAACCAGGTCACACCACGGGTACAACCTCCACAACCAACGGCGCCCTCACACCCACCAGCCGCTAGATACCAACCGCCTAACAGACCGATGCCATCTAGCCCTCGCTACCCACGCCAGGAGGACAACGAACAACGCTGCTTCCGGTGCAAACAGTTGGGTCACTTCAAGCAGAATTGCCCCATGAACGACAACACCAGGTCAAATTGGTCTCAACCTGGGTACCGCCCACCAGCAGCAGCCCATTGTGTAGACTCGGCTTGGGATCCCCAGGAGCTGGGTCAGGAAGAACCATTGGGCACCCCTTACGAAGCCCTCATGGTACAATCTGTTATTACGGACAACAGGGAACACCATTGTCAGCTGGTCATGGGCGACCGCCATGAGCCGGAGGGGCCTTGGAGGGAGCTGGGCAGAAAGAGGCACCGCCAGCTACCCTCCAAGAAGAAGAGGTCCTGGAAGTCATATAACCAGCGGACCTGGGAGGAGAAGAAGCGACTGGAGGAGATGGAATCGCAGCGGGCGCCCCAGATGCGGGCCGAGATGTTCGCCAAGGGCCCACCGGTGGCCCCTTACACCACCACCCAGTTCCTGATGATGAAGGACCATGTGGAGAGCCTGCAGGACATGAGCAAGCAGGATCTGATCCGTGAGTACATAGAGCTGGAGGAGTGCATAAGCCGCATGGAGGAGGAGAACAACCACCTGAGGTCACAGCGGGCTGACCCCCCCAGGCTCCATGAACTGGAGATGGAGCTGGAGAAGCTCAAAGAGGAGAACCGGCGGCTGCGGAGGGAGCAGGGGGTGGCTGACCTTATGGGGCTCTGAGTCCCCTCTCCCCCCCCCCCCCGGACTCTGAGCACCAGTGCTACAGCATTTCAACAAATATAACTTTTTCTTTTTTTTTATGAATCTCCTGTGATCGTCACTTCAGAGCCATAACCTGCCCCCTCCCATAGCGGGACACCTAGACGGCGGCGCACAGACCCATTCGCTGTCTTCACACTGACTTCTGGTGACTTTGCAGATCGCACAAAGACTTGGGGACTGACCGGCGTGTGATCTGACGACCCGGTGACATACCTGAGTCTGAAGCAGTTGCCAAGGGAGGTCAGTCATGGCAAACGGAGTTAACCTCGGACTAAAAGCTCTGAACCCGTCAACCCTACTGGACCAGGGAAGGTCCAACCGGATTTGCCGGAGCCGGGAGCAAAAGGGGGGCCATTGTGATACATTTGCCTATGTCTCAGTGTACTGCTCCCTGCTAGCCATATGGGTTAGAGGTAGAAAGGAATTTCATGTGTGATTCATTCCTCTGACCGGTTATTGACGTGCTAATGTCCCCTCACTATTCTAAAGGTTAATTGATCTATTGTGTTGTGTAAAGAAGATCTGTGTTTACCCTTAAAAGATGTGTATTGTATCATCAGGCTAAATGATTAGAGAAGTAGTATGTTAATTATTCTGATTGCTTCAGTGTAATAATTAACTCCAGTGATGTCTTTATCTAAAGAAACGTGTCTGCATGGTCGGCTCCGACTTGTCTCCTATAATCTGTATGGGAAACCCCACTGTGTGAGGGGGGCGTTCCTAACAGGCTGTAACCACATATAAGCTGAGTTTTTGTGTCAATAAAGTGTCTTGGTTCCAGCATCCAGTCTTGACTCATGTGTGGGGAATCCTGTGATGTTCTTGTATGGAGAGGAGGGAATGCTTGACGGGGATATCATACCGATAGCGTCACAATGAATAATAGTTAAAAAGTCCAAAAAAAAAGAAAAAAGTGCTGGTGTAGGTCCGCAGTGTGAGGTGGAAGAAGGATGGGTATCCAGTGATCCTTTTAGGTGAATAAGGGTGTCCCCTTACCTTACTGCTGTAAGGTAACAGCATATAGATCCAACCAAATTGGGTGGTTAACCAGATGGGCTCTTATCCAGAAACGATAGATCCTCCTTGGAAATCTCGTCCCAGATTGATGAGTATCACGCCCCAAAGAAAATAAAGCATCGATAGTGTAATATCGTTTTTAAAATTTTAATTCTCGTAAAAAATAAACAAGGGTACTCACATTGTTACAAATACAATAAGGCATGTAAACAAGAAGGGGGGCAGTCTGTCGCCAACGTCACCTCCGATACCTCTCAGTTGGCTCATGCGCATTCGTCACTAGTCACAAGTCACAAGTCACCCTATATAAGGTATCTCCCCTATGCCTCTCACTACTCCTGAGGAAGTCACATGATAGTGACGAATGCGCATGAGCCCACTGAGAGGTATCGGAGGTGACGTTGGCGACAGACTGCCCCCCTTCTTGTTTACATGCCTTATTGTATTTGTAACAATGTGAGTACCCTTGTTTATTTTTTACGAGAATTAAAATTTTAAAAACGATATTACACTATCGATGCTTTATTTTCTTTGGGGCGTGATACTCATCAATCTGGGACGAGATTTCCAAGGAGGATCTATCGTTTCTGGATAAGAGCCCATCTGGTTAACCACCCAATTTGGTTGGATCTATATGCTGTTACCTTACAGCAGTAAGGTAAGGGGACACCCTTATTCACCTAAAAGGATCACTGGATACCCATCCTTCTTCCACCTCACACTGCGGACCTACACCAGCACTTTTTTTGGACTTTTTAACTATTATTCATATTTATTTTTGCTGACACAGCTTAAGCCTTGTTTATGGACTTTTTACCACCAGTTTAATACTGTTACCCATCACAGACATTTGGGTGTTGTGTTATACACAAAATACTTTTTTCTGCAATATCCATTACCTTACTTATTTTATCACATTAATAGAAATGTGTGGAGTTATATGAGTTACACTATTATTGCTCACCGAGACGCAATAGTAGCTGTTCACCATCCCTGAAGCTTGAGAAGCCATAGGATTTGTCCTTATATTCAAATTGAAGGCGAAACGGAAAGGACCACCTATATTTAATAGATTTCTGCAGAAGGACCCCTAGAAGAGGCTTCAGGGATCTCCTCTTCTGGATAGTAGCTGGCGAGATGTCAGCAAATAACTGTATCTTGCTCCCCTGAAAATTGAGATCATCAATAGTACGGGATCTCCTCATGACCTCCTCCTTTACACTATAGTAGTGGGGCTTAACCACCACATCCCTTGGGAGCCCGTCTTGGCGAGGAGGTTGAGGAGCTCTATGGGCCCTGTCCAGCTCAAGCTTATGGTCAGGAATATCAGGGATGACGGTTTTTATGAATAATTTCACTGTCTCAGGGATATTGACAACCCCCTCAGGGATACCCCTTATGCGAAAGTTATATCTCCTGCTGCGATTCTCCAATTCATCGATTTTAGCGAGTGCTATTTCAAGTTGGTCCTGCAGCGACTGTATGCAGTTAGTATTCTGATTGGTGCGGGCTGCGGTATTGTCCACAGCCTGTTCAATGGCTTCCATGCGGGCCCCTGTTCTGCAGATCAGCCTTAATAGAGGATGTAATCTGTGTTGCAGTCTGTGTTAGCCCCGCTGCCAGCATGTCAGAAAAGCAATTAAGAAGCTGTCCCATGTCAGTGTGGGAAGGATGAGGCATGGTGGATGGTAACTGGAAGCCTGCCTGGCTCAAAGGGGATTGCAGCCTGGGGGTTCCCATAATGTCAGCCACAGTGCGTTTTATAAGTGACTCCGTGGAGGCAGGGGAAACTATGAAGGGAGGTTCGTTACTCACAGGAGTTGCCAGCAAAGGTAGATTGTGCTGGATCGGGGACGATGGGTCTGCTATAGAATCTGTGTCTGCCGCGTCTCCACGAGGAGACGGCGTGGTCGCCATCTTAGGGCCTGAAGGAGCCGCTAGGCCGAAGTCCAGCTGACGGCTAAAACTCTTCCGTTAGCTGCTGCCTGACATCCAGGGAGATGCACAGTGATCCCTGCTGCCTACACGGACCTTCCTCGGGACTAAATTCCCAGCGACACGGGTGTTGTGAGCCTCGATGTGCTGGGGCGGTCAGGAGCTCCCGTTCAGCACGTCTTCCCGGAAGTCCCGCGCATGCGCACTCCCTATTCGTATTTTTTCAAATGTATTTTTAAAACAGATCACATCCTAGTGATCTCCATGGACGTCTAAAAGCATTGCTGGTATGATTAGAGACCCTGGGCCGAGTAGCTAAGCTGAGGCGATCATTTTATGTTGACGAATATTCGCTATCGCGAATATTCGTATTACGAATATTCGCGAATACTTTCTCCGCCCTTCTTTTGCATCAGAGCCAATCAGAGTTCTCCTACCACAGTTGTCAGAGGTTAGCAACCTCCATAGCAACCAATAGGAACCTGCCTGCACGACCAGTATATAAGATCACTCCCAGCAGTATTTCAGTGCAGATTCACAAGGTGGCTAGAGAGAGTGGAGTGTTTCTGTGCGATCTTAGAGCTTAGAGCATTGTGCTTCCTGTAGTGCTTTCAGTTCTGAGTTTCCTGCTTCTAAACTGCTTTTTTCAAAGCAAAAGACCCAACAGCTTTTCTAAAAGCTCAGATTTGTGTTGTTTTGTCCAGGTTAGTGTAGCTTAGTGTTAGATAGATTTCTGTGTAGTTAGTGTAAGTGTACATTTCTTTAAGGTAGCTTAGTTTAGTGTGTGTTTAGTCTCTGTGTTTTGTGTATAAAAAAACAAAAACAAAAAAAAATTAGCTTTAGTTTAGTCATATAAGTTTGTGTAAGTAGAGTTAGTGTTTAGTGCATATTAGTTTAGTATTTGTAGTCCTCGTCTTTGTCCTTGTCAGTCAGTGTAAAAAAAAAAAAAAAAAAAAAAAAAAAAAAATTTAGCTTTAGTTTAGTCATATAAGTTTGTGTAAGTAGAGTTAGTGTTTAGTGCATATTAGTTTAGTATTTGTAGTCCTCGTCCTTGTCTGCGTCCTTCAGTCTAAAAAAAAAAAAAAAAAAAAGTTTTAGGTGTAGTAGTTTTATTCTAGTTTAGTAGCTGTCTACGTCTTTGTCTGCGTCTTTGTCTGCGTGCCTGTCTTGCTAAAAAAACAAACACTCCTTTCTCACATTTCCCCCCCCCCCAATAAAGTTTACCCCCCCACATCAGCAAGTATGAGCAGCATACGTGGCCGTGGCAGCAGGGGTAGGGGAGTTACTCCCAGTGCTGGGTCGCTGCCAGCACGGGGTACCTCTCGCGCCCCTACTAGTGGTAGAGGATCAGGTGGAAGGGGAGTCCGCCTCATCCGCAAGTTTTTTCCCTCGGGCAGCCGCCCGATATTGCCTTCTCAGGCTCCAGTAGTGTTGGAGTATATGGGGCACAGCAGTGCCACTGAGTTGTCAGTCCCGACTCCCAGTAGCACCACCAGTACACCGGTGCCTTTAGGACCCACCCCCAGTCCAGCCTCTTACTGTTTGACAGCGACAGTGAGAGGGATATCTTGGGGGAGGCCCTGCATCAGGCAGACATCCAGTTCTGTCCTGATGGTCAGGACCTTTTTGAAGGGATGATGGAGGAGGAGGATGGGGTACCTGCTGTCAGTATCCCAGAGACATCCCTTCCAAGTGGTGCTGGTGTTTTTGGGCAGGAAACACCCGCACCTAGTCAGACCCAGGCGTCGGTGAGGGGACAGCGGAGCCAGGCTAGCGGCTCCATGTCAGCTGTTTCCCTCAGACCACCACATTTCAGCCCTGGGTCTGACATATCTGAGGGCGAAGAGGAGGGTGACCCATCATGGGTGCCACCTGCCTTGTCGGTTCACAGCAGCAGTGACGACGAGGAAGGTAGGCACCCTGGGGAAACGGTGTGCCAGGTCACCAGGGAGACCAGCGTCAGGGTCTCCACTGGTGATGGCAGCAGGAGGTGTCAGCAGCAGGAGCAGCAGCAGCAGCAGCAGCAGCAGGCAGCAGGCAGCTCCACCTGTGCGCACCGAGTCCCAGCAGGTGCAAGTCAGCGTCACCCCATCTGACAGGAGGGCGGCGCTGAAGTCACCTGTCTGGGCCTACTTCACCCTGGTAGCAGATAACCAGACCATAGCCATCTGCCATATCTGTCGTGCCAGGGTGAAGAGAGGGAAGTGCTTGGCTCGGGTGGGTACCACAGCTCTGAACCAGCACCTGCGAATCAACCACTGGCGGGAGTATGACCAGATGAAGCGTGGTGGTGGTAGCAGCGCCACCACCACAAGTGAGCAGGGTACAGCAGCCCCTGCCACAGCTTCATCTGTTCCCAGCAGGTCATGCCCCCCGCTCCCTCTAGTAGAGGTACTGGTACCGGCAGCCAGACCTCTACTTCCACAGCACCCTCCTCTTCTGTGTCCTGCACTGCCGTCCGGCACCAGGCGTCGCTTTCCGACGCCTTCGAACGCACCACTCCCTTCCCCCCTGGAGACCGACGTGTGCGTTCCCTCAATAGGCTCCTGGCAAGGGTTATTGCCCAACATCTGCTTCCCTTCAACATTGTTGACGGCAACCCCTTCAGGCAGATGTTGGAGCAGGCCCAACCCCAATGGCGTGTCCCCAGCCGCCATTTCTTTGCCAGGTGTCCCTGCCCTACACCAGCACATTGTGCAGAATGTAACCCTGTCGCTGGATCACGCTGTCAGCGACAGGGTGCATCTCACAATGGATGGCTGGACCAGCAGGCATGGGCAGGGCCGGTACATCAGCTTCACGGCCCATTGGGTTTCCCTCCGAGGCGCCGGGAGGGATCGGCAGCATCAGATTTTGTGGTGCCGCCCCGGGGTGTCCAGGGGAGAACTGCTGGTCTCCCTCAAGCTGCTGAGCCTCCCAGCAAGCGCCCCCGTAGCTACCCCGTGCTCCAGCTTGTTAGTTTAGGGGACCGGAGACACACTGGAAAAGAAGTGCTGACCGCACTTCAGGCTCAGGTCCAGAAGTGGCTGACACCCCGAAGGCTCCAGGCAGGTATGGTTGTCTGTGACAATGGCAGCAACCTACTCTCCGCCCTCCAGGCTGGCAGTCTGACCCACGTGCCCTGTCTGGCACATGTCCTCAACCTCGTGGTGCAGAAGTTCCTGCGCACCTATCCCGGGTTGAGTGACATTGTGCTAAGGGTACGTAGGATTGCCAGCCACTTCAGGCGCTCCCCAACCGCTAACGCGTCCCTGTTGCAGCGGGACAACAGCCTGCCCCTTCACAGGCTGATTGTGGACAGTGTGACGCGGTGGAACTCCACCCTCCACATGCTGGAGAGGTTGTGGGAGCAGCGAAGGGTGGTGAAGGAATACCTGCTGGAGCAAGGCACTGCCGGGCCATCACAAACACTCCCGTACATCACCAGTGCGGAGTGGGGGCAGATACACCAGGTCTGCCATGTGTTGGCCCCTTTCGAGCAGGCGACCAAGATGGTGAGCAGGGAGCATGTCGGCCTCATTGACGTGCTCCCTATAGTGTTCCTGCTGGACAGGGCACTAGATCGCCTGCTCGAAGCTGGGGAGAGTGCCTTGGTGGAGCAGGAGGAGGCAACACTGCTCCACCAAGACCAGGCCCAGGACGAGGAGGAGGATGATGATGATGATGAGGAGGTTACTGGTGACGTCCTGGAGTCAGGGCCTGGTCAGGAGGGAGAGCCGGTGTTGGGGGCACCGATAGTCCGGGGGTTGGGCATCTCCGAGCGTGAGCAGCAGCGCCTCCAGCATGAAGAGTCAGACTTCATGGACCTGGGCAGCCATGAGGAGTCACAGCGGGCTGTGCTCTTCCCCATGGCTGCCCACATGCTGAGATGCCTCAGGAGGGACCCCCGGGTTAAGACTATCAAGGAGAGGGATGAATTTTGGATGGCCACCCTTTTAGATCCAAGATGCAAGGGGAAACTGGAGCAGTTCCTCACAGCCAGCCGGAGGCAGCACCGGATGGAGGAACTGCAGGCACGCATAGTCAGCCGGTTGGAGCAGGCAACTCCCGGCCTCCAGTTGTCCCCCCTCATCTCACCCAGCAGGTGGCTGCACCCAGCAGCAGCAGTAGCCGAGCAGGGGACCTAATGGGTGAGATGAGGATGTTCTTCCAATCTGAGCGACCCAGTACCAGCAGCAGCAGCAGTCACCACCAGTGGCTGGCCCACATAGTGGCAGACTACATGGGGTCCGTCGGTGCTTCTGACAGTATGAGCACCGACGACCCCATGGAGTACTGGGTTGCCAGATTGGACACCTGCCGCGAGCTCGCTCAGTATGCGCTGGAGTTATTGTCTTGCCCCCCCTCCAGCGTACTATCTGAGCGGGCATTCAGCGCGGCAGGTGTGGTGGTCACGGACAAGAGGACCCGTCTGTCCACAGACCTATAAGGAGTCCTGATGCTGCTGCCACATTATTTTGAAAAGTAATTGCTCATCATGAATTTAAAAAGTCACGTATAGCATAGAAATAACGTTAATCAAACTTTTAAATTATGAGGCACTATGGTATAGTCAGGCTACAGCTACTTAAGGCCTGTGTCATTCTGCTTTTCAAATTTTATCACCATGCTACTGCAACTTCAAGCTTTTGTAATTTTGCCACGATATGGGCTCCTACTGCTAATGCCAAAAGGCTGAGTGATTATGTACCGATATATTACTCATACTGCTGCTGTCACCTTTTGTCCGAGCGATTTGCCACTTTCTATTACTACTGCTGCTGCTGATGATGGCACCTCTTGCCCGAGCTATTTGCCATTTTTATTACTCTTACCGCTGCTGCTGCTGATGGCACCTCTTGCCCGAGTGATTTGCCATTTTTATTACTCTTACCGCTGCTGTGCTGCTGATGGCACCTCTTGCCCGAGTGATTTGCCATTTGTATTACTCTTACCACTGCTGCTGTTCATGGCACCTCTTGCCCGAGTGATTTGACACTATATTGTCTACTATTACTACTACTGCTGCTGCTCAGTCACGACACCTATGTCACGAGTTATTTGCCACTATATACTACTATTACCACTGCTGCTGCTGCTGTTCATGGCACCTCTTGCCCGAGTGATTTGACACTATATTGTCTACTATTACTACTACTGCTGCTGCTCAGTCACGACACCTATGTCACAAGTTATTTGCCACTATATACTACTATTACCACTGCTGCTGCTGCTGTTCATGGCACCTCTTGCCCGAGTGATTTGACACTATATTGTCTACTATTACTACTACTGCTGCTGCTCAGTCACGACACCTATGTCACGAGTTATTTGCCACTATATACTACTATTACCACTGCTGCTGTTCATGGCACCTCTTGCCCGAGTGATTTGACACTATATTGTCTACTATTACTACTACTGCTGCTGCTCACGACACCTATGTCACAAGTTATTTGCCACTATATGCTACTATTACCACTACTGCTGCTGTCAAGTATTGCCCAAGTGCTTAGATGCTATCTAGTACTATTACCACTACTGCTTGTAAATGTTGCCTGTATGATAATTACATTATATTTTAATACTACTGCTGCTGCCTTCATGCTGAGTAATGCTTCATGACTTCTCTGGCACAGCGGATCCACCAACAGCCTCCGCTACAAGCTACCAGACCGGATCGTAACAGCAAGTGTGACTAAAACACTGAACTTTATGTTAAACCCTGGTTTGCGGCCTTTATACTGCAAGCATTAGCCTGTCTGCAAGAGCAAATCAGCACTCTCTCTCTTTCTCGCTCTCTCTCTCTATATCTATATATATATTGTAGCTTTTGTTATAGTAATTTTTCAACAGTTTAGTTTGTGTTAGTAGTGTCTGTGTCCGTGTATTTTAGTTTGTATTAGGTTTGTGTTAAATAAAATAATAGTATAAAATGTTTTTGGTTATTATGAAGTTAGATGTGTTGATGTTGATGTTGATGTTGATGTTGATGTGTTAGATGTGAAGTTAGATGTGTTGAAAAACCTAACAATCTCAATAAGAAAGGAAACATTTTAAAAGAATAACATTTTTTATAACAAGAAAAAAAAAATTACATATATTTTTGCATGAGCTTGTCAAGCTCAGCCATCGCGTCCAAATTCTTCCTCTGCTGTTGCTCCAGCTGTTGGTTTTGGAGGTCTAATATCCGAATTTTCCGGCGATTTGAGAGGATTTTGTCATTGGTCCTCTGGATGAGACTGTGGTTTTCTTCCATCTTTTTGAAAACTGTTAGGATATAAGAAAAAAAAATTAGGATTTCAAAGACCGTTACCAAATAAATAAAATATTTATGTTGCTTATTAAACAATCATTATCATGTCTATACAATTGTTATGTGTCTAGCACATATACTTCTATCATAAATACCATATTATTGTTCTGAAATCTGACGGGTGCGCTTTAAATTTTTATATCTACATCTTATTGTTGAAATGTTATTAATCTTTGTGCACATATTTACCCTCCTGCCTGGGGCTCACAGGAACCGTCTCATCCTCCTGCTCCTCTTCTCCATCACCCGATTCACCAGGAGTTGGTGGGGGGGTTGCAGCTCCTCCTCTTGCTCCTCAACAGGAGCTGGGGGTGGTAAACACTGGGAGGGCCCTGGCTGCTCCTCATCCCTCTCCTCCTGTGCATCCTCCTCCTGCTCCTCCTGTACATCCTCCTCCTGCTCCTCCTCTTCATCCTCCTCCTCCTCCTCTGCGGCCTGTCGCCTTGTGCGCTTGGGGCGCACAGATGGCAGAGGAGCTCCTATAATAACACAATGTTCATATATGTAAAAATGATTTCTAATAACGTATGCAAATTCTGTGTACTCTGCTGTATTGTATATGAATACAAATTTATTTATATAGACAGTTAACCAATGGGATAATGTTATATTAAAGGGTCTTGCTGGCACTACAGGGGACTGAGTGTGAGCTGGGCTGCCACCATGGTAAAATGAGCTGTTTGTGTTTCCTTTGTATTATTCTGACGATCTCATGTTAAAAAAAGGACCTGATGGAGTACACAGGATTACTATGATAACCCCACGCCTAGCACAGGAATTTAGTGGTAATTGAGTTATAAAATACCACCCCTTCCCCTTTAACCCACCACACCACCACTTTAATTCCATGGTTTAACTTGATGGAATAATGATAGAAAAGGGGGAGAAGGTTTCAATTCCCCCTTTTCTCATGGGAAAGCGGCAGGACTTAATAAAATTAGTAGTGACGGTTTCAAGTTCCCCTTTTGGGAACCTTATAGGGCTCTTTAGGTGTAAGCTGGTCCTCACGTGGCCTAGTTAGCTGGAAAACGTGTTTTTCCCGTTTTTTTGGTGAGCACGAGGTGATCACGCGGCCTACACGTGCTTTTCCCGCACTTTTTAGGCCTGTGGGCCTGGTACCAGTTGGTTCTGGAAAAATCCAGTGTTAGTTAGGGGTATATAAGTAGGGTTCCGTCAGCCTTGCTCTCAGTCGCCTCAGTAGACAGGACTGTGGTGTTCCCCAACCCCCCCCCCCCTTTTTTCTTTTCTTTTTGTCGCGGCTGCTAATTATGTGGGATGGTCACCTTTGTTTAAAGAAAAAAAAAAAATTATACTAAGGGGGACAAATCTGTTTAGTTTAGTTGTTGTTGGATACATTTTAAAGTTGGAATATATTTATGTACAGCCTGAGCCGTAGTGACTAGGCTGTTTTTTAAGTTATTAAAGTATTTATTTAAAATATATGTCTGAAATCCAATAATAAAGCAGCCTCGGGCAGTATTAGTCCAATAATGGTGTGTCTTGTTTATTTAGTTTAATTATAGTTAATAAGTGTTCCTGTCTGCTGTCCCATGTCTTTTTTCAACAGTACTATGAATACCTTGGGTGGTGATATATGTTACCACAACATGGCGTCTGGGTTAACAACATCTGCCCTAAGGTTAATTACATTGTACCTTACATAACTGTCACCAATAACTTACCTGGATGAAATTCATCGCGGATCTGTATGACCTGGGCCATGTGGCGCCTCTTTAGGTCAGACCACTTTTTTAGGATGGCCATGTGGTCATGTGTGCGGCCATGAACTTTACGTAACTCCCGCAATAGGGAGCAGACTATTTTTTTTTGTCCTGCTGGCTCCGGATTTGATCATATCCCTGTTGCAGGAACCTTTGCAAGATGAAGAACAAAGTATATTATAATACTTTTGTTTAAACCCTTATGGATATATGACGTAAATGTATGGTATTCAACAATTGGAAGCATTCTCGCCTTATTAATCACTGACAGGGGTAACATGACAGATTTTATATCTTGCCATTTTGGTCACCACCTTTTTTGCATAAATATAGCAGCCATTATAATTTGCATAATTATGTATATATGAGTAACATCACAGGATACACGTATAGGGGAGAAATGAGTTGCTATTCATCTGACCGCTATAATTATTTTTTGACCCTTATACTGGGCCTGTACAATAGATTATTTTTTTTCATCCCTATCTTTATATATGAACAATAATATGTTTGTTTCTTTTGACTTTTTGATGAATTAATTTTGAATAAATAATGGAGTTGATGTTATTTAAAAACTACAACTACCAGCATGCTCTGATACACCATGTAGCTCACCGTCACCAGCTGTACCACAATTATACTTTAACTCCCAGCATGCCTGGACAGTCAATGGCTGTCCGGTAATACTGGGGAGTTGTTTTGCAACAGCTGTAGGCTCCGTTTAGGAAACAGTGCCGTACCAGACGTTTTTCTTTTTCATTGTGGAGGGGAGGGGGGCTATGTAGGGGTATGTGTATATGTTGTGTTTTTTTATTTTTATTTAGTGTGGTGTAGTGTTTTTATGGTACAGTCAGAGGGGCGTGGGGTTCACAGTAGTTTCCCGCTGAGGGTTTGAGCTGAAGCGCCAAATTTGCTTCAGCTAGAAGCACACTGTAAGCCCCAGCCCATGTGAATGTACATTCACATTGGGGGAGAGGGGGGGGTTATTGCAGCCAGTTGCATGCAGGGAGTTGTAGTTTTGCAACATCTGGAGGCACAATGGTTGCAAAACACTGCGAGTTTGTTACCTAACTCAGGGTTTCAAGACCAGTGCGCCTCCAGCTGTTGCAAAACTACTACTCCCATCAGGCATGGTCTGTCAGTGCATGCTAAGAATTTTACTTTTGCTGCATCTAGAGTGCCACAGTTTAGAGACCCGTGTATAGTGGTCTGAAAAATGTGGGCCTGCAGAACTTGCAAAACTAGAAGTCCCAGCATGCCCAGGCATGCTGGAAGTTGTAGTTCTGCAACATCTAGAGGGCAATATGTATTCGAACGTCCTTGGGCCTTAAGGACCCTGAAGTCAGGACGTTCGCATACGTCCTATGTCCACAACATGTTAATTATGCTAAATAGCAAGGAAAGTGCCTAAATACACATTTACCAACCAGGGTGTCTGCAGCTGTCCAGGCATGCTGGGAGTTGTAGTTTTGCAACAGCTGGAGACACACTGTTTGGGAAATACTAATATCTGATCTTGTATCCTAACTTTTAAACTAGTCTAAAATGCAGTTAAAGATAATAAAATAACAGTGGTGAAATTACTTACACTAATCAGCAGTTTTTCCTCACTGGATGAAAAGTTACTCCCCACCATCTTCGCTTCGCTGGGCAGCACAAAATATCGATCCGAAAATCGACTGGCAAAGATCCAGGAAATTATCTCCGTTTTCGCGTGTTATTCGCGCGCATGCGCGGACGAGAATTTCACAATCAATTTCGCATTCGCATTAGCGAAATTTCGCAAACATTTTTTTTGGGATAAAATATCACGAATATTCGATTTTAGCGAATATTTCACGAATATTCGTCTATATATTCGTGATATATCGCGAAATCGAATATGGCATATTCCGCTCAACACTATATATAGGCCTGAACTGGTCAGAGGGCTAGATTCCCGGTTCCTCCGTGTCTCCTGTAATACCAAAACTTAATAATAGTGGGGCAGGCTACATAAGCTTCCAGTGTTATTTCCAGAGAAGAAAAAAAAAAAAAGAAGGTAGGGAAAATGATAAGGCCAGGCGATGAAATAGCAAATAAAAACAGGGGAGGGAGGGCGCCACCCACCCTACCCCCCCTTCCAACAAGGGAGAGGGGATATCTATGGAATCCATGAGGATCAACTTATGTACTCTCTGGTACGAATGCTAGGATCGCCTATAAAAGCTCGAAAAGAGTAAAGACATATATATATAGGAAGGGACAGAGGGGAAGGGGAACAGGGGACCACCCCCCATCCTATCGTTCCTCTTCCCCCTCCTCCCTCCTCCCAGCCCCTCCCTCCCCTCCAATTATCAAATCTAGTGCTATATGAGTTCTATTACAGTATTTATTGCAGGGAAACAGGGACACACCTTCCAAGCTTACGCCTCTGCACGTTTCTACACAACTATGCAACTACATCCATATGGGGAAAAAAATAATAATAATAAACAAATAAATATATATGTTCCCCTGTATCATAACCCCCGCCCCACCCCTGTGTCAGTATTGCGTGCCACTCTAGTGCGCAAAGTGTACTCTATGGGCCAGATTCTCAAACGTCGTATCTCTGAGTCTGCCCGTCGTATCTATGCGCCTGATTCATAGAATCAGTTACGCACAGATAAGCATTAGATCCGACAGGCGTAAGGCTCTTGCGCTGTCGGATCTTAAATGCAATTTTTTTTTCCGCCGCTAGGTGTCGCCGACGTCGTTTTCCCGATCGAGTATGCAAATTAGCAAAATACGCGAATTCCCAAACGTACGCCCGACCGACTCAGTGAAGTTACGACGTTTACGTAAGATTTGCGACGCGTAAAGTTGCCCCTGGGTATATGAGGCGCAGTCAATGTTAAGTATGACCGTCGTTCCCGCGTCGAAATTTGAAAACTTACGTTGTTTGCGTAAGTCGTCCGTGAATGGCGCTGGACGCCATTTACGTTAACGTCGAAACCAATGACGTCCTTGCAACGTCATTTACCGCAATGCACGTCGAAAAATTTTAGGGAGGCATGCGCAGTACATTCGGAGCGGGAACACGCCTAATTTAAATGATCCATGCCCCCTAGCCGGATCATTTGAATTAGGCGGGCTTGCGCCGGAGGATTTACGTTACGCCGCCGAAACTTTACAGGCAAGTGCTTTGTGAATCAAGCACTTGCCCGTAAAACTTGCGGCGGCGTAACGTAAATGTGATACGTTACGCCGCTGCAGATTTACGCGATTATACGTGAATCTGGCCCTATGTGTGTATATATATATATATATATATATATATATATATATACACACCTCTTTATTTTCCTTTATCAAAACACCACAGATTCAAAAAAAAAAAAAAAAAACACAACAAAGAACCCCCCCCCCCCCCCAAAAAAAAGAAGAGAGCTCATTCCAGGGCTCAAAAATAGGTACTATATCTTGCAGGCTTTTAAAACCTGCACGTATTCTGTGTCTATCCGTGTCTATCTATGTGTGTATGTGTCTAACATCACACAAAAACAAAAAAAATTAAGGGGGGGGTGCTCCTCCAGTTGTGTATTACTAGGCCGCCTTTCCTGCAGTTGCCGCATGAAAGGAGAAAAAAAATGGGGAGGGTCTATGGGGCCACTATTATATCTCTTATATCCCTTTTTACATTTTATCTAATGTGCTTTATTTCCCATTGACAAGTTCAGATATCTATCCTTCTTCCTCTGTCCTTTCCTGTAAGGGCCGATTAGGTGTCTGTAGTGTCTGCATTTTCTTAGTTTGTCCTTGCGGATTTAGAGGCCCCCCACAGTTTCAACCAATTTGAGATTTGAATGGGGGTCACCTCTAGAAACTGAAAAAGTTCTGGTAGCTCCACCGCTGCCCGAAGTGTATATGAAGATGAGCCCTTTCTAAATGTAACTGCCAATGGGTAACCCTACCTGTAAGTACATCCCTGCTCTCTAGCCCGGTCCAATATGGGTTTCAGACAGGCCCTTTGCTGTAATGTGGCCCGTGATACATCCGGCAGGATTTTAATATGGGCTCCATCAAAAGTAATGTCCCTCAGGTCCCAAGCTGCCCTGAGGATCAATTCTTTTTGCTGGTATCTGTGTACCCGACAGATTATATCCCTTGGTCTCATAGGGTTTTGGGGCTTGGGACCTAGAGCTCTGTGTACTCTGTCTATCACCAAGTCAACGGTGGTTGTTTTCAAGATACACTGGAGCACTGCCCTCGTCTTACCCTCTAGATCCTCAACTTCCAGAGCTTCTGGGATACCACGTATTCGCAGATTATTCCTGCGGCTCCTGTCTTCTAACATTTCTGTTTGCAGTTGTAATCTGTTATTCGATCAGCCTGTATGTTCTGAGACTTTTCATACTCCCCCATACGCTGCTCTAGGGACCTTATCGCATTTCCCCCCCAACATCCTTTCTGATAAGGTGGTTACCTCAGCCCTTACCAGCTCCAGGTCCAGGTGGTGAGCTTCTTCCACACGGAGAATAAATGCTTCTATGTCTTGTCTTGTAGGTAGAGCAGCCAGGTCCTGTCGGGTCAGGAGCACTTCCAGCAGTGCTCTGATCTCACAGCTCTCCATGTCCGCTGCGCCGTCTCCCTTCCCTGGCTCTAAACACGCTCGTCCTCCAGCCTGGGGGGGCGCCTCTGCCTTCCGCTCACCACTCAACCCGGAAGAGCCTTGATGGGAGCCCGTATGCACTGGGGAACACCGATCCAGTTCAACCTTACTCGTAGAGCCCCGGCGAGGAACGAGCGGCGACGCTGTAAGGTAATGCTGGATGTCTCCTTGTATACTTTTCCCAGTAGTTTTCTTGATTGTGGCGGTCAATTTACATTTGCGGTCTCTGTTCATACCGCTGTCTTGCAAACCTGCATCACCCCTTACATTGAGTGAGGCGCTGAGGTCCGGGCGCTCTAGCTCAGCGTGTCTCTACTCCGCCATGTTCAGGCCACACCCCCTCCAGCAGCTACAATGTTTACAGTGTTGAAAAAAATGGCCTTTATTGATAAAAGCTTGAAGGACATAATCAAGGACTTGGGGGGGGGGGGGGGGGGATCGGGTTCCCAGTTTTTCACCACAATTTTGGAATTTTTTCTTTCAAGCCAAAATTTGAGGATGCACACAGTGGGTCAACATGTGCTATCTGCCATCTCGGGAAATCTATGTCCATGTTTTGTGGGTGCAACCCCTTCCTCGCTACTCAAGTAGGTGAAAGGAATAAGGGGTTGCACCCTCAAAACACGTCCATTGATCACCCATGATGGCAGATAGCACATGTTGACCCTAAAAAAACTGTGTGCATCCTCAAAATTTGGCTTGTCCAGGGGTGCCAACACCCCATCGTACTATAGGCAGGTAGACAATTTAAAAAAAAATATTCAATGTCTGCGTTATTGCCTAAAGGTTTACAGTGTTAGATTTTGTGCTATATAATATTCTGTGTAGCACTGACCCCCCAAAGGAGCTGCTGGTTTGTTTTGGGTGGTATGTTACCTCTGTGACTCCGCCGTCTAGGGTAGTTGATGAGAGCCGTAGTAATGGAATGTCCACACAGCAGGTGTCTTTTTCTTGTGCTTTTATTTACCCAACAATGTAAAACAATAAAACTTGCGGTGAAGAGTAAAGATGCAGTAGAAGAAGAAACAGCAGATTCAGGCGTACAATAAGGAAACAGTCCTGCTTCCAACAACACTTTGTTTTCTTCGCCACTCCCACCAGAGTGGGTTTATTGTACCTGGACAGGCCTCTCTCACTGACCTGGCAGCCAGAGTATCACTGGGAACTTTAAGGGAAGAAAGTCTCTGCCACAGACCCTCCCTAGAATTGAGATCACGGAGACAATCCTCCTTGATAGACTTTGGGCCTGGATCTCCTTCAGGTAGTTTGCAATTAGGTTACCAACTGACAGGTGACTAACGTCCAGCCTCTCAGTGTCCTGTCACCTTGATCCCCGGTGGATTGTCGAGACCCCATTGGATCGCCAGCCTCTCTTGGCTCTCCTCAGGCGGACTCCCCACCGAACAGCCTCCTCTCAAGGGAACAACGCTTGGGATCTTCTCAAAATTGGGGACCCAGTCGATCACTGGGGCCCAGCCGCAGCTCAAACGTTCCGAACCAACGTGGTCCCAGAACCAGGAGCACCGCGTGGCACGCGCACCCCGACCTGGTAGGCCATAGCGCCGGGGCCCGCGATGTGGTCACCCTGAAGGTGGGCGCCACACCGGAAGAAGACCCCACCTCAATGGCATATGTTCCAGAAGAACCCTCTCCCAGCATGCCCTGCGAGAGAACACTCCCTCCTGATTGGCTGCTGGTAAAAGGCACCCAAGCCTCAACTCCACTGGTGCCACCTGTCGCACCGGGGTGGGACAACACCCCAGCAACAACAGAACAAGCCCACAGTACAGCCAAGCTGAAACAGAGACCCTACTCAACACTCTGATTATCCCTTAAATTTCAACCCGCACAGGTACTTGGAAGAAACCCGGCGCTACATCTGTTTTTATTTTTTTTTGTAAAAAAAAATAAAAAAAAAAAAATGCCAGTTTATAGCAACTAAAAAAAAAAAAAAAAGCACAAATACTTGAGAAAGACCATGGGCCTGATTTACTATGCTCTGTGCGCTGCGCTGGTTCATGCCTTAATTAGTGCGCCGGGTGGAGGCTTAATTAGGCGCATGAACCAGCGTAGCAGCCGGTGCATTGAAAGTAATATGTAAAGCCGCGCCGAACTCCCTATAGAAGTCTATGGGAGAAATCAAAAGTGTTCATTTTAAAGGCTAATCTGCTAGTTTTGTCCTAAAAAGTGTTTGGGGACCTCAGTCTTGCCCCAGGGAACATGTATCAATGTTTTTTTTATTTTTTAAAATGGCTGTTTTTTCGGGAGCAGTGAAATTAATAATTCTTAAAGTGAAACAATAAAAGTGAAATATTCCTTTAAATTTCGTACCTAGGGGGGGTGTAATGTCAGCATGTGAAATAGCGCATTTTTCCCGCACTTAGAACTGCCCCTGCACAAAATGACATTCAGAAGGAAAAAAGTCATTTAAAAATTCACACGCGGCTATAATGAATTGTCGGCTCTAAATTCTAAAGGGATTCATTCATAAAACAAACAAAAAAATGTCTAGGGGTTCCCCCAAATTAAATTACCAGGCCCTTCAGGTCTGGAATGGATATTAAGGGGAACCCCGCCGTAAAAACCAAAAAAAAAAAGACGTGCGGTTCCCGGCAAATATCCATTCCAGGCCCTTCAGGTCTGGTGTGGATTTTAAGGGGAACTCCACCCCAAATTGAAAAAAAAAATGGCGTGGAGTCCCCCTAAAAATACACACCAGACCCTTATCCGAGCACGTTGACCTGGCCGGCCGCAGAAAAGAGGGGGGGACAGAGTACGGCCCCCCCCTCTCCTGAACCGCACCAGGCCACATGCCCTCAACATGGGGAGGATGTCCCCATGTTGATGGGGACAAGGGCCTCATCCCCACAACCCTTGCCCGGTGGTTGTGGGGGTCTGCGGGCGGGGGGCTTATCAGAATCTGGAAGACCCCTTTAACAAAGGGGACCCCCAGATCCTGGCCCCCCCCTATGTGAAATGGTAATGGGGTACATTGTACCTCTACCATTTCACCCCCCAAAAAATGTCAAAAGTGTTAAAAATGACAGTAGCCGGTTTTTGACAAATCTTTTAATAAAATCTTCTTTTCTTCTTTCCTTCGGGTTTCTTCCGCTGCTTCTTTCTTGGGTCTTCTCGTCCACATCTTGCCCGACGTGTTCTTCTATCTTCTCCGTCCGTCCTTCAGCCTTCTGGTCCCGCATCTTGCCCGTTGTCTTCTCCTGTCTTCTTCTCCGTCCGTCCGCCAGCCTCCTCGTCCGCATCTTGTGTCTTCTCCGGTCTTCTTCTCGGTCCGCCAGCCTTCTCGTCCACATCTTTTTCTTCCCCGGACCCAGCGTTTGAATTTGATTTGGCCGCCGTGTTGCGCTCCTGGGACCCGCCCCCCTCTGACGCCACAAGTAAACTCCTTAGAAGGTCATGTGCGTCAGAGGGGGGCGGGGTCACAGAGCGTCACACAGCAGGGGAATTCAATTTCAAGCGCGCCGCCCGGAGAAGAAGTTCCCGCCATGTCACACTCATGTGACCCCGCCCCCCTCTGACGCACATATGCCACACGCGGACTTTCATATGAGTATACTTGTGGCGTCAGAGGGGGGCGGGTCCCAGGAGCGGGAACACAGCGGCCAAATAAAATTCAATCGCGGCGTCCGGGGAAGAAAAAGATGTGGACGAGAAGGCTGGCGGACGGACGGAGAAGAAGACCGGAGAAGACAACGGGCAAGATGCGGGACCAGAAGGCTGAAGGACGGATGGAGAAGATAGAAGAAGACGTCGGGCAAGATGTGGACGAGAAGACCCAAGAAAGAAGCAGCGGAAGAAACCCGAAGGAAAGAAGAAAAGAAGATTTTATTAAAAGATTTGTCAAAAACCGGCTACTGTCATTTTTAACACTTTTGACATTTTTTTTGGGGTGAAATGGTAGAGGTACAATGTACCCCATTACCATTTCACATAGGGGGGGGGGGCAGGATCTGGGGGTCCCCTTTGTTAAAGGGGTCTTCCAGATTCTGATAAGCCCCCCGCCCGCAGACCCCCACAACCACCGGGCAAGGGTTGTGGCGATGAAACCCTTGTCCCCATCAACATGGGGACATCCTCCCCATGTTGAGGGCATGTGACCTGGTGCGGTTCAGGAGAGGGGGGGGCCGCACTCTGTCCCCCCCTCTTTTCTGCGGCCGGCCAGGTCAACGTGCTCGGATAAGGGTCTGGTGTGTATTTTTAGGGGGACTACACGCCATTTTTTTTTTCAATTTGGGGACTCCACGCCATTTTTTGGGGGGGGTTTTACGGCGGGGTTCCCCTTAATATCCATTCAAGACCTGAAGGGCCTGGTAATTTAATTTGGAGGGACCCCCATTTTTTTTTTTTTTTTTTTAATGAGCAATGACTGTATTCTTTATAGCCATGAGTACTTTAAACTTCCTTTTTTTTGTTTCACTTCAGAAATGACATCTTGTACAGGGACAGTTCTAAGCACGGGAAACATGCGTGTACCCCCTCCCCCCTGTATGAAATTTAAAGGAATATTTCACTTTTATTATTTCACTTTAACCACTTCCATACCGCGCCTATTCTGGCACTTCTCTCCTTCATGTAAAAATTATATTTTGTTCCTGGGAAATTAATCAGGACCCCCAAACATTATATATAATTTTTTAGCAGACACCCTAGGGAATAAAGTTAGCAGTCATTTTTGATTTGATTTCCAACGGTATTTGCGCAATAATTTTTCTAACGCCTTTTTTTTGGCCCAAAAAAAAAACACGGTTCATGAATTAAAAAAAAAAAAAACAGTAAAGTTAGCCCAATTTTTATGGATAATGTTAAAGATGATGTTACACCGAGTAAATAGATACCTAACTTGTCACGCTTTAATATTGTACACACTCATGGAATGGCGCCAAACTTCGGGACATAAAAATATCCATAGGCGATGCTTGTTTTTTTTTTACAGGTGACCCGTTCAGAGTTACAGAGGAGGTCTAGGGCTAGAATTATTGCTCTCGCTCTAACGCACGCGTCAATACCTCACATGTGTGGTTTGAATGGTGTTTACATATGTGGGCGGGACTTACATGCATATTTGCTTCTGAGTGCGAGCTTCTAGGGACAGGGGCGTTATTTTATTTATTTTTTAATTTTTTTGACCTCATATTTTTATTCTTGCACTTTTTTGACACTTTTTTTGATTTTGGATCACTTTTCTTCCTATTACAAGGAATGTAAACATCCTTTGTAATAGGACTAGTGTGTGACAGGTCCTCTTTATGGAGAGAGGTGGGGTCAATAAGGCTGGAAAGCATGGTATTGGAGAAAAAAAAAGATCTCATGCTTTCAGCTGCAATCATGTTCGTTCAGCACAGTGGTGTAGTGTATAGCACTTTGACCTAGCAGCAAAAGAGTCGTTCGAATCCCGCCCGTGACAGCATCTGCATGGAGTTTGCATGTTCTCCCTGTGCCTGCGTGGGTTTCCTCCCACAATATAAAAACACGCTGTAAATCGGATCCGGTCTAAATAAGCCCTAATATGCAGTAGTATATTTAGGTTTTGTGCTGCCCTAGGCCTGACTACATTTCTGCACCTCCTAATAGAAAAATGACCCACCCCTTCCTGTCAAGGTCACACCCTGTTTTTGTATGACCCGCCCAGGAATTTTCAGGGGACCCACACACTAGTTCTGGGGGGGAGGGGGGCACTGGATTCCCTTAACCACTTCCATACCAGGCACTTACGCACCTTCCCGCCCAAGCCAATTTTCAGCTTTCAACACTGTCGCACTTTGAATGGCAATTGCGCGGTCATACAACACTGTACCCAAACAAAATTGGCGTCCTTTTTCCCCCACAAATAGAGCTTTCTTTTGTTGTTATTTGATCACCTCTGCGATTTTTTTTTGGTGCGCAACAACTAAAAAAAGACTGCAAATTTTGAAAAAAAAAACTTTTTTATTTTTTTTGGTTAATTTTTTTGTAAATAAGTTTTTCTCTTTCAATTACGGGCACTGATATGGCGGCACTGATGGGCACCGATGAGATGGCACTGATGGACATCGATGAGGTAGTACTGACGGGCACAGATGAGGTGGCATTGATTGGCGGCGCTGGTATGCGGCACTGATGGGCACTCATAGGCGGCACTGATGGGCACTCATGGGCGGCACAGATGGGCACTCATGGGCGGCACTTATGGGTGGCACTGATGGATACTTATGGGTGGCACAGGTGGGCACTGATAAGTGGGCACTGTGCATGGATGGGCACTGTGGGGTGGCACTGATGGACACTGTGGGGTGGCACTGATGGACACTGTGGGGTTGCACTGATTTTCCCAGGTTGCCAGTCAGTGCCCATTTGTGGGCACTGATTGGCATCTTTTTTCTTTTTTTTTAATGCTTTTTGTTTTTTTTTCCATATTTTTTTTTTTGCCCACCCTGGTGGTCCAGGGTGGGCATCCCTGGTGGTCCAGTGTGATGATCCGAGGGGGGGCTGCGCTGATAAACAATCAGCGCAAACGCCCCCTGTCAGGAGAGCCGCCGATCGGCTCTCCTATACTCGCGTCTGTCAGACGCGAGTGAGGAAGAGCCATCAATGGCTCTTCCTGTTTACATCGTGATCAGCCGTGATTGGACACGGCTGATCACGTGGTAAAGAGTCTCCGTCTCCGTGAGAGACTCTTTACCGAGATCGGAGATGCAGGGTGTCAGACTGACACCCCGCATCACCGATCGCCGCGCTGCGTGCCCCCACAGGCGCGCGCGGCATGAAATCCTGCAGGACGTCCTGTCAGGATTGTGTAACCACTTCCCGGACGTAAATTGGCCATAGGCTGGGCGGGAAGTGGTATAATTTGCATAGTTTTTCTCTCACTTCCTGTTTGGCTATGGGGCAGGAAGTGAAGGCAAATCTCCCCAATTGGACACAGATAATACAAAATAAACTGACAGGGCCTATAACCCTCCCTCACTCTATCCAAAATTAAAGAAAATAAAACTTGTTGATTATAGTTCTTGTCAGGGGCGGACTGACCATTGAGTCACTCGAGCAGTGCCCGGGGGCCCCATCCGGGTTGCCAGGCTCAGTAAAACCAGGGACAGTATGTAAAAATCTGTGTTTTTTTTAGATCTGTCCCTGATATGTCCAAAAAAGACATGCTTTTAATGTGAATATCCCAAGATTTTAGCTGCCCGCCTCTGCACTACCTCCTGGCGTGGTGGCCATCTGTAAGCCAGAGGGGCCCCATAATCTTCTATTGCCCGGGGGCCCCATGAGTTGTCAGTCCGCCCCTGGTTCTAGTTTAAGCACAAATTTCATAGAGTTTTATTGAGAGCCCTAAGAAAATATAACCATGCCAATAGGCCAGGATACAGCGTGGCTAATATGTATGAATGTGTGTGTTAGAGCACCCCACCCAATGTTAACTAAAAAATTATTAATTTGCAAATAAGTATTATCTGCTCATTTTTTTGGGGATGTCTGCCCCCCTGATAGTGACAACATTTGTGAGGTGTCTTCACCCTTTCTAATTCATTCACTTCCTGTCACATAGCCAAACAGGAAGTGAGGGTAAAACCTTACTAATATCTTTTCTTGGGGACACAGAGATCAATCTAAATAGTTTGCCATTATGTAAATTGCACTCTAGCATTTTGCTGTGTACACCCCAAATTATTAGGGATCTTGGACTTTGGGGTCCATTTACTAAAGGCAAATCCACTTTGCTCTACAAGTGCAAAGCAAGGAAGAAAGAAAACAAAACAACTTTGCTTCTACAGGATTGGATGTTAAAACCATCAGTGCTTCCTCTCTGATTTTCAGCAACTATGCTTGTACTGCAGAGTGGCTTTGCCTTTACTAAACCCCAAACTAAATAATCATTTGGGGCAGGGATCCTCAAACTACGGCCCTCCAGCTGTTGTATAACTACACATCCCATGAGGCCTTGTAATGCACTGACATTCACAGACATGACTAGGCATGATGGGAATTGTAGTTCCTGAACAACTGGAGGGTCGTAGTTTGAAGACCCATGATTTGCGGTGTACACAGCAGTGCTGGAGTGCAATTTGCTTAATGGGGACACTAGTTAGATTGACCTGTGTCCCCAAGAAATGACACTGGTAGGGTTTTAACCTCACTGCCTGTTCAGCTGTGTGACAGGAAGTGAAGCCAATTTTAAGAAAAGGGACACAAAGCTCAACCCAAAAATAAAAAAACACAAAGCAGGGGTTCTAACACTCACTTGGCTTCCCTCAAACACCCACAATTTGAATAGGATTGCCTTGCGCTAGATTTAAGCACAGTGCTGTAAATCAGCACGTCAAGCCTGTCCACCAATAGCAAACCCCCCCCCCCCACACAGGCCATGTTTGCAGGTTTTCCGTCATCTTGCACATGTGCTTTAAAAGACAGTCTGGACAGCAATTCTTGATAAGAGAAATCCACAAAACATGTCCTGTCGGGGGTACTTGAGGGCTGAGGACCACTGCAGAAAAAGAAAATACTTACCAGTTTTGTCTTTAAAGTCATGGAGAATAAACGTGGCAAACATTTCATGATTACACACCAGGAAAGAAGCTTAGACAAAAATCACACATAATTTGTTAGGCCCAAACCGATTTCAGCTGCAGCTGTCAACATATGTAGCATGAAAAAGTAACAAAAGACAAACTTAAAAATTTTAAAGTAATTTTTATTGGTCAACAAAACAAGGAAAGCAAAAAAAGACAAACAAACAAACACAAACAAAAATACATTTCAAAATTCTAAATAACCATAGCTTTAACATCTTCACACATTTTTCATAAAATAAGGCCACATAGACAAATACATCAAAGTGAACATCATTTAAAAATAAACCAAAACCATTGGCAAAATAAAACAAAACGCATGCAACAAACCACATTTGTGTTTAGCAACAGCATTTCTGCCAGCCTGCCCCTTCTGAGGGCAGCTGAGGACTGATCGATCCCTGCTTTTTATAACAGTGCTAGTAATGAAGCAATTGAAATCACATGAACAAATTGCAGTCTCTAGTTTGGGTGAGCTTGTAATTGGGCACACCTGCAATTAACCCAAACCACGCTCTATGAGCATCCAAGTGTTTTTCACCTTTTAAAAAGAAAGGATAATTGTTTTCTAAGTGTTTGAGCAAACTCTGTTCATCACACATGTAGGAACCAAGCTGCAATGGAATGAGAGCTTTTTTTTTTTTTTTTCCCCCTGATCTGATGCTTTCCAGCCTGAAGGGGAGGTGTTAAAGACAGAAGTAAACACGCACATTTAATAATCTATTTGTGGGAAAAAAAAGGTTGCCAATTTTGTTTGGGAGCCACGTCGCACGACTGCGCAATTGTCAGTTAAAGCAACGCCGTGCCGAATCACAAAAACTGGCCCGGTCATTGACCAGAAATATGTTCCGGGCTTAAGTGGTTAAAAATTAACAAAACACAAAAGTTAGCCCAATTTTTGGGGATAATGTGAAAGATGATGTTACACCGAGTAAATAGATACCTTACATGTCACGCTTTACTATTGGAAACACTCCTGCAATGGGGCCAAAATTAATTCCGTGAATATCCCCATAGGCGACCTTTTTCTTTTTTTTCCAGGTTACCAGTTTATAGTTACAAAGAAGGTCTAGTGCTAAAAGTATTGCTCTCGCTCTAACGCACGCGTCAATACCTCACATGTGTGGTTTGAACGATGTTTATATATGTGGGCGGGACTTGCGTAAGTCCCGCCCACATATGTAAAAAGTATTTTTACTTTTTGCTATAATAAATATCCCCAAAAATATATATTCTAAAAAATAAAAAAACCCTCAGTTTAGGCCGATACGTATTCTACATCTTTTTGGTTCCAAAAAATCGCAAATAGCGTTTAGTGTTTGGTTTTGGCTAAAGTTATAGCGTCTACAAAATATGGCTTTTTTTTGTTTTAACTAGTTATTGCGGCGATCAGCGATTTTTATCGGTACTGCGACATTATGGCGGACACATCGAACACTTTTTTGGAACCATTGGCATTTTTCTAGCGATCAGTGCTGTAAAAATGCATTGCTTACTTTAAAAATGCCACTGGCAGGGAAGGGGTTAACACTAGGTGCGAGGGAGGGGTTAAATATGTTCCCTGGGTGTGTTCTAACTGTAGGGGGGGTGGGACTGACATGTGTAAATTACAGATCGCTGTTCATGAAGGGGAACTCCAGACCCCAAAAAAAATAAATAAGGTGGGTTCCCTCCAGGTGCATACCAGGCTCTTAGGCTTGGTCTGGAACATAAGGGGTTAAACCCGCGCAAAAAAAACAGCGTGGGGTCCCCCCCAAGATCCAAACCAAGCCCTTATCCCAGGCACGCAGTCTGGTCAGACAGGAATGGGGGTGGGGACGAGCGAGCGCCGCCCCCTCCTGAGCCATACCAGACCACATGCCCTCAACATGGGGGAGTGTGTGCTGTGGGGGAGGGGGGCACTGCCCCCCCACCCCAAAGCACTCTTGTCCCCATGTCGATAGGGACAAGAGCCTCTTCCCGACAACCCTGGCCGTTGGTTGTCGGGGTATGCGGGCGGAGGGCTTATCAGAATCTGAGAGGCCCCTTTAATAAAGGGGCCCCCAGATTCCGGCCCCCCACCCTATGTGAATGAGTATTGTACCCCTACCCATTCACCTGGGGGGAAAAAAATGGAAAAGATAATACACCACACACATTTAAAAATTAATTTATTAGTCAGCCGGGGGTCTTCTGCCGGGGCCCCCCACCACCACCCCATTAGGCCCCGGGCTTCGCCATCTTCTGCCGGAACCCCCTTCACCAGTGAGGCTCCTGCCTTTGGGGGAGGGTCCCGGGCTTCTACGACGGTTTCTGCGGGGGGGGGTGCACTGGCACCCCACCCCCGTCTTCAGCGCCGTAATTCACCGGGACCCCCTTCACCAGTGAGGCTCCTGCCTTTGGGGGAGGGTCCCGGGCTTGTACGGTGTCTTCCGCCGGGGGGCGACACCCGCGGGCTTCTGCGATGCCTTCCACTTCTGCCTGTCTCCTCCGCGGAGCACAGGGCTTGTCTCCGCTGTCTTCTCCCTTCTCTTCCATTCGATGTTGACACGACGAGGTCTGGCGCTGGAATGCCGTCTGAGCAGCGGGCATGGACTTATATAGGGAAATGCCACCATGTGACCTCAACCCATGTGACATCACATTCCCATCATGCCCAGGGAATGTGATGTCACATGGGTTGAGGTCACATGGTGGCATTACCCTATATAAGTCCATGCCCGCCGCTGACACGGCATGTCAGCGCGGAACCTCGTCGTGTCAACATCCAATGGAAGAGAAGGGATAGGACAGCGGAGACAAGCCCTGTGCTCCCGGAGGAGACAGGCAGAAGAAGGAAGAGAGAAGAAAGAAGACGGAAGAAAGCCCTGGCTCCGCGGGGGAGCCAGGCAGAAGAGGGAGCAGAGAAGACAGAAGAGAAAAGACCTGGGAGTTGGCGCACCCCCGGCAGAAGACCAGGAAGACCCGAACCCTGGCGGAAGGCACCGGAAAGACCGGGGGATAGGCGCCATCCCCCGGCAGAAGACCCCGAAGTCCGGATGCCCCTCCCTAATGTAAAAGAGCTTAAATGGGGTGGGGGCATCCGGCGGAAGGCTCCGGAGAGGACCGAGGGATGGCGCCCTCCCCCGGCAGAAATCACCGAAGCCCAGGGTCCCGGCAGAAGATCGGGAGAGAAGAAACCCCCCTTGTAAGAGAGCTAAAGAAGAAAGGGGGGGCTCCGGAGCAGATTAATAAAATATTTTATTGTGTGGTGTTTTATTTTACTTTACACTTTCCCCCATGTGAATGGGTAGAGGTACGATGTACCCCATACTCATTCACATAGGGTGGGGGGCCGGCATCTGGGGGCCCCCTTATTAAAGGGAGCTCGCAGATTCCGATTAGCCCCGCCCGCATACCCCGACAACCAATGGCAAGGGTTGTCGGGAAGAGGCTCTTGTCCCTATCGACATGGGGGCAAGAGTGCTGTGGGGTGGGGGGGCAGTGCCCCCCTCCCCCACAGCACACACTCCCCCATGTTGAGGGCATGCGGTCTGGTACGGCTCAGGAGGGGGGGGGGCGCTCGCTCGTCCCCACCCCCATTCCTGTCCGGGCCAGACTGCGTGCTTGGGATGAGGGCTTGGTTTGGATCTGGGGGAAATCTGCAGAAATACACAGCGCCCTAGGCCGAGAGGCGGGACTCCAGCAAGTGGTCACGACCAGCCAAGCTTGGCCGCATCCACACATGACCAGCTCCGCCTCCATCGATCCATTTGCAGGGCGCTCGCAATACAAATGCCCTGTGATTGGCCGAACAGGGTCATGTGCGGCCGTACGCTGTGGAATTCTGGGACATGTAGTCATGATGCGAGGCTCGCATAATGACTCATGATGCAAGCCTCACATCATGACTACATGTCCCAGAATTCCACAGCGTGCGGCCGCACATGACCCTGTCTGGCCAATCACAGGGCTTTTGTATGGCTGCCGCCTACTGTGTTTGTTTAAGTCCCAGCATCTGGTCGACTTCATCAAAGCAAAAAAAAACGGCAGCGAGGGCCGTGGCCGTTTTGCATATCAATCGGGACTGCCTGGGGGGAAATGTCCACTTTGCATCCCGGCCCAGCCCGCCCCTGGGGGGGGGGGATAAAGCATTACAATGGATCTTACAAAATACATTGGGAAGTGACTAGGCTAGGTGTGTTTGGGCCCAGGTTAGAATGCTGTAGAGGCACCGTATTTGCCGGCGTATAAGACGACTGGGCGTATAAGACGACCCCCTAATTTTCCAGGAAAAATGTTGGTTTTGGGATATACTCGCCATATAAGGCTACCCCCTTCCTACTAGTCTTTCTGGAAGTTGAGGGGTAGCCAGAACCGCTGACATAAACAGGCTTTTTCAAATCTCACTGTGCCATTACATTACATTACATGCCTCACTGTGCTATTACATTACATGGCCCAACTGTGCCATCACTTGCCCCCACTGTGCCATCAATTGCCCCCACTGTGCCATCACTTGCCCCCACTGTTCCTGAACTTGCCCCCACTGTGCCTGAACTTGCCCCCCACTGTGCCTGAACTTGCCCCCACTGTGCCTGAACTTGCCCCCCACTGTGCCTGAACTTGCCCCCACTGTGCCTGAACTTACCCCACTTGCCCCCCACTGTGCCTGAACTTGCCCCCCACTGTGCCTGAACTTGCCCCCCACTGTGCGAACAGTGCCATCACTCACGTTTTGCTGATTTGACTTCCAGGCCGTGACAGTCTCCGTCTGCTGCAAACGTCCATAATTTGAAAGCCGCACCTTCTCCTCAGACTGTCCTGTGATAGGCGGAACACAAATTTTCCCAGCAGCGCCTCTGTTCTGTGTTCCACCTATCACGGACGTCTTCTCATCTCGTCTGAACAGTAGTACAGTTCGTCGCCACTTCAGCCAGAGTGTGTGAAGTGCCTCCGGACAGACCTCTGCCCCAGGCCTGGCAGCCGAAGCGTCACTTTAAGGTTGCTGGGAGGAACAGGCCTCTGCCACAGACCTGGCTCTAGTGGGGCCTCTGCCACAGGCCTAGAACTTGGATGAGCTAAATAGTTGAGCTTATCCTCCCAGTAAATTGTGCTAGGGTCACTGGTTGACAGTGGAAGTGTAACTGTCAATGCTCCGGTCACCAGACCCCCGATGGTTCGTTCAAACCCTTTTGGATAACCTGCCTCCGGGTTCTCCTCAAGCCGATCCCCCACCGAACGGCACACAGCCTGGGATCTTCTCAATAGAAGGGGGACCCAGTAAGTCACTGGGGACCCTTAGTTGCATCAGTTGCTTCAGGCCAGGAGGGCCCAGAGTCTGGAACTCCGCGTAGTGCGACCCCAGGCCAGGTAGGCCATAGTGGTGGGGCCCGCGATGTGCGCACACCCTAAAGGTGGGTGCCGCACCTGGAACCAGGAACCCGCAAAGAACCCAGAACAATGGCTTCCGCCACAAAAATACTTCTCCCCAGCATGTCCTGCGAGGGAAAACTCCTAAAATTGGCTGCTGAGAAAAAGCGGCTCCGCCCGGACCCCTCTGGCGCCACCTGCCCACAAGGGATGGTACGGCATCCCTAGAACGCAGTCTGGCCCACAGAACAATCCAGATTTGGCGACAGCCAAATTTAACACAATCAGAAATGAGAGCAACTTACCTCTCTCATTCCCCCACTAACTTTAGCATAGTGCCATAACTGAAAGTAAAGGGGGCGCTACATATTCCCCCCACTTGAAATGACACTGTCCCCAGTGTCCTAAGGCATTCAAGCCTAAATGCCAGCCTGATACCTGCCAAACAGTATAGAAAAGTAGGAAAAAGAGGAGAAACAATTGTAAACATTGGATTACAAATCTTAGTGCTTTTTCAGAACATGACATTACAAACATACACAGCCCTATCTATCTATGCTGCCCATTCTCCGCAGTGTTGATAGTAGGTGGGTCCAGAACATGCATAAAAATATAAAAGAGAACATACAAAATGTACATCCTAATATATTAAGAACATTTACTATATACAGTTCTCCAAGATTGGAATTGGAACTGCACACTGGGGCCCGAGCATGAAATTTCCCTTCCTCCCAGGGAGTTTAAACACAAGTGCTGAGCATAATTTACATTGTACTCTGTTGCAAGAAATATAAAAGAGAAAAAAAAAACATATATACATTTTTGTCCTGCAATAAAATGTTGCAGAACTCTGGTACTGCGGCAGTCCAAGTTCAATTGCAAAGAAATAGCAGCAAAAGGGAAGTAAAAAGATAAAACATTTATTTTCTTGCTGAATCTTCCTGTACTGCTGTGAGGAAGTTGGCAAGGACCCCCTCTAACTGACTGAACCCAACCCCCAAAGTTCTTCACATAGGCCGCAATGTGGATCCGGAGAGGCCAGGGGGAAAGGGGAAAAGGGAGAAAAACAACTTGAGTGGGGGCGTGAACCCTTGTCCAGAACTTCTTAAAAGTATGTAAGCCAGACAAAACTGACATGCAGCTCACTTATAAAAGCGCGGATCCGGCAAAATAATAACGGCACCATCCGCGGTGGTCGTAGTAGTCGAAAACACCTGGTCCTCTCTCCAAGGAGACTTCAACACGACCCAATCGCTGTAAATATGCCGGCCCCAACTCCAGGCTCTGAGGCAATCTTCAAATCGTTTCCCCACACAAACACGCTCTTTCTTCGGGACAGTCAAGCTCTCCCATACAGCATCACGGCACCATCCCTCTCTCTCCCGGTCAATCTGGTAAAGGAGAGAGGGTCGCACATATGGGTATTCGTACCCGTATGCGGTGGCAACCTTCTGTACCACCACACGCTGCAACCTGGCTAAAGTTGGCAATGTTTGAGGGTCCCCTCGTCCCGGAAGCACTATAGCGTCTGGTGCCCTTTTTAAAATGGGAGCAACAAGGGTCACGGGGGTGGTGAGCGGAACAACGGGAACAGGATTTGACTCACCAATTCCCCAGGTCATCTGCGGAACGTCCATGGACGGCTGTTGGGACCCACGCGATGCGCTCCGGCCGGAGCGTTTCTTCCTCCTCCGAGTACCATAGAGGGCACGGGATCCCCCGAAGCCCTGCGACTCTGGAAACAATGGCTCAAACATGTTGTCATTAAGGTCACCATCATCGGAGAGGGAATCGAAATCCGAGGAGTTCAGCTCCTCCGCTGGCAAACCCCCAGAGGGTTTAGACACAAGAGATTCCTTTGGCCAATCCGGCCATGAGCGTTAAACAGGTAGGCCTCGACCGCGGCTGCGGGAGGCTGGAGCAGGCCCTGCTCCTATAGAGGCACACCACACAGAGACCGCTGTGGAAGTGGTGGTCTCCGATGTGGTCTCGGCCTTGGTATCAGTCACATCCGTTAAACTGGTCAAGCTGGTTAGGTCATCTTCTGGGTCTCTTTCGGTCATCGGGCTTACCTCCGGTGAGCAAGATGGTGGGGTAGCCGATCTGAGAGTCAGTGTAGATGAGACCGAGATGACCTCTATGTTGGAAACAGGCCCGTCGCTACAGGACAGGCAAAGCAAACAGTCCGGCCGAGTACCGCACAGTACAGGAGATTCAGTGTCCTGTTCCCAGCCAGACTGACAGGAAGTGCACACTAAGTGCTCACTCAGTGTGCAGCAGCAGCAGCAGAGAGAGCAGCACTCACCTCTGAGTCCTCCCTCCGACCTCCAGTCCAGTCAGTGATCTTTCGGCAAAGTCAGCGCGGTGGCATTCTTCCATGCCAGACCAGTGCCTTAGATCCACGGCTCGGCTCAGCCAGCTGTTCCCTTCCCGAGGACCTCCGCTGCAGCCCAGGGCCGCAAATCTCCGACGCGACCTCCTCCAGGCTCCTCCTCCTCTTGCCCGAGCGGCCCGGCCGACTGCCTGCCTGGACCAGGGAACCAGGAAGAGAAGACCGGCGTTGAAGTTTGCCCCACCAGACCAGACTGAGTGACAGAGAGTCCAGATAAAAAGGTGAGCAAAGCAAATGAAAAACAGTAGCGGCAATTGATGGGCACACTGGCAGCATTTGATGGGACACTAGCGAGAATTGATTGGCACACTGGTAGCATCTGATGGGGCACAGTAGCGACAATTGATGGGCACACTGGCAGCATTTGATGGGGCACAGTAGTGAGAATTGATTGGCACACTGGTAGCATCTGATGGGGCACAGTAGCGACAATTGATGGGCACACTGGCAGCATTTGATGGGGCACAGTAGGGGGAACTGATTGGCACACTGGCAGCATCTGATGGGGCACAATAGCGACATAAGATGGGCACACTGGCAGCATTTGATGGGGCACAGTAGCGACAATTGATGAGCACACTGGCACACTGGGGGGGGGGCTCTATGTCAATTTTGCTTGGGGCCCCCTAATTCCTTCAAACGGCCCTGGTTGGAAAGCTCCGTTTCCACGATCTCCACCGATGGGGATGGTTCCGGCCATGTGGCTTCCTCCTCCGCGGTGGCGACTCCTATAACATAGTTCACCCTATACACCCTTGGAGTCTTAGCAGGTGATTGGGCAACGAAGAGGTAGGCCCGGCATTTCTGGCATCGGGGCGAACGGCTGGATTCTCACGGACAGCTCCTTGCATCGAGGACAAGACAGGCCCAGCATCTCCGATCCTCCGCTCAACAGGAACACAAACTGTCCTTTGGAGGACATACGGATCCCCGTGTCAGTCGCTGGCACTCCAGGCGGGGCAAACATATTGGAGACCCCCGGTGAAGTAGCAGGGGGCCTCAATCGCTGGGCAACCACGCTTGGTTGCAGGATAGCAGACATCGCCATGTGGTTTCTCCTTCTCTCTTGCTGGTGGGCGGTGTTCTGCTGAAATGGCGCAAAGACTCTGTTATACATCTCATGCAGGGGTGGGTGGCTCCTCCCACTTAAAGAACTTGTCCAGGCATGTTTCAGGTGGGTGCTCTGCTGCACGTACGCCCAGGCTTAGCTGTGCGATGTTAACTCCCTTGATACCAGACAGTTCAAAACACGACACTCCTTGCTCTTTAGTAAATCTTGTACTCACAATTTCCATTGCCAGAGGTAACAGCCGAATCCCGGACGAGCCCCCACTTGTAGCGCTACCCCCTCAGGAGCCGCTGATTGTTTTGGGATCGGCGTATAAAGTTACCTCTATGTGTTGTCTAGGGGTGAAGATAGTAGGCCAGATTCAGAAAGAGATACGACGGCATATCTCCTGATACGCCGTCGTATCTCTGAGTGCGCTCAGTCGTATCTATGCGCCTTTTTCCGGCGTAAAGTTACCCCTGTTATATGAGGGGTATGTGCGGCGTATCCTATGTTAAGTATGGCCGTCGTTCCCATGCCGAGTTTTGACATTTCTACATTGTTTGTGTAAGTTGTTCGCGAATACGGCTGGACATAATTTACGTTCACGTCGAAAGCAATGACGTTTTGCGGCGGATTTTCGAGCATGCGCACTGGGATGTTTTCACGAACGGCGAATGCGCCGTTAAAAAAAAACGGAAAATACGCGGGTCAAGCCAAATTTGAATAAAACACGCCCCCAACATCCCCATTTGAATTAGGCGGGCTTACGCCGGCCCACATACGTTACGCGGCCGTAACTTAGTGCGCAAGTTCTTTCTGAATACGGAACTTGAACCCAAAGTTACAGCGGCATAACGTATCTAGGATACGTTACGCCGGCCGGACAGATACGCTCAGGTATCTGAATCCGGCCCAGTGAGTAGAGCAATAAGCAAATGTCCAGTTCGTAGATAAGGTTTTCTGAATGCTTTATTTCTTGGCCCAACACGACCAACATCAACGTGAGGTAGACAGGAAAGGTTGATGAAGTAAAGGAACTTTGCGGTATCAGGCTTGGATAAAAGGAAAGCAATCCTGCTTTCAGCAACAGTAGTACAGTTCGTCACCACTCCAGCCAGAGTGGGTGAAGTGCCTCCGGACAGACCTCTGCCCCAGGCCTGGCAGCCGAAGCGTCACTTTAAGGTTGCTGGGAGGAACAGGCCTCTGCCACAGACCTGGCTCTAGTGGGGCCTCTGCAACAGGCCTAGAACTTGGATGAGCTAAATAGTTGAGCTTATCCTCCCAGTAACTTGTGCTAGGGTCACCGGTTGACAGTGGAAGTGTAACTGTCAATGCTCTGGTCACCAAATCCCAGATGGTTCGTTCAAGCCCTTTTGGATAACCTGCCTCCGGGTTCTCCTCAAGCCGATCCCCCACCGAACGGCACACAGCCTGGGATCTTCTCAATAGAAGGGGGACCCAGTAAGTCACTGGGGCCCCTTAGTTGCATCAGTTGCTCCAGGCCAGGAGGGCCCAGAGTCTGGAACTCCGCGTAGCGCGCGACCCCAGGCCAGGTAGGCCATAGTGGTGGGGCCCGCGATGTGCGCACTCCCGAAAGGTGGGTGCCGCACCTGGAACCCGCGAAGAACCCAGAACAATGGCTTCCGCCACAGAAATACTCCACCCCAGCATGCTCGCGAGGGAAAACTCCTCCAATTTGCTGCTGAGAAAAAGCGGCTCCGCCCGGACCCCTCTGGCGCCACCTGCCGACCAGGGATGGTATGGCATCCCTAGAACGCAGTTTGGCCCACAGAACAATCCAGATTTGGCGACAGCCAAATTTAACACAATCAAAAATGAGAGCAACCTACCTCTCTCATTCCCCCTACTAACTTTGAAAGTACTGAAAGTAAAGGGGGTGCTACATTTGTTATTTTAAAAAAACAACAAAACTTTAATACCACTTTAAATAAAATTAATAATGTGAAGCTCTTTTCCGTACACCAACCACCAATAGCAATGTTTAAAGTAGAAAACAGTTTCCTTTACTGACATTATTATTGAAATGCAAGCTAAGAGCAGTGTCTACAGCAAGCTTTTAGAAAGCATTTGGAAGGCCTTTGTAAAGCTTTTGATAAGTTTCAAGCAGCTTTTTGGAAGTTTTTTTTTTTAAGAATTCTTCAGTTTCAGTTTGGGATTGTTATCACAGATATTGATGGGATCTGAATGGAGTAACCTATGCTGCATATGTCACATTTAGTTAATCCAGCACATACTGTATTTAGTGTCCCTTCCCATTACTTAGGGCAGGCAGCAGGGTGCTGGTTACACTAGCTGGTATGGGAGCAGCTGTAGAATTAGCAGCTTTTCTAAAGGAGCAAATGTACAAAGCTTACCTGACTTATTCAGGAATATGCTATGCATAGGGTGACCACATGTCCCGGATTGCCCGGGACAGTCCCGCATTTTGCAGGTCTGTCCCGGGCACATTCATTCCAGAACAATACAGTATCCCGGAATGAAATTGATACAGACACCCCCTAGGCCAATCTGATGCCCCCAAAAAAGGGCGCCACATCACCGCTTTACTCACTGACAGTACTTGTCCTGACCGGGAATGCCTGTAGGAGCACAATCCCCGCCCCCTGCGTGTGATTGGAGAAATCATAAATCCCGCCTCTTGTGTCCAATCACTGTGCTGTGATTCGTTACAGCACAAGCTGACTTTTGGGAAGGGAGGGTGTCCCTGAATGGTAGTTTGGAAATGTGGTCACCCTAGCTATGCAGAGGGGAAATCCTCAAACTGCTAAAAGACAAACTTTGCAGTGTCAGTGCCACATGTCACTGGGGGTTGCCCTTGCATCTCATTGTCAGAAAGGACTTTGATACTATCTTTGTCTGCTCCACTGCTGAAGTATGGGCTCTCCCTTCAAGCTTGATGACTGGCTGGGCACCCTTAATCCGGGCAACTTACATCAACCCCAAAATTCCAGAGGCCCTTACCTTTTGCCACCCTGAGCTGTGACATCGCTGAGATTACAAAAATGCTTGACTGCCAATAAACAGTAACGCTCTGGTTCTCTATTTACCTCATACCTGCTCTGTGCTGCAACAAACTATCGACCCCTCTTCACGTTCACTAAGATATTTCTACCTGTCCACTCTACTTTACCTTTTTTAGGAGGATCTTGGGCTGGTAAGCCCTTGATATTCAGGTCTGGAGATTGTATTCAGGAGTGGAGACTGTAAAGTCCAAATATCATCACAGATGTCTGCCTTTTTGGTGAGATGGGACTTCACATTTATCCACCACACAGAGGCACATGCTAGGACTTTATGCAATGTTATTTAAATCAGTCCACCTAAAGTGGCTGTTTAGTGCAGGGAAGTATAGTTCTAGTCTCAGCCCCCCTTGAGTGATTCAGATAATGTCACACTATTGTGACCTTGAATGTGACCATTTAAAAAGTGAGCTTAATCTCAGCTCTATAGTCTACCAGCCATTAGTGATGGACAATCATCTGACGGGGCGGTTCACGAACGCTACTCGCAAACGTTATCAATTGTTCACGAACCGCAAGTTCGCTGCGGGCCCCATTGATTTTAATGGCAGGCGAACATTAAAAACCTGAAGGTCATATTTGCAGCCACAAAATACTTACTAGCTGTCCACAAATAGTCCCACAACATGGATACTGACCTACCAGAAGTATTAGGCGAAAAAACGGATACAGAAGTAAGTGTCGGCCATTACAGACCCCAAAAATTAGCCAACAGGCGTTCACCTGACAGCAAACAACTTTGTATTCTGTGGCTGGAGGTACATTAAGCTATTCACCGGATACAGAAGTAAGTGCCGGCCAGTACAGGCCCCAAAAATTAGCCCACAGGCGTTCACCTGAAAGCAAACAACTTTGTATTCTGTGGCTGGTGGTACATTAGACATTCACTGGATACAGAAGTAACTGTCAGCCAGTACAGGCCCCAAAAATTAGCCCACAGGCTTTCACCTGACAGCAAACAACTTTGTATTCTGTGACTGGTGGTACATTAGGCATTCACAGGATAAATAAGTGCAGGCCCCAAAAATTAGGCATTCAACTGACATAAAAGGCCTTTTATGCCACTGTATATACCTAAGACAGGGACCATGAATTGTTATGGGTGGTGGCCTGTGGCTTGTCATGAGGAATTTAAATCAAACATGGTCTACTGGTCACATGTGTTGAATTCCTCCGAGATCCATGCCTCATTTATTTTTAGAAATGTGAGGTAGTCAACACTGTTGTGAGCTAGGCAAGTGCACTTATCGGTCACAACCCCCCCTGCTGCGCTAAACGTCCTTTCGAACAGCACACTGGACGAGGGGCAAGCCAACAGTTCCATTAAAAATTGTGCAAGCTCTGGCCAGAGGTCAAGCCTGCCCACCCAGTAGTCCAGTAGTCCAGGGGTTCATCACTTCTCGTCCACATCGGCCATTAACCCGATGTAGTTGGACACCTGTCGGTCTAGGTGTTCCCTGATGCTGGATCCGGAGGACAGCTGTCGATGGGTCGGCTGAAAGAATGATCTCATATCATTAGTGATCAACACATCTTCAAACCGCCCTCTTCTTGCAGGTGCTGTTGGATTGGTACCCGCAACGGTTTCTCTGTGAGTGGAAATTCCTCTGCCAGCGCACGCAAAAGCAGAATGCTGCATTTCATGAAGCAAGGCCTGGAAGTGCTGCATTCTGATAGCACTCTGTGATGGTGGTAACATTTCCGCCATGTTTTGTTTGTACCGGGGGTCGAAGTAGGTTGCCACCCAGTACTGGTCCTTGCCCTTTATGCTTTTTATATGGGGGTCCCTCTTAAAACACTGGAGCATGAAGGCCCCCATTTGCACTAACTGGAAGCGGTGTAGTGGCCTGGCTCCTGCTCATCATCCAGGATAATGTCATCCTCGTTCTCCTCCCCCATCCACGGACAACACCAGGGATCCCTGAAAGGTTTAAAGCATGCTCTTCTTGCTCCTCTTCATCCGCCCCGGCACCATCCTCCTCTTACTCCTCTTCAGACTCCTGTTGTTGACTTGTCTCATGTGGAGTAGCCCCCCTGGGAATTCATCCAGCCTTGCGACTTCCTCATCTTCCTGCTCCTGCTCCTCGACGGCTTGATCAATGACACAACGCAATGCACACTCCAGAAAGAAGGCATAAGGTACAATGTCACTGATGACACCCTGGCTGCAACTGACCAGTTTGTTGATCTCATCAAAGGGCCCCAGAAGTCTGCATGAGCCGCTCATGAGCAGCCACTGGCGCAGTGAAAAAAAAAAGCTCCCAGAACCTGTCCTGCCACAGAGTTCGTACAGGTAGTCATTAACTGCATGTTTCTGCTGGAGCAGCCTATAAAGCATATACAATGTTGAGTTCCATCGCGTCGGGCAGTCACAAATAAGACGTCTGATGGGCAGGTTGTGTCGCCGCTGAATGTCAGCAAGGCGAGCCATGGCCATGTAAGATCTTCTGAAATGGCCCGAGATTTTCCTGGCCTGCCGCAAGATGTCCTGGTGCCCAGGGTATTTGGCAATGAATCGCTGCACGACCAAGTTCAGGACGTGTGTCATGCATGGCACGTGTGTAATTTTGCCCTGTTTCAGCACACTCAGCAGATTGGCACCGTTATCACACACCCAGAGGCGTATCTAGTGAAAATGGCGCCTATGGCAAGCACTGAAACTGCGCCCCTGTCAAAACATTTGAAACCCACCTTTCAGATAACTTTAAACAGAAAAGACAGCTAACAAAACAAGTCAACTGCAAGTCAACTGCACCTTCCTTGCTTTTACTAATGCAAACTGGTCTATGATGTGCTCAAAGTCATATTGTTCTGTTTCTACTCTTTCTACACTCAACACACACAATGTGCCAGAGGCGATTCAGTTCGCATGTGCCGCGCTATATAAATTTTTCATTCATTCATTCAATGGTCCGCAGGCACACACTGATACAAAAATCACTGATGATGCCAACACTGGCACTCAGTCATTAAAATACATTGGTGCACACAGTAACATACAAAAACAATGTAACAAACTCAATGCACACACATAATCGGTAATGTACACTGACATACATACCAGTATGATGTGAGTGTAACTGTATGTCTTTGTGTATATATATATATATATATATATATATATATATATATATATATATAAACAGGAGATGGTCAGACTGCGGGCATGTACAGGAGATGATCATGGGCTGCAGGATGCTACAGGAGATGATCATGGGCGGCGGGCATGTACAGGAGATGATCAGACTGCTGGCATGTACAGGAGATGGTCAGACTGCGGGCATGTAGAGGAGATGGTCAGACTGCGGGCATGTACAGGAGATGGTCAGACTGCGGGCATGTACAGGAGGTGATCAGACTGTGGGCATGTACAGGAGATGGTCAGACTGTGGGCATGTACAGGAGATGGTCAGACTGCGGGCATGTACAGGAGATGGTTAGACTGCAGGCATGTACAGGAGATGATCAGACTGTGGGCATGTATAGGAGATGATCATGGGCTGCAGGCATGCTACAGGAGATGATCGTGGGCTGTGGGCATGTACAGGAGATGGTCAGACTGCGGGCATGGTACAGGAGATGATCAGACTGCAGGAATGGTACAGGAGATGATCAGACTGCGGGCATGTACAGGAGATGATCAGACTGCGGGCATGTACAGGAGATGATCAGACTGCGGGCATGTACAGGAGATGATCAGACTGTGGGCATGTACAGGAGATGGTCAGACTGTGGGCATGTACAGGAGATGATCATGGGCTGCAGGCATGTACAGGAGATGATCATGGGCTGCAGGCATGCTACAGGAGATAATCATGGGCTGCGGGCATGTACAGGAGATGATCAGACTGCGGGCATGTACAGGAGATGGTCAGACTGCGGGCATGTACAGGAGATGGTCAGACTGCGGGCATGTACAGGAGATGATCATGGACTGCAGGCATGCTACAGGAGATGATCATGGGCTGCGGGCATGTACAGGAAATGATCAGACTGCGGGCATGTACAGGAGATGGTCAGACTGCGGGCATGTACAGGAGATGGTCAGACTGTGGGCATGTACAGGAGATGGTCAGACTGCGGGCATGGTACAGGAGATGGTCAGACTGCGGGCATGGTACAGGAGATGGTCAGACAGCGGGCATTGTACAGGAGATGGTCAGACATCGGGCATGGTACAGGAGATGGTCAGACATCGGGCATGGTACAGGAGATGGTCAGACTGCGGGCATGGTACAGGAGATGGTCAGACTGCGGGCATGTACAGGAGATGGTCAGACTGTGGGCATGGTACAGGAGATGGTCAGACTGCGGGCATGTACAGGAGATGGTCAGACTGCGGGCATGGTACAGGAGATGGCCAGACTGCGGGCATGCTACAGGAGATGGTCAGACTGCGGGCATGTACAGGAGATGCATTGTAAATAGATAAAGAGAAGAGCAGGGAATAATTTCCTAACAACTATCTGTGAGTGTTGGCTGATCTGTATACAGGATGGGTGAGCTGCTGCTGCTGTGACACAGTGTGAGAGAGACCCACGTCCTGGTATCACCTTTGCCATGAGCACTTTATACTCATTACATGTCACATAAACAATGGACACTCCTCCTGATATCAGCTCTGTAATGAGCTCCCACTTTCTCCTGTCCTCACTTTCTCTATGATCTCCCTCCCTCCCCCAGTCAGCCTGTATCACTCACCTGTTATGCTTGATGGTGTTCTTCTTCAATGCAGCCCAGGTCACAGCGTCCCCCCTCCTCCCAGGCATAGTGCTAAGGGCGCCCAGGGAGTGGGTGACATACACCTCCGAGCTCTGCGCCCCCAGGACTGAAGGAACCAACACCAATAGCAGCATGCAACAGGGAGCAGCCATCACTCTTGTCATGTGATGGCAGTCAGCTGACACTTCTGAGGGCGCTGATTGGCTAGGACGCCCCTGCTATCTACTTAGCTAGTAGATGGCTGCTACATCTCTCCCAGCATACTGTGTGGGCGGCACCCAGTGAGAGCGGAGTGGTTCAAGTTTTTTTAGGGGGGGGGATCACACACCTCAGCCCAGTTCATCCATGCCCAAAAACGATTTTTCTGGAAAGTACATGGGACTGCCACAGGTCCAAAACACAGGAATGTCCCAACACAATTGTAACTGTTGCTGACAAGTATGTGATAAGTGCCTTGCTGCCCAGCCACTCACAAGCGCCCCCTTCACATAGCGCCCATGGCACATGCCATACCTGCCATACCCTAGATACGCCACTGCACACACCACTTTACCAGCTGTCAAATTGAGCGGTGCTAGCCACTGATCTGCCTGTGAACGCAAAGCTGAAAGGAGTGCAGGACCAGTATGGCTCTTGTCTTCCAGGCACAACAGACGCAGCACAGCATGGCAACGTCCCACCTGGCATGTCGAATAGGTTCTGGGGATCTTAGGTGGCGCAGCGGAAGAGACAGTAGCATCGATAAAGGAGGAGTCAGCCGAGGAGGAGAGGGAGGATGGAGTAGGAGGAGGAGGAGAAGAAGAGGCAGGCCTGCATGCAATCTGTGGTGGTAAAACCAAAATCTACATGGGTGCCACGGGTTACATGCTTGACGGCCGTCAGAAGGTTCACCCAGTGGGCAGTAAAAGTTATATACCTTCCCTGCTCGTGTTTTCTAGACCACATGTTTGTGGCCAGATATATCTTGGCACCGACACTATGTGCCAGAGATACATTCACTTACCGCTGAACATGGCCATATAGCTTTGGGATGCCCTTTTGTGAGAAATATTTCCTTCCTGGGACCTTCCATTGTGGTGTTCCAATGGCCACAAATTTTCGAAAGGCCTTCGAGTCCAACAGTTTATATGGCAGTAGTTGGTGGGCTATCAGTTCCGACAAGCCAGCGGTCAACCGTTGGGCAAGAGGGTTATCCGGCGTCATCGTTTTTTTACGATCAATCATTTGGGCCATGGAAGCCTGCTTTTTTGCAGAAAAACGTGAGGACAGCATGATAGGTGGAGTGGAGGACAATTGTAAGCATAGAGGAGAAGGAGAAGAAGCTGGACGGTGAGATCCTGGAGTGTGGCTTTGTGGGTTCTGATGGCGTTGCTCCCACTGGGCTCGGTGATGGGAGGCCAGGTGCCTTTTTAAGGCAGTCGTCCCTAGGTGAGTGTTGGGCTTACTGCGACTTATGCGTTGACTGCAAAGGCTGCAGATGGCAACACTATTGTCAGCAGCGGACACGTTAAAAAAAGCCCACACTGCAGAGCCATGGGCCAGCGTCCTGGGAGCGCCAGATGTGACCGTACATGGTTGATGGCTTGCTCCTGATACATTAGCACTCTGGTTTGTCCCTCCTGTGCAATGTAAGTTCGGCCTGCTTCTCCTTCCTATCTGCTGGTCCATCTCTCTCTCTGAACTTCCCTCCTCTTCCTCTCTTGTGGGCACCCACGTGACATCTGTAGACATGTCATGATCGACGTCACCTTCCCCACCACTAACATTAGAGATCTCGGAGTAGGCAGCAACAGTGGGGACCAACCTCCTTGGGCTAATCTGGGTACTGTCGTCAGACTGCTGAGTGGCAGCTGTTGCTACCTCCTCTTCCTGATCCAATGCCAAGTCTGGTGCATCCTTTGACGTAATCGAACGCACTTTGTGCCACTTCCCACTTTGGCTCTGGCCTGGTGCTCCTGCCCTACCCCTACCACCCCTGCGGAAGGGCCTGCCTCTTCCTCTGCCTGTTATTTTTTAAATTACCCTGTGAAAAAATTCTCTAGAGAAGCGCAGTATATGTGGAAGAAGGTAAAGAACACCCCGTTTCGGGGGGCCACTGGTTTATCGCACAAGTTATTTAATTATGTTTTCTAAGGAAATTTTGTCAATGTGTGTAGAAGAGGTAACGCAGCGAAAGAGGCAAAAATTCTACAGCACCCAAATACACATGTAGTGCTCACCCCCAAAGGAGCCGCTGTTTAGTTTGGGATCTACTCTCTCTGGCTCAGCTCACCCCTATTTAAATACCTCGAACCCGCCCTTGACACATCCAAAAAGAGAAAATACCTCGGTGGTGGGATATTGTGACCCCTGCTGAGCCGAAGTCACAATAGCAGGCACACCATATGCAATGACCATATAACAATAGATTACCTGCTATGCGGAACAACTCCTTAAGGCAAGAAAATATACTCCACACAGTGAATATAATTGAACGGAAAGGTGTGTTTACTTATATAGAAAAACTCAGAAGCAGCAGGCATAGGGTTTTAATGCAAACACAAGCAATCAATAATAACTCAGTCTGATTAGCAAGGGCCCTTGCAAGAATCAGACTTCAGTGTGGATAAAAAGAATATTCTAAACCTAAGAATGGTACCATTTGTCTAAACTTAAAGTCAGTTATATGGGGGGGCGTGGCTTGCAGCCGATGGAGTAGGACGCTCAGAGTTCTAGCTCCGCTGTGTGGGACACAGTGAGTACACAGGCCCCCCTCCCTGCAGCTACAGAAGTGCCGGGCCCCTCGGTGCCTATGGCGGAACCCACTCTGAGGGATGTGCTATCGGCAGTCACTTCTTGTAAAGTGGCCATTACAGCCCTGACCACCAAAATCAAGGGGGTTAAAATAGAGGTCAATCTGCTCAGGCATGATATGCAAAAGCTCCGTGACCGGACCGCTGATTTGGAAGGGAGGATGAGCAATGTGGAAGATGATGTGGCGCCATTATTGAGGGAAGTACATTATTTGCAGTCTCACTCCTCTGGCCACACTGCCCGCTTGGAGGACATGGAAAATAGACTAAGAAGGAATAACATAAGGGCAGTGGGGATCCCATAAAAAGCGGAGGGAAAGAACCCAGTGGCTTTTATAGAAAGTTGGCTGACCGATACTTTTGGGGAACAATCCTTCTCAAAAATGTTCGCTGTGGAAAGGGCTCATAGAGTCCCAGCTAGACCTCCTAGGCCTGGTGCACCTCCACGTCCTTTCCTTTTTAAACTCCTGAATTTCAAGGACAGGGATGCAATTTTACAATGCGCCAGAACCAAGGGAGATCTCATGAAGATCGACAATGCCAAGATATCCTTTTATCCGGACTTTTCAGCAGAGGTGCAACGTCGACGGGCTCAGTTCACTGATGTGAAAAAGCGCCTCAGAAAATATGAGGTGGTATATGCTATGCTCTATCCTGCTAAGCTGCGTGTTGTTGCTAATAATGAGACCCACTTTTTTGAAAATCCTGCTTCCGCTTGGTTGGACAGAATGGAGCATTCCCTGAGAGGGGCACCTTCTCCTGTGCATTGAGCTTTACTTGATTTACTGCGGCCGTCAAGAGTTTTTCCTGTCTGCGGTTAGGCTACTGTTTTAAATATGAGCACAATTGTTTTATGTTCCTGTGAAGGCGGATAGATGGAACTCTGGAAACAGCTGTTCAGTAGCATCCTGATGTGAAGGGTACGGATGCAAGTTCCTTCGATTGATGGTTTAAGTCGAAACGTTGGGGCCCCCCCGTTCCCCACTTGTCCTGCGAGGATCTGTTCTTGCAGCGAAAATATGTTTTGTTTTTGCTGCTTTTTTTTGTTTCCCTTTTCCTGTTTTTTTTGTGTTTTATTTTTTTTTTCTTCCAGACTGTTGTCGGGATCATCCTGCGACATCTGAACAATGTTTGCCTGAGAACTGCCGTCTACATGGACATCTGCGTATGATAATTGTGGGTGGTATGTACCTATTTGCCCTCACTGCTGTGTATACTAGATGCTGGACGGTGGATATGATAGTATGGCACGCAATGGGGTTGCTTTTTCGTGACGGGTCCTATGCCGTACTGCTTAATTACATGCACCTGACGTGCCCTGTGTTTCATGATGTTATTCTTCTAGGTAATGGCTTCTATATTGAATTTTGTGCGGGGACTGAGTGATGGAGTGAAACGAGTGACCTTGTTTTCTGCCTTGAAGAAACATGCTGCCGCAGTTGTTTGCCTACAAGAAACTCATCTGCAGCTGGATACTCTGGCTGCTCTTAAGAGAGGCGCTTACCAAACTCAGTTTCACTCCACTCACACTGCGTATTCCAGAGGAGTAAGCATTTTAATAGCTAATACCACACCCTTTGTGCTAATGCAGTCGGTAATTGATGATCAGGGACGTTATGTGTTTTTACTCTGTAAAATAGCAGGGATCTGTTGCATCATTTCTAACATCTACATACCCCCGCCATATACGCCCGAATGCTTAACTAAACTAGCCCAATTCATGGCCCCGCACTCTAATGTTCCAATATGGGTACTAGGCGAGTTTAACAATATACTAAACAGGAGCTTAGATCGATTCTCGCTCCAGACAGGGAACAGGACGGGTGCTGGTGGTATGACTCCATTTGCTAAATTGGTCAATGAGCTGGGTCTATGGGATGTCTGGAGGGAGAGGAATCCTGAGGTACGGGTGTATTCAGCCACCTACCATTGTTTGTCACGTATTGATCTTTGCCTGGGAAATGTGGGAGCACAGGATCGGACAGACTCGGTTCTCTATGCCCCTAGGAATATTTCAGATCATTCCCCTCTTGTATTAGGCGTTAAGTTTTCTCAACAGACGCAAAATAGACTGTGGAAGGTAAATCCGTTTTGGTATGAACTATTCCCCGCCCCTGACCCTATTTCTAGGGAAATCTTGGATTTCCTCTCTGTCAATAAAGGGACCGCTGATCCCATTGTAGTTTGGGATACTCTGAAGGCTCATATGAGGGGGCTGATTATTAGACAGATATCCAACATTAAGACTAAAACCAAAGAGTGGGAAAATACGGTTACGAATATGGCTGGAGAGGCAGAAACACAATATATTCAGGACCCCTCAGATGTTACAGAAAGGAAGTGGTTGGAGGCCCAGGCTTTGTATCAGCAAGTCACTTTAAATGCAGCCGAAAACAAAAGATTTTTTATTCAACAAACATATTTTAATGAAGGGGAAAATACGGGGCACCTCCTGGCGGTGATCGCGAGAGCACAGCAGGGTAAGGCGCACATTGATGCCATTCAAACGCCGCTTGGGGACACAGTACATGATCAAGCACATGTTGCCTCGGTGTTCACAGACTTCTTCAAGGATGTATACAAAGTAAATCCTACCGAGGAGGCGTTCTCCCACTTTCTGGACCGGTGTGACACGCCTAAGGCTACGGCCCAGGAAGTGTTGATGCTGAATGCTCCGCTTAAATTGGAAGAACTTTCATTGGCTGTGTTCAAATGGCAAATAGTAAGGCCCCTGGTACGGATGGGTTGCCAATAGAAACCTATAAGAGATATGAAGGGACTCTTTTGCCGGGGCTGTTGGAGGTATTAAATGAATCCTTTAAGTCTGGTCGTCTGCCGGCATCTATGGGGGAGGCTGTGGTAGTAGTGCTTCCTAAGCCGGGTAAGGACCCCTTGCAACCTGACTCCTACAGGCCTATATCGTTGCTGAATTCGGATGTTAAAATTCTGGCACGGGTTCTAACGAGGCTTTCTGCGGTGATATCTAGGCTGATCCATGTGGATCAGTCTGGCTTTATCCCTGCATGATCCACAGCCTTGAATGTTAGGAGACTCTTCCTAAATATCCAACTCCCAGTGGAAAATCCGGGACATAGGGCGATTCTCTCACTCAACGCTGCCAAAGCTTTTGACTGCGTAGAGTGGAGATATCTTTGGTTAGTGTTGGATAGGTTTGGATTGGGGGAGGATTTTGTAAAATGGATAAAACTTGGGGGGCGTGTCCGGACGTGAGCGGAGTCAGACACGCTTTTGAGGAGCTCCTCCAGGCCTGGCTAAATCAAAGGCCATCCTAAGCCAGCTGGCACCATAAGGGGCACCGAAAACCTCATCCCGACTCCTCAACACCCCCTAACCACCTACCCACCTGTATCGGGGCTCCGGACCGGCCGTGAACCCGGTCATCTGCGACGAAGCCGGCACCATTCACCGGGTCCCGCCGCCATCTTGCGGCCTACGAGGCCTCGAGGATCGCCGGGCTCAAGTTCTGCAGCCGCGGAGCAAACGGAGACCCTTCCCGGACAAATCCCAAGCGGCTCTCCCGACACCGGTGCTCCGGTCTGGCCACCCGCCCTATAGCTCCAGCAGAGGCAGGCTCCGTCTTGCTCCGAGAGGGTCCGCCGCCATCTTGCGGCCTACGAGGCCTCGAGGAACACCGGGCTCAAGCCCTGAAGCCACGGAACAAACAAAGACCCTTACCGGACACATCCTAAGTGGCTCTCCCGACACCGGAGCTCCGGACTGACCACCCGCCCTACAGCTCCAGCAAAGGCAGGCTCCGTTTCGCTCCGAGAGGGCCCGCCGGGATCCTGAGGCCTACAAAGCCTCCACTCGCATCGCGCTCGGGTGTGACATCCATAGGCCAAGCAACGGCCGCTTCTGGGTCCAACCATAACTGCTTTCCGGGTTCGGGAGAAGACAGGAAGAGTCCACAGGCCGTTAGAAGTACCCTGCAGTGGACGGCATTGAGGTGAGCAGCGGCCATCTTGGCACACCCAAAGCTCCCCATATCCCTACCTCACCTCCTGAACAATCACAGTGCCCCACAGCAAGTCCATAAGTACCTGCCCACGGGGAGAGGGACCATGGTCATAGCTAATCAAGTGCTCCCTCCCCGGCTATCCTGTGGCCCCCAGAGTGTGCATGAACTAACTGGTCTGGCCATCAGCACAGAGGTCACTCTGCGTCACCCGACCAAGACAGTAGCATTAACCACGGGCTACGTAGGCCTCCTCACACCTAGATCTCCCCTGAACCAATTTATTCCTACTTCATCCGAACTAAAACCACAGCCCCGCCTCCAAAATTAGAACCACATGAGGAGATCATACCACCCTGCATTGTTACACTGCCTACAACAATGGGGATAAACTGGGGTTTCTAATGTAATTACTTGGGACGTGGCTTGGTTTGGAAGGGCGTCGATTCTAAAAATGACCATTCTCCCGAGGTTACTTTACTTCTTTAATGCTCTGCCAATCGCGATTCCTAGCTCCTTCTTTAGCAAACTACAGAAGGTGCAAAGAAAATTTCTTTGGGCAGACAAGAAACCGAGGATAAAGTTAAGCCTTCTTACTCTTCCTAAAAGTAGAGGAGGCATCGGCCTCCCTGACTTTAAAAAGTACTATTATGCCTCCCACATCACCAGACTAATTGACTGGCACTGCCATGTACATAACAAAGACTGGGTACAACTAGAACAGGGCCACAGTAAACAACACATTTTATATTACCCCTGGTCCACCCATTCAAAACTGACCAAGAAAATAAGCCATCCATTGGTGGCCACCACTTTAAATATCTGGCACAAGATAGCCAAATTGTATGGGTTAGCCACAATCCCAGGTCCGTTAACCCCGATTGGCAACAACCCAGATTTCCTGCCTGGTATGGACCAACCAATCCTCCCATCTCCTGACACTACCACCAAACTCCTTGTCGCACACTGTTTTACAGGAAACAAGGTCAAAACACTAGACGCTTTCAAAACAGAATTTGGAGATGCATTCCCAGGTATTTGGTTTCACATGCAGTTGAAAGATTTTCTACTAAATAGTAAACACAAAAGCACATATACCAGAAGACTGACCCCACTGGAACAGATCTGTTTTAACAGAACTCAGATGCTAAAAACGACTTCTTTAGCTTATTCTTGGTTAATTCAGCCACGATCAGATGCTTGCAGTAAACTCAAAGAAAGCTGGGAAACAGCCCTGGGACACAGTTTCAGCACCGCCCAGTGGGAAAAAGCCTGTATATTTGCACATAAATGTTCACTCAGCACAAAGTACCAGGAAATCTCCTATAAAGTCTTAACACAGTGGTACATGACCCCACAGAAAACCAAAAGATGGTCACACTCAGCGTCAGATACCTGCTGGCGATGCGACAGGGAGACAGGCTCCTTTTTGCACATATGGTGGAGTTGCCCGCCAATCCTTGACTACTGGGAACAGATTACAACATGGATAAAACATATTACAGACACTAAAATAAACCTAAACGCGGAAGCTTGTCTGTTACATATTAACTACCTAACATTAAGTAAATATAAGAAATCATTAACCAGACACCTCCTAACAGCGGCAAAAACTCTTATCCCATTACACTGGAAAACCACCAGAGTCCCGACGGTCAAGGATTGGCTAGATAGGGTACAATACTTATATAAGATGGAAGAGATTGTGGCAATGAAAAAAGAAAATAGTGACAACTTCAATCTGTCGTGGCAACCCTGGGTACTATTCATATATTCAAGTGAATATCGTTTGCTTTATAATTAAATGGATATGTAATTTATTTCATGGTAAATAATTCCAAGACATACCTTTAAATTTGTCATTATGTTATTTACAGAATGTTCATACGCAAGGACTATGTATGCATATAAGTAAATATAGGTTTGGCACAGAAACCCCCACAACTACCCCCCTCTCTAATTCCTACCCACCACCTTCCCCCATCTCTATTCTTTATTACTATTCTCCTTATAATTGCATATATAAATTAAAATGTCATTGATATAATTATTTTTCTAAATATGCATCTGTATATTACTATTCTGTCTACAGACATTGTTTTTCAGTTCTCTTTTTCATGGCACTTTGTGCAACACTGTCATCTGTATGTTTTAACTCTCAATAAAAAACCTTTTTGATTGTGAAAAAAAAAAAAAAAAAAAACACTTTGTATGCAGCCCCAACAGCAAAGATCAGGATAAATGATGAGATGTCGGAGGCCTTTCCTTTGTTCCGGGGTACTAGGCAGGGGTGCCCTTTGTCGCCCCTGCTTTTTGCCCTAGCATTGGAACCCTTGGCCTCTAGGATACGTGCGTCCCCTGACCTAGTGGGATTTTGGCACAGGCATGGAGAGAACAGACTGTCCCTGTATGCGGATGACGCCCTGCTGTATCTGGGGGATACAGAGGGGTCCCTACTTGCCGTTATGCAACTCATCAAGCGTTTTGGGGAGTTGTCTGGTTTTGCTATTAACTGGCATAAATCGGTGCTCCTCCCGCTCGACGACCCACCTTCGGGGTTACCGGAGGGAGTGTCCCGGATACAGCTGGTAGAATCCTTCAAATACTTAGGAATAGTAGTGACTAAAGACCCGACAGATTATGTGTCCCTTAACCTTGAGCTCCGCCTGGGGTAAGTTACCTCTGACAGTTACGGGGCGAGTAAACTTGATCAAGATGATCTGGGCCCCACAACTGCTGTATATTTTACATAACGCCCCGGTGTGGATCCCGAAGTGCTGGTTTCAGCGTATAGACTCCCAATTCAGGTCCCTTATTTGGAACAACCGAGTGGCCAGGATAAAACTTACCACTTTGCAATACCCTAAGGATCAGGGGGGAATGGCAGTTCCCCATGCTCAGACGTATTTCTATGCAGCCCAATTACAGAATTTTGCAGGGTGGAACCAGTCAACGGTGGCGAATCCCTCTAAGGCCTTGCTCATTGACCCAACCACCTCGTACTCTGCACTATCTCACATGGAGATGGGTTTCCCTGGTGCCCCCGAGACATGCCCTACAGTTTGTCTTTTCAAAAAATTGTGGAGTAATGTTAGGAGGAGAATGGAGATCACGGGCTTCCTGCCTAGTACGCCCATTTGGCAACAGGTCTTATACCGAACTAGTTAAACTACAAGATTGCTCTGGATGGGAGGCAGCGGGCATTAAATATTTGAGTCAAATCCTTGATGGGGTGGCCTGAAATCTTTTGATAGGCTGAAGGAGGAATTCCATTTATTGGGTGGGTCCCACTACCAATATATTAGGTTGGCGCACGCAATTAGGTCCCAGGGACATTGCTCAACTCTACGCTTAGAGAACTCTCACTTCCTGGGCTCAGTCTTCGATGAAACGGAAAAAAAGGGCTTCATTTCCAGATCCTACTTACAATTACTGGCACCTATACAAGCACCTGATGTACTGCCCTGCAGAGAGAAATGGGAGAGGGACATTGGGCCCATAGATGGGGAGCAATGGGAGCAAGTACTGCGTGCAGGTCCTTTGGTCTCAGTGTCGGCGGCTCAAAGATTGTCGCATTTGTTTATTCTACATAGAGTTTACAGGACTCCGGTACAATTACATCACTGGGGTAGGCGTGACACACCCATATGTCCCAAATGTCAAGCTCAACCGGGAGACCTTATCCATATGCTGTGGAGGTGTCCCAAGCTAGTGAGGTACTGGAACGCAGTGGTCAAGATCATTAACTCTACTTATCAGGTCCAGTTGCCTGTGAGTCCGTTAGTGTGCTTGCTGGGGGGTATAGATGAGGACCTATACTTGCCTCCTGTTTACACTGCTCTGCTTAAACTACTCTATCTGGCAAGAAAGCTTATAGCGAGATATTGGTTGTCTACCCGGGTTCCGTTGAGCCGGCAGTGGATCCAGGAGGTTAATAGGATTCTTATAAGGGAAAATAATACATACTCCCATAGTAAAGCATCACGTAAATTTGATAACATATGGCAATGCTGGCTGGGGTCCCCGGAGGTGGCTCCTCCACAGCTGGTCCTTGATAGGTTGTTACTTGGATGATGACCTGGTCGAGTAGAATGTAGGTTGAGATCGTCTCTCAAAGCTACAGGCTATGAGGTTAATGGGACGGGTGGCTTGATAAACGTTGTGTATGTGGCATCAGGTTGGGCTGGTTCTCCCCCCCCCCTTTTTTTTCTTTTTGTTTTTTGTTTTTTGTTTGTTCTTTATCTCTATTCCTCTCCTGACGGATGTACCGAGGGGTGAAGTAACAGCTGTACAAGGTGATTGATTGTTATTGATATTGAGTTTATGTAATGCCCCTTGGTTTTATGTACAACTGACTATGTATCCTGTGTGGCCCTTTCTCCTTTGGGTCACTTAACTGCTCTGTACATGTCTCGTATTTTGTTTTGCTTTTTTCAAAATAAAAACTTTTCTGATTTAAAAAAAAAAGTCAGTTATATGCTTGCTAGCGCCCCTAGTGGGCAGTCCTGTAGATTAATCGATAATCACGTGGTGGCCGGTTGGTGCACGTTAAAATGTGTAATCCACGGGTAGTAGTTAGAGGAAATAATCACACAACAGAATGTCTATGGTGGTAGAATATGGTGTAATGGATAGCCCGCCAGCACCGATGACTCCTGTGAAGTACTGGAACAATTTAACTAGGCTTTAAAGTTTCAACTGTGGGCCAACGTGTGTCCATGGCCTGTGAACTGGGCTGGATGTCTATGATAACCAAAGAATCAGAAAACCGAGCAGGTGCTCTCTCACCCAACAGGCCGACCCACCTGATTTCTTCTCAGAAGAAGGGCGTGCTGGCAAGATGTCGCTCCACGACACTCCGGTTCCCCGACGAGGGTGCTCCACCGCTATGGTTGTCAGCTGGGCTGCCTCTTCAACCTCCAAAAGCACCGGATAGGGCTAGGGGTCTCACTTCCTTCTGGATAGATGGTCTCCCAGTCGATCTAGGCCTAGGCTTCCGGCCTAGCAGCACGGCTGTCCCTGTACACAGCTCCGCACAGGAGAGAAGGCTGATCCCGAGAGAGAGAGAGAAGGCTCCACTCCCCTCCCTTAAGTAACCTCCTCCACCGGTCCGAGTGAAAACGTCACATCCTTCTGGAGGGCAAAGCATTGCGGGAAATGTAGTCCGTTTCTCCGAAGAGTCCATGGAGTCCGTGTCTCCTGCTACTAGTAGTCCCGCAATGCATAACTTCCTAACAATGTCCAACATTTTTACAAATCTGAAATATAAATCCAGCGGGGATGACCTGTCATGAAACTCTGACAGGGAGGGGCCCGCTACACACTATTATGAAAGTATATTTTTATCTAACACCCTGCTTCAATCTGTTGTTTTGGGGGGCCACTGGTTTATCGCACCAGTTATAAAACTTTTTTTTCAGGAAATGTTGTCAATGTGTGTAGCAGAGGTAAAGCAGCGAAAGAGGCAAAAGTTCTGCAGTACCCAAATACACCATCAGTCACAATGCTGCACAATAAAAATCCACTATAAAATGCTTTATATATTAGAAAACTTTTTTTCCAGTATTGTTTGTCACTGTGTGTACTAGCAAGAGGTAAAACAGCAATACAGAAAAATTCTGCAGTACCCAAATACACCAGTCACAATGCTGCACAGTGCACAATACAAATCCACTATAATATGCTTTCTATGTTAGAAAGTATATTATAAGTGTATTACATCCCTATATACTGCACACCAAACAATAGTACACCTATACCAGTCCTTAAAAGGACTTTTGTGGACCTGTTAGCTAACGATTTGTGTCACTAGTACTACAGCCTGTCCCTGCTCCACACAGCACAGCAACCTCTCCCTACACTGACAAAAAGCAGAATGGAAAATTCACACCAGATCAGGTCTATTTATAAGGTAGGGGGTATGTCCATGTGCTGAAATGTCTCAATTGGCTGTCCTGTACCACCTGATGGATGTGTCATGGGTCAAAGCTCTTCTCAATGTAAAATGGCGGACCACCGCGAATATTACCAGATGTCCGCCTGTTCGGCAAACCGCGAACGAGCAAAGTTCGCCACGAAACGACTGCCGGGCGAACCACCAGGCCATCTCTACCAGCCATCCATTGTTTAACAAGGGTCTTTTTTAACCAGTTAGCAACCGCCCTATAGACAAAATACGTCTACAAGGCGGTTGCTTAACTCTGGGAGGGCGTCAATGTACGTCCTCCCAGAATCGCGCTCCCGCGCGCCCTATGGGGCGTGCACACGGGAGTCTCCGTGATCGCCGGGTCCTCCGGACCCGGCTGATCACGGATCACGGTAAATCGCCGCTGATAGCGGCGGTTTACCACGTGATCGCTCTGTCCAATGAAGGAGCGATCACTAGTAAACAAACCGGCGTCATGTGATGACGCCGGTTCCTCCCTCTCCTCTCTGTACCGAACGGTACAGTGTGAGAGAGGAGAGGGGAGAGAGCGGAAGCAGCAGCAGCTGCTGCTGCTGCTGCGGGCTGGATCTGTGACACATGTAGTCACAGATCCAGCCATCCATCCCTCCCTGTGCAATACTCTGCAATGCCCCCATACTCTGCAATGCCCCCATACTCTGCAATGCCCCCATACTCTGCAATGCCCCATACTCTGCAATGCCCCCATACTCTGCAATGCCCCCATACTCTGCAATGCCCCCATACTCTACAATGCCCCAAAATACTCTGCAATGCCCCAAAATACTCCGCAATGCCCCGCAATACTCCGCAATGCCCCGCAATACTCCGCAATGCCCCGCAAAACTCCGCAATGCCTCCCAAAACACCACAATACTCCGCAATACCCCGCAATACTCCGCAATACTCCGCAATACCCCACAATACCCCGCAATACCCCGCAATACTCCGCAATACCCCGCAATACCCCACAATACCCCGCAATACCCCGCAATACCCCGCAATACTCCGCAATACCCCGCAATTCCCCACAATACCCCGCAATACCCTGCAATACCCCACAATACTCCGCAATACCCCACAATACTCCGCAATACCCCACAATACTCCGCAATACCCCACAATACCCTGCAACGTCGTCTATGGGGATTTTTAAGTAGCGAAGTTTGGCGCCATTCCACGAGCGTGTGCAATTTTGAAGGGTGACATGTTGGGTATCTATTTACTCGGCGTAACTTCATCTTTCACATTTATGCAAAAGAATGAAGAAAAAATACTAAATTTGCCAAATTTTATAACAGAAACAAAGAAAAATTATTTTTTTTTACAGAATTTTCAGTCTTTTTTCTCTTATAGCGCAAAAAAAAAAAAAAAAACAACGGTGATTAAATACCACCAAAAGAAAGCTCTATTTGTGTGAAAAAAAGGACGAAAATTTCATTTGGGTACAGTGTTGTATGACTGAGTAATTGTCATTCAAAATGTGAGAGCACCGAAAGCTGAAAATTGGTCTGGTTATTAAGGGGGTTTACGTGCCCAGTGGTCAAGTGGTTAAGAACTTGCTTGCCCTTGTGCAATGCTATATATGGTGTGGTAGATTTACTTCCACATGTGATGTGCCAAATAATTAGAGCTCTCTGTGGTTGTTATGTATACTGCTATACAACCCTGGCAGCCTTAACAACATGTTGACCACTTTCTTGGTAAATTTTTCTTTTTGTACCTTATTTAAATTTTTCAGCTGAATGTTGTACTTTTTTTGCTGGTATAGAAATACCTGATTACGTTGCATCCGGGGAACCACTACAGTGGTTTTCATTTTAACACAGTTACATTATGTTTTTATGGTATAAGACATTTTTTATTACAATCAAAACAAATATATATGTTATTGTCTATGTTGCTGGAGTATCAGGGCTGTTGTATTGTTATTTACTGGTATCCAAATTAGGGTGACAGTCATTAGCCTATAGTTGCTCTGTTTAATTGGCAGTGATCTTGCAGCTCTGGTTATTCTGGGGCTCCAGACCCCTGCTCTGGCACAGCAACATATGTGGTGTTTGTGGAATATTTGAGCACAGCAGAACGCCCCATAATGCACTGTGAGATCGCAGTGTATTGCTGTATGATGATTGGCCAAAGCATGCACCTGACCTGAATGCTTTGACCAATCACAGCGCGCTCTGATGAGAGAGCCATAATTGGCCAAAGGCAGGGTGCCTTTGGCCAATCATGGCTCAGGGGGACTAAGTCCACGACCCCACACTATATAAGGCTGCTATATATATCTATATATATAGATATATATACTCTGCATTCAGTGTAGCATATATATTTAGTGTAGACTCTATATTCAGTCAATGCAGGCAGTGTAGTTCATATAACAAAGTGTATTGAAGTGATTAAGGGGAACCCTGCACCAAAATAAAAAAAATGTGTGGGAGTCCCCTCAAAATCCATACCAGGCCCTTCAGGTTTGGTATGGATTTTAAGGGGATCCCTGCGCCAAAATATAAAAAAAATGGTGTGGGGATCCCCCCTAAATCCATACCAGACCCTTATCTGAGCATGCAACCTGGCAGGCCACAGGAAAAGGGGGACAAGAGAGGGTCCCCCCCAGGGCCGGACTGGGAATAAAAACCAGCCCTGGAAAAATGTCATACCAGCCCCATAGTTATAAACTTTTTCGGCCACTAGCGGGGGTTAAAAGTGCCCCACTGGGATGCACTGACCGGAGCTGGTAGGGGTGATCTATAGATGTGTGAATTTATATCATGGTTGTTAAATGTTGATAAATATTCCCCCAGATATGACCTCCGAATTGTATGCACCCCGCGATATTCCTAGGCCTTTCCTACTTTGCTGATTGTGTGTACCTGGCGATAGATTTCCCATGCATTGTGGCCTTACTTTTTTTTTTTTTTTTGTCCTGTCTCATGTTATTCTGTTTGTTATCTGCAAATATCTTTAAAATAAAGATTACATAAAAAAAGTGCCCCACTGCCCCCCGAAAAGCACTGCAAAAAAGTTAGTAAAGCACCGGTGGGGGAGAGAGAGAGAGGGGGGCTGCAATGGTGGAGGGAGAGAGAGAGGGGGGCTGCAATGGTGGAGAGAGAGAGAGAGAGAGAGAGGGGGGGCTGCAATGGTGGGGTGGAGAGAGAGAGGGGGCTGCAATGGTGGGGGGAGAGAGGGGGGGCTGCAATGGTGGGGGAGAGAGGGGGAGCTGCAATGGTGGGGGAGAGAGGGGGGCTGCAATGGTGGGGGGAGAGAGGGGGCTGCAATGGTGGGGGGAGAGAGGCAATGGTTTTGCAATGGGGGGGAGAGAGAGAGGGGGGGCTGCAATGGTGGGGGAGAGAAAGAGGGGCTGCAATGGTGGGGGAGAGAGAGAGGGGGAGCTGCAATGGTGGGGGGAGAGAGAGGGGGGTTGCAATGGTGGGGGGGAGAGAGAGGGGCTGCAATGGTGGGGGGGAGAGAGAGGGGGGCTGCAATGGTGGGGGGGAGGGAGAGAGAGGGGGGCTGCAATGGTGGGAGAGAGAGGGGGCTGCAATGGTGGGAGAGAGGGGGCTGCAATGGTGGGAGAGAGGGGGCTGCAATGGTGAGAGGGGGCCTGCAATGGTGGGAGAGAGAGGGGGCTGCAATGGTGGGAGAGAGAGAGAGGGGGCTGCAATGGTGGGAGGGAGAGAGGGGGGCTGCAATGGTGGGAGAGAGAGGGGGCTGCAATGGTGGGAGAGAGATGGGGCTGCAATGGTGGGAGAGAGGGGGCTGCAATGGTGGGAGAGAGGGGGCTGCAATGGTGAGAGGGGGCCTGCAATGGTGGGAGAGAGAGGGGGCTGCAATGGTGGGAGAGAGAGAGAGGGGGCTGCAATGGTGGGGGGGAGAGAGAGAGGAGGCTGCAATGGTGGGGGGGGAGAGAGAGAGGAGGCTGCAATGGTGGGGGAGAGAAAGAGGGGTAGCTGCAATGGTGGGGGAGAGGGGGGGCTGCAATGGTGGGGGGGAGAGATGGGGGGGCTGCAATGGTGGGGGAGAGAGAGGGGGGCTTCAATGGTGGGGGGAGAGAGAGAGAGAGGGGGCTGTAATGGTGGGGGGGAGAGGGGGCTGCAATGGTGGGAGGGAGAGAGGGGGCTGCAATGGTGGGAGAGAGAGGGGGCTGCAATGGTGAGAGGGGGCCTGCAATGGTGGGAGAGAGAGGGGGCTGCAATGGTGGGGGAGAGAGAGAGGGGGCTGCAATGGTGGGGGGAGAGAGAGAAAGGGGGGGGCTGCAATGGTGGGGGAGAGAGAGAGGGGGAGCTGCAATGGTGGGGGAGAGAGGGGGGCTGCAATGGTGGGGGGAGAGAGAGAGAGAGAGGCTGCAATGGTGGGGGGAGAGAGGGGGCTGCAATGGGGGGGAGAGAGAGAGAGGGGGGCTGCAATGGTGGGGGAGAGAAAGAGGGGCTGCAATGGTGGGGGGGAGAGAGAGGGGGAGCTGCAATGGTGGGGGGTTGCAATGGTGGGGGGGGGGGAGAGAGAGGGGGACTGCAATGGTGGGGGGGAGAGAGGGGGGCTGCAATGGTGGGGGGGAGAGAGATAGGGGGCTGCAATGGTGGGGGAGAGAGAGAGAGGGGGGCTGCAATGGTGGAGGAAGAGAGAGAGAGAGGGGGGCTGCAATGGTGGAGATTGAGAGAGAGAGAGGGGGGCTGCAATGGTGGGGGGGAGAGAGAGAGGGGGCTGCAATGGTGGGGGGGGGAGAGAGAGAGGGGGCTGCAATGGTGGGGGGAGAGAGAGAGGGGGGGCTGCAATGGTGGGGGAGAGAGGGGGAGCTGCAATGGTGGGGGAGAGAGGGGGGCTGCAATGGTGGGGGGAGAGAGAGAGAGAGGGGGCTGCAATGGTGGGGGGAGAGAGGCAATGGTTTTGCAATGGGGGGAGAGAGAGAGGGGGGGCTGCAATGGTGGGGGAGAGAAAGAGGGGCTGCAATGGTGGGGGAGAGAGAGGGGGAGCTGCAATGGTGGGGGGAGAGAGAGGGGGGTTGCAATGGTGGGGGGAGAGAGAGGGGGGCTGCAATGGTGGGGGGGAGGGAGAGAGAGAGAGAGGGGGGCTGCAATGGTGGGGGGAGGGAGAGAGAGAGGGGGGCTGCAATGGTGGGGGGAGGGAGAGAGAGAGGGGGGGCTGCAATGGTGGGGGAGAGAGAGAGAGAGGGGGCTGCAATGGTGGGGGGAGGGAGAGAGAGAGAGGGGGCTGCAATGGTGGGGGGGGGGGAGAGAGAGAGAGAGAGAGGGGGCTGCAATGGTGGGGGGAGAGAGAGAGAGAGAGAGAGAGGGGGCTACAATGGTGGGGGTAGGGAGAGAGAGAGAGAGAGAGAGAGAGAGAGAGAGAGAGAGAGAGAGAGAGGGGGGCTGCAATGGTGGGGGGAGGGAGAGAGAGAGGGGGGGCTGCAATGGTGGGGGGAGGGAGAGAGAGAGGGGGGGCTGCAATGGTGGGGGGAGAGAGAGAGGGGGGGCTGCAATGGTGGGGGGAGGGAGAGAGAGAGGGGGGCTGCAATGGTGGGGGGAGAGAGAGAGGGGGGGCTGCAATGGTGGGGGGAGGGAGAGAGAGAGAGAGAGAGAGAGAGGCTGCAATGGTGGGGGGAGGGAGAGAGAGAGGGGGGGCTGCAATGGTGGGGGGAGGGAGAGAGAGAGAGGGGGGCTGCAATGGTGGGGGGAGGGAGAGAGAGAGGGGGGGCTGCAATGGTGGGAAAGAGAAATAATGCTCTGCAGACGATTTACAGGCAAACAAAATAATTACGGTAGTTTGCTTTGAGAGAGAGAGATGCACCTTGTAATGATGAGAGTCTGAGAATCTCCATGGCCGTTTACTTCTCCTATTCTCCTGCTGCTCTCACTCGTGGCTCTTCTTCATGGAGTGGGCGGAGCTAGCGCCGCACGGGATAGATGGAAGGAGGAGAAATCAAGCAGCAGCTCGGCGTTCTTCTGCTCCAGCTCCACTCAGGCATGGATATCATCACTGAGGGAAGCAGGAGAGGAGGCCGTTCAGTGGGTGGCGCGCCGGCGCCGGATCAGAGTAGGCATTGCGGAGGCCGCCGCTGCTCTTTACCGACTGACAGGCAACGGACAAGCTCCGAGCCATCAGCGGCCACAGGGCACTGAGTGCAGGCGGCCTACCGGGATATTTCCCGGGATCCCGGTAGGCCAGTCCGGCCCTGGTCCCCCCCTCCTGAACCGTACCAGGCCACATGCCCTCAACACGGGGAGGGCATGGAAGGTTATCGGAATCTGGAAGCCCCTTTAACTATGTGAATGGGTATGGGGTACATTGTACCCCTACCTTTTCACAAAAAAAAGTGTCAAAAAAAGTAAAAACGACAGCAGACATTTTTTTTTTACAATTCCTTTATTATATAAAAAAAGTGTCCGCGATTTCCATCCATCTTCAATCACAGCCCAGACGGTCCTCAGAAAAAAAAATGAAAAACTCTGCCTCCATGGGAGGCGTCCCGCCGACTGCAATCTTTCATGGGGACAATGTGCTTTGGGGGGACTGTGCCCATATTGAGGGCATGTGGCCTAGTATGAATATATGAATAGTGCTACCGCGCCGCCACTTAAGTGTAGAATAACCGCAAATGAAAAATACATTTAAATATTCTGCTAAATCTATATGGGTAAGTAAGTAAATAAATACCTGTAGTGATATAAATAAATCCAATAAATAAATAATATAGATAATAAAACCACTAATGTATAACAAAATAAGTGATAAGTGACAATAGTGTGCAATAAATGCTAATAGTCCCAAAGTACAAACATAAGTAAACAGAAAATGGCAAAAAATCGGTGATGAGGATCCTTGTGCAATCCAAATCTTAAAGGAACTTCACAATCTTCTGTATAAATCTTCTAGGTGCTGGGCTCACAGAGCGCTTACCTTAAGGCAGGTATATGCAGACTTGTATGAGTGTGGGTAGGTCCAGGGATGGTTCCTCCACATAGATTCCCAGCTACTGTCTGTCTCCACGGGTACAGATAGCCTCACAAGTTCTCTCCTCGATTTGAGCCCCAGAAAAATCAAACGAGACACTCCATCATGAAGTACAGCAAGGGATTTTTAATAAATAAAGCTGTAGAGACTTACATCAAAGTAAAAACAAAGCAGCAGTGACAGCGGTGTTCAGGCTCTTCCTATTTCATGGTCTAGTATAGTTCAGGAGGGGGTGCTCTCTGGCCCCCCTTTTCTTGCGGCCTGCCAAGTTGCATGCTCGGGTTAAGGGTCTGGTAGGGATTTTGGGGGGACCTCTACACCATTTTATTTTTTTTGGCGCGGGGTTTCCCTTAAAATCCATGCCAGACCTGAAGGGCCTGGAGTGGATTTTAGGGAGGACCCCACGCCATTTTTTTTTATTTGGCATGAGGGTTCCCCTTAAAATCCATACCAGACATGAAGGGCCTGGTATGGATTTTGGGGGGACCCCCACTCTATTTTTTTTAATTGTAGCATGGAGTTTCCCTTAATATCCATACCAGACCCATAGGACCTGATAATGGACTGGGGGAGGGGGGAATCCACTCTGGTTTTTTTTCAATTATTTTTTTATGTATTTTGCTGGAATCTGATGATACATTACAGCAACAAGCAATTTT